>NC_053024.1:487459727-487771221 GCF_003073215.2 Triticum urartu
GGGAAGGACACAATCAATGCAATGCAACAATATGATGCATGAATGTGACATGACAATAATGTTATGATTTGCACTAATGCATCTAGCAACAATTTAAATGAAGTCCATATGGACCAAGGGTTCATATGCAAACTCCATATTTAGCATTTAAAATGCCATTATCATGTTTTCACTTATACAGTGGGTATAAGTTGGTTCATCATGCATGAAAGTAGCATAAATGGATAGATTGGGTTTTTCTGATCATTTTTCATATATAAATCTTTTCATTTGGAGTTACGGTTGATTTTCTATGATTTTTAAAAGTTTAGGCAATTTTCTGGAATTTCCTGTAAAAGAATAAATCCAGAAAAGTGTTATTGCGTCAGCATGACATCACTGTGATGTCAGCGGTCAACGGGCGTGGTCCAGGTCAAACCTGACCTCTGGGACCCGCAGGTCAGTGACTCAGCTAATTGACTTAGTTAATTAGCCTTAAGCTAACGCTAACTAAAATGTCAGCAGGGCTGGGCCCACATGTCAGCGAGTCAATGGGTTAACTAAGTTAATTAATCACTAATTAAACTAACAGTAATTAAACAGGGGCCTGGGCCCACACGTCAGGACCCAGGGGAGGTCAAACCGGGGTCTCCCCGGGCCAGCGGGGTCAACCCTGCCGGTCAAAGCGGTCAACCCGCCGGCGTTTAGTCGCCGGCGAGGCCAAACGCGGCGGTGCAGGTGCGGGATGCACCTACAGGGCACCCTTTGACGCGCAGAGCACAGCTATAGGATGCGGACGCTCGTCCGCATCCAACTCTGGTGGTGGTGCGGCCGGGGAGTGGCCGGAGAAGCGCCGGCGACGAGGTCAAGCGGCGGCGGGGCTCGGGTGAGTTGCGGGTTCGGTGTTGTAGCTCGCAAGCGAGCCAAATGACGCGCTAGGGCTGCTCTACGGGGTGCTACGAGCATGTTGGAGTCACCGGGGTGACCAAATGGTCACCGGAGCTGTGTTGGCGGCGAGCTCGGCCGGCGGCGTGCTCCGGCAGCAAGGGGAGACGGCTACGGCGAGCAAGAAGCAGCGGGGTTTGGGGGGTTAGATGCAGGTGCTCACAGCGAGTCCAACGAGCGCGAGGGCGAGGTCAGGGACGTCCGGTAGCTCCCGAATCGACGGCGATGAGCTTCGGTGGCCAGCGACGGAAACGGCGATGGTGATGATGAAGCAGCGCGTCCGAGGCCGGGAGAATCGTCGAGGAGGAAGAGGCAGATTAGGCGGAGCTCGTGGGCTAGCTGGCTTGGCATGAGGATGCTGGTGGCCGTGGCAAAGGCGAATGGCGGCGACGATGGTCCTCGGGCGTCGCGCGGAAGAGCGAGGGAGAGGAGGGGAATGGGCACGGGAGAGTGAGAGGGGTACGGGGCGGTCGAGGGGGAGTGCGTGGCGCTCGGGGCTGTCTCCAGCAGCGAGCAGGCAGGCAGGAGGTGGCCGCACGGCGGTGCGCGCGCGTCGGGCATGCGCCCGTCCTCCTGGCAGAGGAGGAAGGCGACAGGGGAGGAGGCGGTGGTGGGCTGGGCCGCCAGCTGGGCCGGCCAGGTGGCTGTGCCAGGTGGGCTACATGTAAGCACTTCTCTCTCTCTTGTTTAATTCTGTTTTCTATTTTTATTTCTCTGTTTTGAATTAGCAAACATACTAATTCATTTTGTAAAATCCTGAAAATAATTGTGGGCACTTTTGAAACTATTTCCAATAGCCCTCAAATGCTTTCAAGATTATTTGGACATTTAAAATATTTTATAGCATTTAAATGTCCAAATTCAAATACTTATGATTTAATTCAAAATCCATAAATGTCCAAGAATATGCTCATCATTTTTGGCAGAGGTTTTCACCTTTATCATAAATCATGAACATTTTAAATGACATTTCGGGTTCTTTGAAAAAGATTTTATTTAAACCTATTTGAATTCTTTCTGGTGCTAGGGTTTGATCGATCCCCATTTCAGCTTTATAAGAATTAAACATGATGCAACACACAAATGCTAGCCTAGTGCATGGCAAGGCTAGGGATGTTACAACTTACCCCCACTAAACAAGAATCTCGTCCTGAGATTCAAGACGTGAGATAGGAGGACAGAGGGGACACAAACTAACACGGTCTTCACGATCCAGGTTGCACTTCATAAGAACGTTGACACGATCACCATCTTTGTCTCGATGTCTTGCTCTGAGAACTCCATCCAACACGATAATGGAAAGTAAGGAAACTCTTGAAGAATCGATCTTCTCGAAGATCGAGCAACCGACGATCAACTCACAGAACGAGACATAGCGACATCTGTCGAGATGAGACACGATACACACATCAAGAATGATGGAAATGAGCACATGACAAGGTTTAAATAAGTAGCGGAATTCCCACACCTAGGAGGGTGGTGAACGGTGTCAACGTAGCGAGGAGTTGGGTTGCCATGATACCACAACGAGGCACCTTAAGGAAGGTGACTCAAAGAACTATTTCCTTAAGTGGCAAAAAGAATTACTTTTGATTCAAAAATCATTGCAACTCTCTATACCAGCCTAAGGCAATCACAAACGATCATTTGAATGAATTCGAAAGAATGGCATACTCACACCAGAGTGGATGATGTGGGCTACCTTGTTGAAGACAACGCAATGGATTATTTTTGCTTATCACCGGAAATGAATGGGACCCATGGCAGACTGACACAATGACGGGTGCAAGCTAGGAACAAAATGCAAATACTGGGAATGACCCAACCTTCATATCTGCCTGAGATTCAGATCTGGTTGGTAACGGGATGTTTCAGACAGCATGTCTGAAGAAGAAAGTTTGCAACACAAACCGACGAGATGACGTTGCGAGATTCTCGGGAAATGAACTATGATAGCAAGCTCCAAAACATGAGCTGGTTCTGCTACATACAGGTGAACACACTGTCCCAGACAATCATGATCACGTAGTAGTCTCATAATAAAACACTACCGAGTTCAGGTGGGGAACCATAATCGAGGATATTGAAGTCCTTGCATAAGTCATGCTCTTAAGAAGGAACTTCCTTTCCTTGAACAAGTCAATCAGTGGCTTGGTGTGCTAGGAAACACATATGGAGTGGAGGCGGCCAACCTATCAAACCATAGAGCACTTTGCACGTGCATGACTAACTTGGGATGATTCCAGGGAAACAAAACAAACCTTTCTCAAATTCATGGCGGCAACTTACACCTAATGCACGTGAACTTAGAGAAAGTCACTTCTTTCACCCAAACATATACCTCATGAGCGGAACATGAAGGCAATGCTTACAAAGTTTCCAATACTAGTGTAATGTTCAACATGAATCACGGGGAAGACAAAATGCTGCTGATGGGCTCAACAACAACTCATCGAAATTTCCATATCACTGGACTTACACCATCATGTGAACACGATGATAGCATTGGTCAGACCAAAAGATGTATGGTGTATGCTCGAGGGATCAACCACGAGTAAGACAACATTACGAACACCGTTGGTTCTGATTTGATTTGACGATAGCCCACACTCAAATCAAAGGATTGATAAGACAATAGCGCCGACAACTGATCACGTGGATCAATCATTGAAGATATTATCTTTCTTCAATACAGATACAAGATATCCCTTAGGGATGAGCGTGGTAGGACAAGCTTTTATCTTCCAACTCTCCAAGTTGTTGTTAAGCTTAACCAACTAGCTCAGGGGTATCCAACACAGATTCTTGGAGAATGGGTGGTTTACAAGAAACCAACTTGATCATGAACTCAACATAGCGGTCAGGTGACAACCTGGTAACACTTCCGAGAAGATATTCGGAAAATCACGAACCACCGATATGTTACTAAGCTCGAGATCAATCTTGCTTTTCAGGGCAAGACGATGTGATCAAGAGTGTGATGGATTGACACAATCCTATCTCATTAATCAAGGAGTGCACCAGAAATAAGGACTAGGTAGCACGATTAATCTTAGAATTATGATTGAATAACCAACACGCTAAGAATGATATTATTGTCCATTTACTACGAAGCAACAGGGTTGCTAGGAGTATTGATTTCACACAGCATAGTTCACTTGTCGGCATTCCGGTTACAACAACACAGGACCGAGGAATGAATAATGATGGCGAGAAGTATCACTGCGGCAAGAATCCATAAGAGGTGGTGCAATTCTCATGAAATTGTTGACATAAAGATGGTAACACTCCAAGGTAGAACAGAATAAAAGCTGGATTGGCATTCATTCTGCGGAATACAACTACTATGACCCAGTCCCAGAAATGGACGAGGTACTGGAGTTTGTTTCTCCTAGTCATTCTGAAATAGAATGGCTTGAGGGACCACAAGAATAATAAACATCGATAACACGGATGCACAATTACTCTTGATCAACAATTGACAGACGAAGGTCGGATAACAGCTAAAGAGGGACAACTCAAAGTAACATATATCTTTCTGAGTTGTAGATGCATAGATTAGCATGTCGAACGAGTTCAACATAATTCTTCCGGATAACCCATGCAGAAGGGTAGAACTGGCAGAGTCACAATATAGAATCGAGAACTCATCAAGAGCTCTGGTCATGATCTTTGGTTCAAGAACTTCTGCCATATTGGTTCATGGTACTGGAAGAATGATGTACCACGAACCTCAAGGTCTATCACAAGGTTTACTAATGTCCTAAGGAACTAGCAAACACTATCAACATGAAGCAAGTAGGGTGAATCTTGGGTTTAAGGACCCAGAAATAAAATACCTATTAACTAAATGGCATCACGGGATGCTTTCGAGAATGGTGGCCAGATTCATCACACTGGGAACACAAAACATGGCGAGATTACTAGATGGTTTCCTAAGACACCTAGGGTCATAATAGTAGCTCCAACATATACGCCGAGGCAATGAAGTACCTCACAGACCGTGTAGTGTGCTTAATCTGGCCCAAAAGGACATCAGGAATGGGATGAAGAGATTTGCAAATGCATCGGACTATTTAGAAACCTGGGATGACTCGGACAGCATAACGGCTGTAATTGCTCAAAAATAGTTGAGACATCTTGCAAAATAGTGGCATAACCACTCAACGTCACAATATCAAGGTTCTAAGACCAGCTATGAACATATGGAAGTAGTAGAAACTGAACTAAGGCTTGAATCCATCAATCCTATAAGTCTCTATCATAGTAACTCGTCATCCTGATAGATAGATGAGAAGGCCTAGTTCTTAATCCCCGTAGAAGAGAAGAGGATGACTCAGATCAGAAGGTCATGAGGATAAGGAGTAAAAAGAGCCTTACGTTCCCTTCCACAATCAATTCCTTTATATAACTAAAGCATTTATAGACACGACTTCGACCAGTTTGGCTTGGTAATCCTACAGGCAGTCAGGCTCTGATACCAAAGCTGTCAGGACCCCGATCCTAAGTCACACCAATCTAGCATGTAACACATCATATCACTTTGCGGCCTCACGCACGGTACTCCCACGGGTGCCACCTTACCTAGCCCGGGACCGTTTGCGCCTTTTGGCTCACGTATATGATAGTGTCGCTAGCATCCACATGACAAAGAACCCGGACCGACATGGCTAGTCGTGAACCAAAAGCGGCACTAACCCATGGGGACAGGCATACATGAATCAACATCGAGCATGTCGGTCAGCAGCGTGCGAATCCGGGCTGTAGCACTGGGCTAACAAGACTCCGGTAACCCGGGCTGTAGCAGGCTAGGCAGGACTCCGGATGTCACCGCGTGACATTTCCCCGAAGGGACAGACACAGGAACGAGGTGAAACACATGCCGGCCAGCCAAGTGTCCTGAGCAGTAGTGTTGGGCTAGCAGGACTCTGGTGAACCGGGCTGTAGCGGACTACTATGGCTCAAGGAAGCACTAGACTACATTTCCCCATAAGAGAGGCTGCCAAGGATAAACAACTAGATTGTCGGATCCCACACATACCAAGCATTTCAATCATACACACAATATGCTTGATATGTGTAAATACAACATGGCATCACAACAAGACTCTACGACTCAAGTATTTATTCATTAGGCTACGAAGAGCCAGATATTACAAACATGGGTCTCATGACCCAACATTCAGAGCATACAAGTCAAAGCACAAGCGGAAGCTTAACATGTCTGAGTACAGACAACTACAAATGAAAAAGGCTGAGAAGCCTGACTATCTACCAGATCCTGCCGAGGGCACAAGATCGTAGCTGAGGTATCAAGCTAAATGTCGAAGTCCACACAGAACTACTAGCGAGACTGACGTCTCTCTACAAAACATAAAATAGGCAAATGTGAGTACAAATGTACCCAGCAAGACTTACATCAGAACTATCTACATATGCATCGGTATCAATAAAGGGGGTGGTGGAGTTTAACTATAGCAAGCCAGCTTTGACTTGGTGGCTAACCTGAACTACGACTGCAAGTAACTCTTTTGAGGTGACGCACACGAGTCCACATATTCACCATATCAATACACCACTATGGATCCGCTCCCGTCTCCCTACGAGAAGGCCATCCATAGCACTCACGCTTATCTTGTGTATTTTAGAGTATCCACTTTCACTTGTCTATGAACTGTACAAGGGGTCCAAGTTTCCATATCCGAGGAATCCGGCTATTCGAATAGATAATGATAACCCTGCAGGGGTGTACTTCTTTACACACGCTTTCGCCACTTACCACCATGTACACGTCATGTACCTCGGCAACCTTCAAGCGGAAGCCTGGCGAGGGAGTCGGCCACGACCTGACTAACCACACAAGTCTCCAGTCCAGGTTTATCACCTATTTGGGTTCCATCTGCAAGGAGATCCGGCCGGGGTGTCGCTCACGGCCCCAAACGATGTGTACAGGGTTCCCAAGCCCACCATCCGGGTGCCACTTGGTACACCGGGCCACTGTGCCTAGTCTGTCCCAAGCCCACCTGTACCGGGTGCCACTTGGTAGACTACTAACACTACCTACAAACACCAGAAACTAGTTGCAACTCCTGGACAAAGATCGAATGGATTAATAAGTCGAGAGGGGTCGAGTTACCGGAACCCAATGTGTGGTAGTAACTGTTCATGGATCACAAACACAGAACTCAGTTCTTGAGGATGGCTGCAATGAGACAACCCACCATGTACTCCTACATGGCCTCTCACCGCTACCTTTACCAAATCGTGTTCACACACTTAGCTCTCAACGGTAGGACATGTGTTGGTGTACTAGAGTAGGGGTACCCTAGTATCCCGAACTTGTCCACGGGCAGTCGCAACATCCCGCGGCAAGGCTTGCCGGGTGACCGCCAAGGTCCCCCGTGGTTCCTTTGGAGCCATTCAAGAACAAAGTATCCAAGTCAAAGAGACAAGACCCCGGCAAGAGGAGCTTGCCGGGAAGGCCAACCAAGGCATCCCAAGACCCCGGCAAGAGGAGCTTGCCGGGAAGGCCAACCAAGGCACCTCGAGGAACTTGCCGCGATGCGTCGCACGTCCCGGCAAGGCCCAGTGAGCGACAAGCTCCCGGGCGCGACAAGACAACAACCGCGGCAAGACGCTTGCCGCGGCAAGACACCTCCCTGGGCCCGCGCTCCAGCACATCCACCAACGTGTCGCTCTGGGGCCCTTCCAGGCGTACGTGGCGGGAGGCTGTGCAGCCAGCGGCGTGCGGTGGCAAGCAGCGCTGACAAGATCGCCATCGTGGCGAACGGTGGCGTCCCTAGCGGTCCCTTTTCGCACTGTTTAGGCGACACAGACGGGCATTTAAGGCCCTTGTCCCCTGCCGTCAGGGTTAGGTATGATACACTGTAGTAGGTAGCTGTACCTGCCACAGCACCTTTCCAGTTTTACCCTTTGCCTCCGTTGCTACCTGTTGGTGACCCCTTGAGCATATAAAAGGAGGCCCGTGTGCAACGTAGAGGGGGGTTCGAAAAAACACTCACGCTCGGTCTCGCGAGCTGCTGGTGTGTACTGTAGCACTCCATGCTCCCGAGCAAGAAATCAGTATAAACCACAAAGCAGGAGTAGGGTTTTACACATCCGTGCGGCCCAAACCTGGGTAAATCGCTCGCGTGCATCACCTCGATTTGCTCTTTGCACGATCTCCGCCCCCGCCGAACCGAAAGGGACCCGGCCCGCCGGTCCCATAGGTGCCCGTGGATCAGTACCCCAGCATCTTTGGCGCGCCAGGTAGGGGGCGTCGAAGTTGTGTGAACCAGATCCGGCGTTCTCGCGAGCTAGATCTTCATCATCTTGATCAACATGCCGCCGAAGAAGAAGGTTTCGGAGGCGGCTGCTCCGTCCGCGCCTTACCCACCACCGCCGGGACAAACGGCTGATGGGGCGGGCGCCGGCCGAAGAACGGGCGTAGACGAGGGAGCTCACGGTGCTGCCAGGTCCAAGGGCGAGGCTGCGCTGCCCATCGGCGGCGTAGCCGGCTCCCACAACGACCGGGCGCACTCCAAGACCTCGGCGTCCGTACATGCACCGCGCCTGTCTCAGGAGGCGCGGGACCGGCAGCGTCATGGTACTCACGGTACCATGCGTTTGCTAGACCAAGATCGGGCTAGTGGATCTCGGAGCGCTCAGGACCACCATGCACACCAACATGCTGGCACGAGCGAGGCACGGTCGCCTGGACAGGATATTGCCCTTTCTAACGTGGTTAGAAGTCCGAGCATATCCCGCTCCTCGCACCGTTCGCCACCACCGCCCGCCACTGCAGCAGAAGCTTTGGCGCGAGCTCAGCTGCTCCTAGACTACCCTCCAACGGCGGACAAGATCGACGATTAGAGGGCAACCATCCAGAGTCTCATCGGCTTCGCCAACGGTGACACTCCACGGCAACCGAGCATGTTGCAGCCGCGGCAAGCCAGCCAGGCACGAGCCGGAGACGACAAGACTGGTGGGGGTGCAACTACTGTGCACTCTCCGCCCCGAAGGCCGAGATCGCCGACTCGCCGGATCCACCTCGACAGCGACTCCACCGCGTCGTCAGATCCGCGATTTCGTCGCGATCAGCGCCAAGTTCTTCAAGAACGACAACAAGAAGACGCTCGCACTCGCATCGAGCGCCGAAGGGAAGCGCGACGTCAATCAGACTAGCGCGCTGGGCCCTCTGTTGACATGCATGCGCCAGGGGAACCAGGCGACTTGCCGTACGCGGTAGGTTGCCCTGCGTTCACTCGTGAGCTGCGACAAGTCCAGTGGCCTAGCACGAAGAATTTCAAACCAGATGTACCAGAGAAGTACGACGGCAAGACGCATCCGTCGGAGTTCCTCAGCATCTACACCATCGCGGTGCAGCCTGCCAGGGGGCGGGACGACAAGATCCTTGCCAACTACTTCCCGTTGGTGCTCAAGCCCAACGTCAGGTCCTGGCTCATGCACTTGCCGGACAACTCCATATCCTCCTGGGCTGATCTATGCCATCAGTTTGTCGGCGCCATTACAGGCGGCCACAAACCTCATGGCCAAGAGAGTGACCTTCATCTGCTCGCCCAGAAGGAAGGAGAGCCCCTACGCAAGTACATTTAGAGGTTCAGCCGTGTACAGTATAACATCCCAGACGTCCACCCCGCCGCGGTCATCAGCGCGTTCCATCAGAACGTGCGTAACCGCAGGATGCGGGAGGAGATGGCGATGTGCAGGATCAAAGACGTCAGTGAGCTGTATGCCCTGGCCGACAAGTGTGCACGTGCTGAGGAAGGGAGGAAACTCCCCGGAGAGAAGACCGGAGCAGAAGGATCTGACAGTGAGGATGCTGCCCCGACAAAGAAGAACCGACGGCGGAACAGGAAGAATAAAGGCAAAGAGGTGCTAGTCGTTGAGCAATCCAGCAATGAAGGTGGCGCCAAGAAAGCCAAAGTTGGTAGCTCCGGCAAGGAGATTGCCGCGTGCACCAACTGTCAGGCTGTGGCAGTCGCCGACAAGCAGGACGGCACCGACAAGCAGTACTGCAAGATTCACCGCACCAAGGGCCATGACCTCCGGAGCTGCAAGAAGGTCGAGCAGCTTGTCCAGCAGCAAAAGGCTGAGTATGAGCGGCGCGACAAGGAGAGGGCCCAAGGAAGTGCAGGAGAATCCAGCAAGAAGCGCGCCGGCCGGGGAGGACGCCGCGGCAAGGCCAAGCAGCGGCAAGGAGACAGACCTCCCTGCGGCCGCGACAACGATGAAGACGACGACGATGAAGACATGGATGATGTTGAGACCAGTGAGCAGGAGTTTCAGAAAGCCACAGAGGTCTTGTGCGTTGACGGCGGTGCTTCTCTGCACACTTCACAACGCCAACTCAAGCAGTGGGTGCGGGAAGTCAATGGAGCGGAACCACCTGTCGAATCGCGCAAACTTCTGAAATGGTCTAGCACGCCTATCATCTTTGACATTGAGGACCACCCTGATCGCACAACTGCGGTCGGGTGCTTGCCGATGTTGGTTTCACCAACTATCCGCAACCTCAAGGTCACTAAGATGTTAGTTGACGGCGGGGCCGGCTTGAACCTGATCTCCTCCGCTGTACTCCAGAAACTCCAGATCCCTGACAGTGAGCTCGAAGAGACCGGCACATTCCAAGGAATTAACCCGGGAAGGAGCAAGCCGAAGGGGAAAGTCACGTTGCCAGTAACATTTGGCAGCGAGCTGAACATCAGGACTGAGAGGGTCACATTTGACGTTGCTGATATTCCATTGCCTTACAATGGAATACTTGGCCGCCCAGCACTCGCCAAGTTCATGGCAGCCTCTCACTACGCATATAACATGCTGAAGATGCCAGGCCCGATAAGCGTCATCTCTGTCCCTGGCGACAAGAAAGATGCTCTTATCTGTGCCGACAAGATCTACCGGGAAGCAGCAGCTGCAGCAGAGCGCGAGTCACTTGCCGCTGAAGCTCCCGGGGGGAAGAAGACCAAGTCCCGCAAGAGTTCTGATGCCCACTCCAGCAAGCGCACCTCTTCGGAGTGCTGCGCTGCCGTCGAGGACGCACCATCGAGCTCCACCGGCAAGTGTAAGAAGACGATGGCAGCCCCACCAGAGACGAAAAAGGTGTCCGCCAAGGAGGACGGCACTAGTGGAACCTTCACCATCAGTGCCACTCTCGACCCTAAATAGGAAAGCGCGCTCATTGCTTTCCTGCGGGCGAATGTCGACATGTTTGCGTGGCATCCGTCTGACATCCCCGGTGTTCCCAGGAAAGTGATTGAGCACCACCTTGCCGTTTGTCCTCATGCGTGGCCCGTCAAGCAGAAAGTCAGGAAGCAAGCAGTGGAGCGCCAAGAGTTCATAGCAGAAGAGATCAAGAAGTTGGAAGCAGCAGGCCTTGTCAGAGGAGTGCTCCATCCTACGTGGTTGGCCAATCCTGTAGTCGTGCGCAAGGCAAACGGGAAATGGAGACTTTGTATCGATTTTACCGAAGTTAACAAAGCTTGTCCCAAAGACCCACTTCCTTTTCCGCGCATTGACCAGATTGTTTACTCCACAGCCGGATGTGATTTGCTTTAATTTCTTGACGCATATTCAGGATATCATCAGATCTTCATGGCAGAAGAGGATGAGGAGAAGACTGCATTTATTACTCCATGTGGCACGTACTGTTTCGTATGAATGCCTTTCAGATTAAAAAATGCTGGTTCAACATTATCAAGAGTAGTCCATGTCGCCCTTGAGCCGCAAATACACAGAAATGTGGAAGCCTACATGGATGATATAGTGGTCAAGAGCAAGGACAGGGCAACTCTGATTCAAGATTTGGACGAAATCTTTGCAAATCTGCACAAGATCAGCCTCAAGCTCAACCCAGAGAAGTGCGTGTTTGGAGTTCCTTCCGGCAAGCTTCTCGGGTTCTTTGTGTCTCAGCGGGGAATTGAAGCCAATCCCAACAAGATCAAGGCCATTGAGCAGATTGAAGCACCCAAGCGCGTCAAAGATGTACAAAGACTTGTCGGTTGTGTGGCTGCTCTCAGCAGGTTTATCTCTCGGTCTGCTGAGCGCGCCCTGCCGTTTTTCAAACTATTGAAAAAGGCAGGTCCAATGAAATGGACTCCGGAAGCGGAGGCTGCGCTGCAGAACTTGAAGAGATACCTGTCCTCCCCTCCAATACTTGTCGCACCTAAGCCACAAGAGAAGTTGCTGCTGTACATAGCAGCAACCAATCAAGTGGTTAGTGCTGCGTTAGTAGCAGAGAGGGAGGCAGATGATGAGCCAGCAACCACGGCAAGCACATCCAGCGACAAGCAGGGGGCTTCCCCGGCAAGCTCTGGTCCCGACAAAGATGGATCTGCGCAGATGCATGAGGAGACACAGAAGAAGATGGTGCAGCGCCCAGTTTACTTTGTCAGTTCCCTTCCGCAGGGGGCTAGGTCAAGGTACTCTGGCGTGCAGAAATTGCTTTTCGGCCTTCTCATGGCCTCAAGAAAGCTGCGCCATTACTTCCAAGCACATGAGATCACAGTTGTCACTCGCTTTCCGCTGAAGAGGATACTACAGAATCCGGAAGCGACAGGCAGGATTGTTGAGTGGGCACTGGAACTGTCAAGCTTTGGCCTCAAGTTTGAGAGCACTTCAACTATTCAGAGCAGAGCATTGGCAGAGTTTATAGCAGAATGGACGCCAACACCAGATGAAGAAATTCCAGAGACGAGCATCCCCGCCGATGAAGCAAGCAAAGAGTGGCTGATGTACTTTGATGGTGCATTTTCGCTGCAAGGCGCCGGCGTTGGCGTGCTGCTTGTCGCACCCACCGGAGAGCACCTCAAGTACATAGTCCAGATGCACTTTCCCAAGGAGCAGGCAACAAACAATACTGCAGAGTATGAGGGATTGCTTGCCGGTCTCAGGATCGCGGCAGACCTTGGGATCAAGAAGCTCATTGTCAGGGGTGACTCACAGCTTGTCGTCCGCCAAGTAAACAAGAGTTATCAGAGTCTGTTGATGGAAGCTTACGTCGACGAAGTGAGAAAGCTAGAAGAGCGCTTTGACGGCTTACAAATGGAGCATGTTCCAAGAGCTCAGAACGCCATTGCTGATGGCCTGTCAAAGTGTGCCGCACTTAAGCTACCTGTGGAACCAGGGATCTTTGTGCTCAAGCTGACTCAACCGTCCGTAACACCATCAACTGGACAGAGCAAGAAGAGGAAGTTGATTTCTGGTGACTATTTGCCGGCAGAGCTTCCCGAAGCCGCCGCCAAGAAGGTCCCTAAGATCAACGCCGAAGGCGCTGAGGAGCAGTCTGCTCCGGCAAGCCCTAGGGTTTGTTCCGTTGAAGCAGAAGCTCCCGATAAGTTTTGCTCCGGCAAGCTTGTTGGGGAACGTCAAGCTTCGGCAGAGACGCACCTTCTCGCTGTAGAAGCGGATGTTCCCGCAGCAGCTGAGACCAACATCAAGAGCACTGAGGAGTGGTATGCTCCGGCAAGCCCTAGGGTTTGTTCCGTTGAAGCAGAAGCTCCCGACAAGTTTTGCTCCGGCAAGCTTGTCGGGGAACGTCAAGCTCCGGCAGAGCCGCGGGTTCTCGCCGTTGAAGCGGATGTTCCCGCAGCAGCAGATTTGCCTTTAGTCCTTGTCGTCGAGCCACAAGCTCCAGCATGGGAACAGCAGATAGTCCGTTTCCTTCAGACAGGAGAACTTCCCGAAGAGCAAGAAGAAGTGGAAAGAGTAGCCCGGCAGTCAAGTATGTACCAGTTTGTCGACGAGACACTGTACAGAAGAAGACTCAACGGTGTGAAATTGAAGTGTATTCACTGGGAAGACGGACAGAAGCTGTTGGCAGAGATACATGGAGGCATATGTGGTCACCACATTGGCGCAAGAGCACTTGTCGGCAAAGCATTCCGGCAAGGTTTCTTCTGGCCAACAGCCCTCCAAGATGCAACTGCACAAGTAACCAAGTGTGAAGCGTGCCAGTTCCATTCCAAGCAGATACACCAGCCAGCTCAATCTCTCCAGACGATCCCTTTATCCTGGCCATTTTCGGTCTGGGGGCTCGACATCCTAGGCCCCTTTCCCCGAGCTGTCGGGAGCTTTGAGTACTTGTACATTGCAATCGACAAGTTCACAAAGTGGCCGGAAGTGGAACCAGTGAGGAAGGTGACCGCACAGTCAGCCGTCAAGTTCTTCAGGTCGATTGTTTGCCGCTTTGGGACCCCTAACAGGATAATCACCGACAATGGTACACAATTCACGAGCCACACCTTCATGCAGTACGTCCAAGATCTTGGCGCCAAGGTCTGCTTCGCTTCTGTTGCTCACCCGAGAAGCAACGGTCAAGCGGAGAGGGCAAATGCTGAAGTGCTGCGCGGGCTCAAGACCAGAACTTTCGACAGGCTGCACAAGTGCGGAAGAAACTGGATCGAGGAGCTGCCGGTGGTTCTTTGGTCGATCAGAACGACGCCAAATCGAGCCACTGGCCAGACACCTTTCGCTCTAGTCTATGGAGCAGAGGCAGTTCTCCCCACGGAACTCGTATACGGGTCACGTCGAGTGCTCGCTTATGATGAGCTTGAGCAAGAGCAGCTGCGACAAGATGACGCGCTGCTCCTTGAGGAAGACCGTCTTCAGGCTGCTGTGCGAGCTGCTCGCTACCAGCAAGCTTTGCGCCGCTACCATAGCCGCAAAGTTAATGCCAGAAGTCTTGAGGAAGGCGACCTTGTTCTTCGGCGTGTTCAGTCCGCCAAGAATTCCAACAAGTTGACGCCGAAGTGGTAAGTCCCTTACCGGGTGAAACGAGTCACTAGGCCTGGCGCTGTCCGCCTTGAGACCGAAGATGGAATTCCAGTGAGCAACTCCTGGAACATTGAGCATCTTCGTAAGTTTTACCCATAAGGCGCGGTTACCGGAACCTGTTCCGGCAACCACCTTTTGTACAAGTCTTGCCGCTGTTGCATGCAATCCTTTGTACAAAGCCGGGCGCAGACCCCGTGCATAAGTAAAGCTCATGTGCTCCGCACATTTTGTCGATTTTATGCTTTCTATTTTCTGGCATATATGATCTGACACTTTGTGTAGCACCTACTCCACGGTAAGCAATAACGAGCCGTAAAGCTCCATATCTGTATTGTCTCTTCTTCCTTTTGAAAGCAAGGTTCCCCTCACCCACAAGTTTGCCGGGGGGGAAAGGAGAAGACGGTGGTATGGACCAGGCGTCGTTCAAGAAAGTTTCGCCTTGCCGGGAAGCAAACAACAGAAAAGCTAAGTTGCCAAAGTTTGAGCAATCAAATTTTTTAAATTCTAAGTTATCTTCCTTGAACGACCGCACTTTGTATGGAAAACCTGTGCGCGGAGGAACCGACTCGTAGCTAGTAGCGCCCTTTCTTTGTTTCGAGTCCGCTCAACAACTTAAGTGAGCTGCTAGCGCCCTTACTTTGTTTCGAGTCCGCTCAACAACTTAAGTGAGCCGCTAGCGCCCTTACTTTGTTTCGAGTTCGCTCAACAACTTAAGTGAGCTGCAACTAGTTGCGACAAGGTTTCTTGTCGGCTGCGGCACCGCCAGCAGGCTGCTGACGTCCCGCACTCAGCGCTCGCGGCTCAGGTGCCTGCGCCGGCAAGTTCCCTAAAAGCGTAGGGTAAAAAGACATACAAAGGGGGGAGTCAAGTAAAGGGAATAACATTGCGAATCATTGCCCAGAACAGAGTTATATTACAAAAATGGCTTGTCGCGGCTCTAACAGATTGTTTTCATGACAAGATAAACAGCGACAAGGGAAGAAGAAATGGGCGGCCTAATCTACACGATCGCCTTCAACCCTCTTGATCCCGCTCACCTTGTCCACAATGGGTGCGACAAGGGCTTTGAGCTCCTCCAGATCAGCCTCTGGCGGCAAGGTCCTGAGGATGTTGGTGAGGCGGAGGCCCGGATTGCGGAAGGCCACCTTCATTAATACTTTCTGGAGGGCCCCCGCGCAGATCTTGCGTGACTCGTCAGCCAGTTGCTTGGGGATCCTCTCCCGGAGTCGCTGAAGGGCCGTCGCCACGCCCTTGAAGAACAGAACGAGCTTGGCGCTGGGTTGGAGGTTGTCGTCGGAGGGATACACGAGATCCTCCATCCCCAGTTGCGCCAGCTCCTTGTCGATATCTGTGGCGGCGTTCACCAGACTCTCCGTCCAGTGCGTCACAGTCTCCCTGAAAGCGTTCTGGGCGGCGGCAGCGCTCTCCAACAGCGCCTTGTCGGCCTTGATTTCCTCCTATAAGGCCGCCTCCCGCTTCTTGGCGCTGTCCAGAGTCTTGGTCAAAGTGGTTAGCTTCAACTCAAGATCCACGTTGGAGACCTTGGCAGCGCTGAGCTCCTTGCCCTTCTCGGAGAGATCGGCCTCCAGCCGCGCTACCTTCGTCTTCAACTCCTCCTTGGCGGCCCCGGCGGCGGCGGCGGCGTCCTCCGCTTGCTTGAGGGCTTCGCCAAGTTTCTCCTCGCGCGAGGCAAGCTCCTCCTCGTGGGCGTCAAGATTGACCTTCCGCTGCACCAGCTCGCCCTCCTCCGCGGCTAGCTTCACAGCGGCAAGTCGCTGGCGCTCTTCGGCTTCGGCCTGCTCGAGGAGGAAGGCCTTTTGCGCTTCAGCAAGCTGCTCCCGCTCCTCCGCCAGGGATCGGAGGGCTTCCCGGTGGAAACCCCCGAGCTCCTCCGCGCGCTTGTCGATATCTGCTCCCGCCTTCGCGACAAGTGCCTCGCGGGATTCCAGCTTGGCCTGCCGCGCGCGGTAGAGCGACATCAGCTTCCGCAGCAGCCGCTCTTGTTCGGGCTCGTTGCTGCTGCTGCTTGGCGCATCAACCAGCGTTAATCCCGCGGAGGCAAGCACTTCTCCGTCGAAGATCTCCCCCTCGACCGGCGCTCTGGAGCTTGATGCCCAGGGAAGATTGATGAAGACGTCGTCGTCGTCCTTCAAATAGACGCCCGGCTGGGGCTCTCCGGAGCCTGGCGCTGCGGCAGCGGCGGACGGGTCGGCGGTCGGTGTAGCGCCTGGCGCTCCTGCGGCCTCAGGGCCGTCAGTGCGATCGCCGGACCCCTCGCCAGTTGCCGCGGCGTCAGCCTTGGCGGCCTCTACGCCGGTGGCATCGCCACCACCGGCTGCTTCGTCGGCGACGACCTCGGTCTCCATTGGCTCTGTAGCAGATGGGTCTAACGGACGGAAAGGGGAGAAGAATCAAGCGAAAATCCAACAAAAAGAAGATCAAAGGAAGAAGAACCCGAGGGAAGTTTTAAAGCAAGAGGAGTACCTGCACTAGGCTCTGCAGTCGTGGTCTCCGCCGTCGGGGGGCCGCTGGTGCTGTCCCTCGCCGGAGAACCCTCCCTTGCCGGAGACTTCTCCCTCATCGGGAAGCCTTCCCTTGCCGGAGAATTCTCCCTTGTCGGGGGATTCTCCCTTGGCTCCTGGTGGGGCTGCTCGGCTCCTACACAAGTTCACAAGCAGATATCAGCAAAGACAAGTACCCATGCGCGCCTGACAGCGGAAAGTAAATCATACACTTACCCTGGGGGCTGCCCTGGAGAAAAGTCGCCGGGTCCGGCAAGGTTGTCTCGGGCGCGCCACCTGCTGTCGCAGTGGGCTCGTCCTCGATGATGATCACCGAGACCTTAGCTCTCTTTGCCGCTCTCTGGGCCAGAGTCCTAAAGAGGAACAAGTTCAGAGAAAAGCAAATGAGGAACAAGACAAACAGCAAGGATTGAAGAACTGCAAGTACAGCGAGAGAAGCTTACTCTTCTTCTTCTTCCTCGTCGGAGCTGAACGCGGAGAAGTCGAAGTCTGCCTCATGCCCGGCGCGAGGAGAGGGAGGGGTGGCTTCCCTTGGCCGCTTGGCGGGAGCAGTGGCGGTGGTCTGAGACGACCCCGCTCCGGCTGTCGGCGCGGCGTGAGCAGCGGCAAGAACTGAAGCGGTGGTCCGGCTAGACTCCGCTCCAGTTGCCGTTGCAGCATGGGGCGCTCCCGCGGCAACGGTGTTCGCCGCGGTGGAGCGTGTCACGCGGCGTGGCGACTGTTGACCCGCTTGCCGCTCCGCCACGTCACCGGCCTTGCGGAGACGCCTTCTTGGTGGGGACGGAGGCTCTGCTTGCGGCGAGCTGCCCGAAGATGAGGAGGAAGAAGAGTTGATCTCCAGCGAGCCACTCGTGTCCTTGGCGGGCTCGTTCGGCTCGGCGTCACGCCCGGCAAGCTCCTTCTTGTCGGCGGGCTCCCCTCGCTCGGCACGGCTTGCCGCTTCCGCTGCATCCGCCTCCTCCACGGTGAAGCCAAACTCGCCCGCGGCTGCGGCTGCCGCTGCCTCTTCCAGCCTGGTGGCGATGAGCGCCATCTCCGCATCGGTGGTGTCGCGGGTGAGGCCGTCCTTCTCGTCGGGGCGGATTGGCACTTCCACCAAGTCATCGAAGAACTGCTGCACGACGTCGTCAGCAGGCTCCTCCCAAGTGGGCACAATTCCATTGGAGTCGCACTCCGGCATCATTGCACGGATGCGGTCGAGCGCAGAATTGCTGCACAACGGGACGACGCCCCCCGGCAACCTGAAGACCTCGGGATGTTGGGGGTCATACTTGAACAGCTCCTGCAGCATCGCGTTGAGCTCCAGAACTGTGAAATTGAAGTTGAGGCCCGGCCGCAGCCTCATGATGTCTGCCGCGTTCTTGAACTCCCAAGTGGGCCTCCCCCGTTCCTGCCGGGGGGCGATGCGGCGGCGAAGGAAGTCTGCGCCAACAGCGCCAACAGTAAGCCCGGCAAGCCTGAGGCGCAAGATCCTGGTGACGGCAATCTTCAGCCTGTCGTCCTCCGGGGCCACGTCACTCCAATCGCTGCCGCATGCTACTGGGGTTTGGCGCCGGGTGGTGAATGGCTGCGGGTTCTCCTCGTCGATCCAGCACCAATCAGCCCTCCACTCCTCCCACTTGCCGCGGAATTCTCCCTCCAGATACGTTTCCTTCTTGCCGGCCCTTGAGATCCAGGCGATTCCGCCGGATAGAGCCTCTCCTCTCTCTACTCGGGGTATGAAGAAGTGGCGGAAGAGGGCTACGTTAGGAAGGACTCCGACAAAGTTTTCACAGAGATGTGCGAAAACTGCCATTGTCAGGACGGCGTTGGGGGTGAAGTCAAGGAGGTGGAATCCATAGGTATTCATGATGTCGCAGAAGAAATCAGAAAAAGGCGGGCAGAGCCCGCAGTAGAAGAACAGAGCAAAGAAGGGGTATCCGTTCGGAGCCTTCTTCCAAGCGGCGGCGGGGAGTACCTTTGTGTGCGGGTGCGCGCGCATCTCCGCCGACCAGAAAAGGTAGTGGTTCTCCCTCAGCTCCTTCGCGCCAAGCTTGGGGGGGAAGACGGACCGCTCCTTCCGCAGCGCCGCGAGCCGCTGCGCCTCGGTCGACTTCACTGCCTTCCCCTTGTCGGCTTTTGGAGCCATGGCGGAAGCAGTGGAAGAGGTTGACGGCGTTGGTGGTGCTGGTGGCGATAGGGGGCGGAGCGCTGCTCTCTCTCTCTCTTAGCTTTGGGAAGACGAGGGAGCGGCGGAGATTTCTGAGATTGGAACGACAACAGGCAAATGGGCGAACTACCCCTGTTTCCTCTGCTTATAAAGAGGGAGGGGGCGGACGTTCCGCATTTCCAAATAAAGTAACCACCCACGACCTCTCCCACGACGCCGCGTTCGACGCGTGCCGTTCGGGGAGGGCGCGGTGGATACGGAGTGAGATACGGCGTAACCCAGGCCGCGCGTGCCCGTGCCCTGTTTTGGGCCTGGCCCAACAGCGCTCGGCACCGTGTGTGGCCCAGGCCCGGGGGCTCCTGTCGGTGTACTAGAGTAGGGGTACCCTAGTATCCCGAACTTGTGCACGGGCAGTCGCAGCATCCCGCGGCAAGGCTTGCCGGTTGACCACCAAGGTCCCCCATGGTTCCTTTGGAGCCATTCAAGAACAAATTATCCAAGTTAAAGAGACAAGACCCCGGCAAGAGGAGCTTGCCGGGAAGGCCAACCAAGGCATCCCAAGACCCCGGCAAGAGGAGCTTGCCGGGAAGGCCAACCAAGGCACCTCGAGGAACTTGCCACAATGCGTCGCACGTCCCGGCAAGGCCCGGTGAGCGACAAGCTCCCGGGCGCGACAAGACAACAACCGCGGCAAGACGCTTGCCGCGGCAAGCCACCTCCCTGGGCCCGCGCTCCAGCACATCCACCAACGTGTCGCTCTGGGGCCCTTCCAGGCGTACGTGGCGGGAGGCTGTGCAGCCAGCGGCGTGCGGTGGCAAGCAGCGTTGACAAGATCGCCATCGTGGCGAACGGTGGCGTCCCTGGCGGTCCCTTTTCGCACTGTTTAGGCGACACAGACGGGCATTTAAGGCCCTTGTCCCCTGCCGTCGGGGTTAGGTATGATACACTGTAGTAGGTAGCTGTACCTGCCACAGCACCTTTCCATTTTTACCCTTTGCCTCCGTTGCTACCTGTTGGTGACCCCTTGAGCATATAAAAGGAGGCCCGTGTGCAACATAGAGGGGGGTTCGAAAAAACACTCACGCTCGGTCTCGCGAGCTGCTGGTGTGTACTGTAGCACTCCGCGCTCCCGAGCAAGAAATCAGTATAAACCACAAAGCAGGAGTAGGGTTTTACGCATCCGTGCGGCCCGAACCTGGGTAAATCGCTCGCGTGCATCGCCTCGATTTGCTCTTTGCACGATCTCCGCCCCCGCCGAACCGAAAGGGACCCGGCCCGCCGGTCCCATAGGTGCCCGTGGATCAGTACCCCGGCAACATGTTCACCACATTCCAATTCATCCCCGATGAATCAGACCTGACTCAACTCTAAGCAGTAGCAGGCATGACAAACAAACATGAATGAGTAGGCACATCAGGGCTCAAACAACTCCTACTCATGCTAGGGGGTTTCATCTATTTACTGTGGCAATGACAGGTCATGCAGGGGAAAGGGGTTCAGCCACCGCAACATGTAACAGTTGAATCATTGTTGTCCTAACGCAGTAAAAGAGAGCAGGAGCGAGAGAGTGGGCTTGTATCAGAATGAACAAGGGGGTTTTGCTTGCCTGGCACTTCTGAAGATAATATAGTTCTTCATCGGTGTCATCGATCACGTCGTCGGAAACATCGTCGTCTGAGAGGGGACAGTTACCGAAAAACAGGGAAGGACACAATCAATGCAATGCAACAATATGATGCATGAATGTGACATGACAATAATGTTATGATTTGCACTAATGCATCTAGCAACAATTTAAATGAAGTCCATATGGACCAAGGGTTCATATGCAAACTCCATATTTAGCATTTAAAATGCCATTATCATGTTTTCACTTATACAGTGGGTATAAGTTGGTTCATCATGCATGAAAGTAGCATAAATGGATAGATTGGGTTTTTCTGATCATTTTTCATATATAAATCTTTTCATTTGGAGTTACGGTTGATTTTCTATGATTTTTAAAAGTTTAGGCAATTTTCTGGAATTTCCTGTAAAAGAATAAATCCAGAAAAGTGTTATTGCGTCAGCATGACATCACTGTGATGTCAGCGGTCAACGGGCGTGGTCCAGGTCAAACCTGACCTCTGGGACCCGCAGGTCAGTGACTCAGCTAATTGACTTAGTTAATTAGCCTTAAGCTAACGCTAACTAAAATGTCAGCAGGGCTGGGCCCACATGTCAGCGAGTCAATGGGTTAACTAAGTTAATTAATCACTAATTAAACTAACAGTAATTAAACAGGGGCCTGGGCCCACACGTCAGGACCCAGGGGAGGTCAAACCGGGGTCTCCCCGGGCCAGCGGGGTCAACCCTGCCGGTCAAAGCGGTCAACCCGCCGGCGTTTAGTCGCCGGCGAGGCCAAACGCGGCGGTGCAGGTGCGGGATGCACCTACAGGGCACCCTTTGACGCGCAGAGCACAGCTATAGGATGCGGACGCTCGTCCGCATCCAACTCTGGTGGTGGTGCGGCCGGGGAGTGGCCGGAGAAGCGCCGGCGACGAGGTCAAGCGGCGGCGGGGCTCGGGTGAGTTGCGGGTTCGGTGTTGTAGCTCGCAAGCGAGCCAAATGACGCGCTAGGGCTGCTCTACGGGGTGCTACGAGCATGTTGGAGTCACCGGGGTGACCAAATGGTCACCGGAGCTGTGTTGGCGGCGAGCTCGGCCGGCGGCGTGCTCCGGCAGCAAGGGGAGACGGCTACGGCGAGCAAGAAGCAGCGGGGTTTGGGGGGTTAGATGCAGGTGCTCACAGCGAGTCCAACGAGCGCGAGGGCGAGGTCAGGGACGTCCGGTAGCTCCCGAATCGACGGCGATGAGCTTCGGTGGCCAGCGACGGAAACGGCGATGGTGATGATGAAGCAGCGCGTCCGAGGCCGGGAGAATCGTCGAGGAGGAAGAGGCAGATTAGGCGGAGCTCGTGGGCTAGCTGGCTTGGCATGAGGATGCTGGTGGCCGTGGCAAAGGCGAATGGCGGCGACGATGGTCCTCGGGCGTCGCGCGGAAGAGCGAGGGAGAGGAGGGGAATGGGCACGGGAGAGTGAGAGGGGTACGGGGCGGTCGAGGGGGAGTGCGTGGCGCTCGGGGCTGTCTCCAGCAGCGAGCAGGCAGGCAGGAGGTGGCCGCACGGCGGTGCGCGCGCGTCGGGCATGCGCCCGTCCTCCTGGCAGAGGAGGAAGGCGACAGGGGAGGAGGCGGTGGTGGGCTGGGCCGCCAGCTGGGCCGGCCAGGTGGCTGTGCCAGGTGGGCTACATGTAAGCACTTCTCTCTCTCTTGTTTAATTCTGTTTTCTATTTTTATTTCTCTGTTTTGAATTAGCAAACATACTAATTCATTTTGTAAAATCCTGAAAATAATTGTGGGCACTTTTGAAACTATTTCCAATAGCCCTCAAATGCTTTCAAGATTATTTGGACATTTAAAATATTTTATAGCATTTAAATGTCCAAATTCAAATACTTATGATTTAATTCAAAATCCATAAATGTCCAAGAATATGCTCATCATTTTTGGCAGAGGTTTTCACCTTTATCATAAATCATGAACATTTTAAATGACATTTCGGGTTCTTTGAAAAAGATTTTATTTAAACCTATTTGAATTCTTTCTGGTGCTAGGGTTTGATCGATCCCCATTTCAGCTTTATAAGAATTAAACATGATGCAACACACAAATGCTAGCCTAGTGCATGGCAAGGCTAGGGATGTTACAACTTACCCCCACTAAACAAGAATCTCGTCCTGAGATTCAAGACGTGAGATAGGAGGACAGAGGGGACACAAACTAACACGGTCTTCACGATCCAGGTTGCACTTCATAAGAACGTTGACACGATCACCATCTTTGTCTCGATGTCTTGCTCTGAGAACTCCATCCAACACGATAATGGAAAGTAAGGAAACTCTTGAAGAATCGATCTTCTCGAAGATCGAGCAACCGACGATCAACTCACAGAACGAGACATAGCGACATCTGTCGAGATGAGACACGATACACACATCAAGAATGATGGAAATGAGCACATGACAAGGTTTAAATAAGTAGCGGAATTCCCACACCTAGGAGGGTGGTGAACGGTGTCAACGTAGCGAGGAGTTGGGTTGCCATGATACCACAACGAGGCACCTTAAGGAAGGTGACTCAAAGAACTATTTCCTTAAGTGGCAAAAAGAATTACTTTTGATTCAAAAATCATTGCAACTCTCT
The DNA here is from genome assembly GCF_003073215.2 of Triticum urartu. NCBI lineage: Eukaryota > Viridiplantae > Streptophyta > Magnoliopsida > Poales > Poaceae > Triticum > Triticum urartu. The sequence continues at coordinate 487,483,358 of NC_053024.1, forward strand.
ATACCAGCCTAAGGCAATCACAAACGATCATTTGAATGAATTCGAAAGAATGGCATACTCACACCAGAGTGGATGATGTGGGCTACCTTGTTGAAGACAACGCAATGGATTATTTTTGCTTATCACCGGAAATGAATGGGACCCATGGCAGACTGACACAATGACGGGTGCAAGCTAGGAACAAAATGCAAATACTGGGAATGACCCAACCTTCATATCTGCCTGAGATTCAGATCTGGTTGGTAACGGGATGTTTCAGACAGCATGTCTGAAGAAGAAAGTTTGCAACACAAACCGACGAGATGACGTTGCGAGATTCTCGGGAAATGAACTATGATAGCAAGCTCCAAAACATGAGCTGGTTCTGCTACATACAGGTGAACACACTGTCCCAGACAATCATGATCACGTAGTAGTCTCATAATAAAACACTACCGAGTTCAGGTGGGGAACCATAATCGAGGATATTGAAGTCCTTGCATAAGTCATGCTCTTAAGAAGGAACTTCCTTTCCTTGAACAAGTCAATCAGTGGCTTGGTGTGCTAGGAAACACATATGGAGTGGAGGCGGCCAACCTATCAAACCATAGAGCACTTTGCACGTGCATGACTAACTTGGGATGATTCCAGGGAAACAAAACAAACCTTTCTCAAATTCATGGCGGCAACTTACACCTAATGCACGTGAACTTAGAGAAAGTCACTTCTTTCACCCAAACATATACCTCATGAGCGGAACATGAAGGCAATGCTTACAAAGTTTCCAATACTAGTGTAATGTTCAACATGAATCACGGGGAAGACAAAATGCTGCTGATGGGCTCAACAACAACTCATCGAAATTTCCATATCACTGGACTTACACCATCATGTGAACACGATGATAGCATTGGTCAGACCAAAAGATGTATGGTGTATGCTCGAGGGATCAACCACGAGTAAGACAACATTACGAACACCGTTGGTTCTGATTTGATTTGACGATAGCCCACACTCAAATCAAAGGATTGATAAGACAATAGCGCCGACAACTGATCACGTGGATCAATCATTGAAGATATTATCTTTCTTCAATACAGATACAAGATATCCCTTAGGGATGAGCGTGGTAGGACAAGCTTTTATCTTCCAACTCTCCAAGTTGTTGTTAAGCTTAACCAACTAGCTCAGGGGTATCCAACACAGATTCTTGGAGAATGGGTGGTTTACAAGAAACCAACTTGATCATGAACTCAACATAGCGGTCAGGTGACAACCTGGTAACACTTCCGAGAAGATATTCGGAAAATCACGAACCACCGATATGTTACTAAGCTCGAGATCAATCTTGCTTTTCAGGGCAAGACGATGTGATCAAGAGTGTGATGGATTGACACAATCCTATCTCATTAATCAAGGAGTGCACCAGAAATAAGGACTAGGTAGCACGATTAATCTTAGAATTATGATTGAATAACCAACACGCTAAGAATGATATTATTGTCCATTTACTACGAAGCAACAGGGTTGCTAGGAGTATTGATTTCACACAGCATAGTTCACTTGTCGGCATTCCGGTTACAACAACACAGGACCGAGGAATGAATAATGATGGCGAGAAGTATCACTGCGGCAAGAATCCATAAGAGGTGGTGCAATTCTCATGAAATTGTTGACATAAAGATGGTAACACTCCAAGGTAGAACAGAATAAAAGCTGGATTGGCATTCATTCTGCGGAATACAACTACTATGACCCAGTCCCAGAAATGGACGAGGTACTGGAGTTTGTTTCTCCTAGTCATTCTGAAATAGAATGGCTTGAGGGACCACAAGAATAATAAACATCGATAACACGGATGCACAATTACTCTTGATCAACAATTGACAGACGAAGGTCGGATAACAGCTAAAGAGGGACAACTCAAAGTAACATATATCTTTCTGAGTTGTAGATGCATAGATTAGCATGTCGAACGAGTTCAACATAATTCTTCCGGATAACCCATGTAGAAGGGTAGAACTGGCAGAGTCACAATATAGAATCGAGAACTCATCAAGAGCTCTGGTCGTGATCTTTGGTTCAAGAACTTCTGCCATATTGGTTCATGGTACTGGAAGAATGATGTACCACGAACCTCAAGGTCTATCACAAGGTTTACTAATGTCCTAAGGAACTAGCAAACACTATCAACATGAAGCAAGTAGGGTGAATCTTGGGTTTAAGGACCCAGAAATAAAATACCTATTAACTAAATGGCATCACGGGATGCTTTCGAGAATGGTGGCCAGATTCATCACACTGGGAACACAAAACATGGCGAGATTACTAGATGGTTTCCTAAGACACCTAGGGTCATAATAGTAGCTCCAACATATACGCCGAGGCAATGAAGTACCTCACAGACCGTGTAGTGTGCTTAATCTGGCCCAAAAGGACATCAGGAATGGGATGAAGAGATTTGCAAATGCATCGGACTATTTAGAAACCTGGGATGACTCGGACAGCATAACGGCTGTAATTGCTCAAAAATAGTTGAGACATCTTGCAAAATAGTGGCATAACCACTCAACGTCACAATATCAAGGTTCTAAGACCAGCTATGAACATATGGAAGTAGTAGAAACTGAACTAAGGCTTGAATCCATCAATCCTATAAGTCTCTATCATAGTAACTCGTCATCCTGATAGATAGATGAGAAGGCCTAGTTCTTAATCCCCGTAGAAGAGAAGAGGATGACTCAGATCAGAAGGTCATGAGGATAAGGAGTAAAAAGAGCCTTACGTTCCCTTCCACAATCAATTCCTTTATATAACTAAAGCATTTATAGACACGACTTCGACCAGTTTGGCTTGGTAATCCTACAGGCAGTCAGGCTCTGATACCAAAGCTGTCAGGACCCCGATCCTAAGTCACACCAATCTAGCATGTAACACATCATATCACTTTGCGGCCTCACGCACGGTACTCCCACGGGTGCCACCTTACCTAGCCCGGGACCGTTTGCGCCTTTTGGCTCACGTATATGATAGTGTCGCTAGCATCCACATGACAAAGAACCCGGACCGACATGGCTAGTCGTGAACCAAAAGCGGCACTAACCCATGGGGACAGGCATACATGAATCAACATCGAGCATGTCGGTCAGCAGCGTGCGAATCCGGGCTGTAGCACTGGGCTAACAAGACTCCGGTAACCCGGGCTGTAGCAGGCTAGGCAGGACTCCGGATGTCACCGCGTGACATTTCCCCGAAGGGACAGACACAGGAACGAGGTGAAACACATGCCGGCCAGCCAAGTGTCCTGAGCAGTAGTGTTGGGCTAGCAGGACTCTGGTGAACCGGGCTGTAGCGGACTACTATGGCTCAAGGAAGCACTAGACTACATTTCCCCATAAGAGAGGCTGCCAAGGATAAACAACTAGATTGTCGGATCCCACACATACCAAGCATTTCAATCATACACACAATATGCTTGATATGTGTAAATACAACATGGCATCACAACAAGACTCTACGACTCAAGTATTTATTCATTAGGCTACGAAGAGCCAGATATTACAAACATGGGTCTCATGACCCAACATTCAGAGCATACAAGTCAAAGCACAAGCGGAAGCTTAACATGTCTGAGTACAGACAACTACAAATGAAAAAGGCTGAGAAGCCTGACTATCTACCAGATCCTGCCGAGGGCACAAGATCGTAGCTGAGGTATCAAGCTAAATGTCGAAGTCCACACAGAACTACTAGCGAGACTGACGTCTCTCTACAAAACATAAAATAGGCAAATGTGAGTACAAATGTACCCAGCAAGACTTACATCAGAACTATCTACATATGCATCGGTATCAATAAAGGGGGTGGTGGAGTTTAACTATAGCAAGCCAGCTTTGACTTGGTGGCTAACCTGAACTACGACTGCAAGTAACTCTTTTGAGGTGACGCACACGAGTCCACATATTCACCATATCAATACACCACTATGGATCCGCTCCCGTCTCCCTACGAGAAGGCCATCCATAGCACTCACGCTTATCTTGCGCATTTTAGAGTATCCACTTTCACTTGTCTATGAACTGTACAAGGGGTCCAAGTTTCCATATCCGAGGAATCCGGCTATTCGAATAGATAATGATAACCCTGCAGGGGTGTACTTCTTTACACACGCTTTCGCCACTTACCACCATGTACACGTCATGTACCTCGGCAACCTTCAAGCGGAAGCCTGGCGAGGGAGTCGGCCACGACCTGACTAACCACACAAGTCTCCAGTCCAGGTTTATCACCTATTTGGGTTCCATCTGCAAGGAGATCCGGCCGGGGTGTCGCTCACGGCCCCAAACGATGTGTACAGGGTTCCCAAGCCCACCATCCGGGTGCCACTTGGTACACCGGGCCACTGTGCCTAGTCTGTCCCAAGCCCACCTGTACCGGGTGCCACTTGGTAGACTACTAACACTACCTACAAACACCAGAAACTAGTTGCAACTCCTGGACAAAGATCGAATGGATTAATAAGTCGAGAGGGGTCGAGTTACCGGAACCCAATGTGTGGTAGTAACTGTTCATGGATCACAAACACAGAACTCAGTTCCTGAGGACGGCTGCAATGAGACAACCCACCATGTACTCCTACATGGCCTCTCACCGCTACCTTTACCAAATCGTGTTCACACACTTAGCTCTCAACGGTAGGACATGTTCACCACATTCCAATTCATCCCCGATGAATCAGACCTGACTCAACTCTAAGCTGTAGCAGGCATGACAAACAAACATGAATGAGTAGGCACATCAGGGCTCAAACAACTCCTACTCATGCTAGGGGGTTTCATCTATTTACTGTGGCAATGACAGGTCATGCAGGGGAAAGGGGTTCAGCTATCGCAACATGTAACAGTTGAACCGTTGTTGTCCTAATGCAGTAAAAGAGAGCAGGAGCGAGAGAGTGGGCTTGTATCGGAATGTACAAGGGGGTTTTGCTTGCCTGGCACTTCTGAAGATAATATAGTTCTTCATCGGTGTCATCGATCACATCGTCGGAAACATCGTCGTCTGAGAGGGGACGGTTACCGGCAAACGGGGAAGGACACAATCAATGCAATGCAACAATATGATGCATGAATGTGACATGACAATAATGTTATGATTTGCACTAATGCATCTAGCAACAATTTAAATGAAGTCCATATGGACCAAGGGTTCATATGCAAACTCCATATTTAGCATTTAAAATGCCATTATCATGTTTTCACTTATACAGTGGGTATAAGTTGGTTCATCATGCATGAAAGTAGCACAAATGGATAGATTGGGTTTTTCTGATCATTTTTCATATATAAATCTTTTCATTTGGAGTTACGGTTGATTTTCTATGATTTTTAGAAGTTTAGGCAATTTTTTGGAATTTCCTGTAAAAGAATAAATCCAGAAAAGAGCTATTGCGTCAGCATGACATCACTGTGATGTCAGCGGTCAACGGGCATGGTCCAGGTCAAACCTGACCTCTGGGACCCGCAGGTCAGTGACTCAGCTAATTGACTTAGTTAATTAGCCCTAAGCTAACGCTAACTAAAATGTCAGCAGGGCTGGGCCCACATGTCAGCGAGTCAATGGGTTAACTAAGTTAATTAATCACTAATTAAACTAACAGTAATTAAACAGGGGCCTGGGCCCACATGTCAGGACCCAGGGGAGGTCAAACCGGGGTCTCCCCGGGCCAACAGGGTCATCCCTGCCGGTCAAAGCGGTCAACCCGCCGGCGTTTAGCCGCCGGCGAGGCCAAATGCGGCGGTGCAGGTGCGGGTTGCACCTACAAGGCACCCTTTGATGCGCGGAGCACAGCTACGGGATGCGGACGCTCGTCCGCATCCAACCGTGGTGGTGGCGCGGCCGGGGAGTGGCCAGAGAAGTGCCGGCGACAAGGTCAAGCGGCGGCGGGGCTCGGGTGAGTTGCGGGTTCGGTGTTGCAGCTCGCAAGCGAGCCAACTGACGCGCTGGGGTTGCTCTACGGGGTGTTACGAGCGTGTTGGAGTCGCCGGGGTGACCAAATGGTCACCGGAGCTGCGTTGGCGGCGAGCTCGGCCGGCAGCGTGCTACGGCATCAAGGGGCGACGGCTACGGCGAGCAAGAAGCAGCGGGGTTAGGGGGGTTAGATGCAAGTGCTCACAGTGAGTCCAACGAGCGCGAGGGCGAGGTCAGGGACGTCCGGTAGCTCCCGAATCGACGGCGATGAGCTTCGGTGGCCGGCGACGGAAACGGCGATGGTGACGATGAAGCAGTGCATTCGAGGCCGGGAGAATCGTCGAGGAGGAAGAGGCAGATTAGGCGGAGCTCGTGGGCTAGCTGGCTTGGCATGAGGATGCTGGTGGCCGCGGCAAAGGCGAACGGCGGCGACGGTGGTCCTCGGGCGTCGTGCGAAAGAGCGAGGGAGAGGAGGGGAGTGGGCACGGGAGAGTGAGAGGGGTACGGGGAGGTCGAGGGGGAGTGCGTGGCGCTCGGGGCTGTCTCCAGCAGCGAGAAGGCAGGCAGGAGGTGGCCGCACGGCGGTGCGCGCGCGTCGGGCACGCGCCCGTCCTCCTGGCAGAGGAGGAAGGCGACAGGGGAGGAGGCGGTGGTGGGCTGGGCCGCCAGCTGGGCCGGCGAGGTGGCTGTGTCAGGTGGGCTACAGGTAAGCACTTCTCTCTCTCTTGTTTAATTATGTTTTCTATTTTTATTTCTCTGTTTTGAATTAGCAAACATACTAATTCATTTTGTAAAATCCTGAAAATAATTGTGGGCACTTTTGAAACTATTTCCAATAGCCCTCAAATGCTTTCAAGATTATTTGGACATTTAAAATATTTTATAGCATTTAAATGTCCAAATTCAAATACTTATGATTTAATTCAAAATCCATAAATGTCCAAGAATATGCTCATCATTTTTGGCAGAGGTTTTCACCTTTATCATAAATCACGAACATTTTAAATGACATTTCGGGTTCTTTGAAAAAGATTTTATTTAAACCTATTTGAATTCTTTCTGGTGCTAGGGTTTGATCGATCCCCATTTCAGCTTTATAAAAATTTAAACATGATGCAACACACAAATGCTAGCCTAGTGCATGGCAAGGCTAGGGATGTTACAGTTCTCCACTATTAGTGACTTTGGAGTGACTCTTTGTTGCATGTTGAGGGATTGTTATATGATCCAACTATGTTATTATTGTTGAGAGAACTTGCACTAGTGAAAGTATGAACCCTAGGCCTTGTTTACTAGCATTGCAATACCGTTTGTGCTCACTTTTATCATTAGTTACCTTGCTGTTTTTATATTTTCAGATTACAAAAACCATTATCTAGTATCCATATCGCACTTATCACCATCTCTTCGCCGAACTAGTGCACCTATACAATTTACCATTGTATTGGGTGTGTTGGGGACACAAGAGACTCTTTGTTATTTGGTTGCAGGGTTCCTTGAGAGAGACCATCTTCATCCTACGCCTCCCAGGGATTGATAAAACCTTAGGTCATCCACTTGAGGAAAATTTGCTACTGTCATACAAACATCTGCACTTGGAGGCCGAACAACGTCTACAAGAAGAAGGTTGTGTAGTAGACATCAACCTCCTTCTCCTATTCGGCCTCCTTCCTTAGGGGGGGTCGCACAACCCCTTGTGGGCTGGTGCGCTTTCCTCCTATGGCCCATAAGGCCCATTATTCCCCCGGGGGGTTCCGATAACCCCCGGGTACTCCGATATGTACCCAGTATGCCCCGAAACACTTCCTGTGTCCGAATATCATCGTCCTATATATGAATCTTTACCTCTCGACCATTTCAAGACTCCTCGTCGTGTTCGTGATCTCATTCGGGACTCCTAACAACATTCGGTCACCAAATCACATAACTCATATAATACAAAATCGTCATCGAACGTTAAGCGTGCAAACCCTACGGGTTCGAGAACCATGTAGACATGACCGAGACACCTCCCCGTTCAATAACCAACAACGGAACCTAGATGCACATATTGGTTCCCAAATATTCTATGAAGATCTTTATCGGTCATACTGTAATGACAACATACATTATTCCCTTTGTCATCGGTATGTTACTTGCCCGAGATTCGATCGTCGGTATCTTCATACCTAGTTCAATCTCATTACCGGCAAGTCTCTTTACTCGTTCCGTAATGCATCATCCCGCAACTAAATTATTAGTCACATTTCTTGCAAGGCTTATCATGATGTGCATTACCGAGAGGGTCGAGGGATACCTCTCTGATACTCGGAGTGACAAATCCTAATGACGATCTATGCCAACCCAACAAACACCTTCGGAGATACCTGTACAACATCTTTATGATCACCCAGTTATGTTGTGATGTTTGATAGCACACAAGGTATTCCTCTGGTATTCGGGAGTTGCATAATCTCATAGTCGAAGGAATATGTATTTGACATGAAGAAAGCAATAGCAATAAAACTTAACGATCATTATGCTAAGCTAACGGATGGGTCTTGTCCATCACATCATTCTCCTAATGATGTGATCTCATTCATCAAATGAAAACACATGTCTATGGTTAGGAAACTTAACCATCTTTGATTAACGAGCTAGTCTAGTAGAGGCTTACTAGGGACACTGTGTTTTGTCTATGTATCCACACATGTATCAAGTTTCTGGTTAATACAATTCTAGCATTAATAATAAACATTTATTATGATATAAGGAAATATAAATAACAACTTTATTATTGCCTCTAGGGAATATTTCCTTCAGTCTCCCAATTGCACTAGAGTCAATAATCTAGATTACATTGTAATGATTCTAACACCCATGGAGTCTTGGTGCTAATCATGTTTTGCTTGTGGAAGAGGCTTAGTCAACGGGTCTGCCACATTCAGATCCATATGTATTTTGCAAATCTCCATTTCTCCCTCCTTGACTTGATCACAGATGGAGTTGAAGCGTCTCTTGATGTGTTTGGTTCTTTTGTGAAATTTGGATTCCTTCACCAAGTCAATTGCTCCAGTATTGTCACAAAAGATTTTCATTGGACCCGATGTACTAGGTATTACATCTAGATCGGATATGAACTCCTTCATTCGCTGCTTTTGAAGCGGCTATGTACTCCGCTCCACATGTAGATCCCGCCACGACGCTTTGCTTGGAATTGCACCAACTAACAACTCCACCATTCAATATAAATACGTATCCGGTTTGTGACTTAGAGTCATCCGGATCAGTGTCAAAGCTAGCATCGACTTAACCATTTACGACAAGCTCTTTGTCACCTCCATAAACAAGAAACATATCCTTAGTCCTTTTCAGGTACTTCAGGATGTCCTTGACCATTATCCAGTGATCCACTCCTGGATTACTTTGGTACCTCCCTGCTAGACTTATAGCAAGGCACACATCAGGTATCGTACATAGCATAGCATACATGATAGATCCTATGGCTGAGACATAGGGAATGACTTTCATTTTCTCTCTATCTTCTACAGTGCTCGGGCATTGAGTCTGACTCAACTTCACACCTTGTAACACAGGAAAGAACCCTTTCTTTGACTGATCTATTTGACCTTCTTAAAAACTTTATCAAGGTATGTGCTTTGTGAAAGTCCAATTAAGCGTCTTGATCTATCTCTACAGATCTTGATGACCAATATATAAGCAGTTTCACTGAGGTCTTTCATTGAAAAACTCTTATTCAAGTATCCTTTTTATGCTATCCAGAAATTCTATATCATTTCCAATCAACAATATGTCATCCACATATAATATTAGAAATGCTACAGAGCTCCCACTCACTTTCTTGTAAATACAGGCTTCTCCAAAAGTCTGTATAAAACCATATGCTTTGATCACACTATCAAAGCGTGTATTCCAACTTCGAGATGCTTGCACCAGTCCATAAATGGATCGCTGGAGCTTGCACACTTTGTTAGCACCTTTAGGATCAACAAAATCTTCTGGTTGCATAATATACAACTCTTCTTTGAGAAATCCATTAAGGAATGCAGTTTTGATGTCCATTTGCCAGATTTCATAATCATAAAATGCGGTAACTGCTAACATGATTCAGACATAGTTAAGCATCGCTACGGGTGAGAAAGTCTCATTGTAGTCAACTCCTTGAACTTGTCTAAAACCTTTCGCAACAAGTTGAGCTTTGTAGACCATAACATTACCATCAGCGTCAGTTTTCTTCTTGAAGATCCATTTATTCTCTATGGCTTGCCGATCATCGGGCAAGTCAACCAAAGTCCATATTTTGTTCTCATACATGGATCCTTTCTCAGATTTCATGGCCTCAAGCCATTTTGCGAAATCTGGGCTCCTCATCGCTTCCTCATAGTTCATAGGTTCGTCGTGGTCTAGTAACATGACTTCCAAAATAGGATTACCATACCACTCAGGTGCGGAACATGCTCTGGTTGACCTACGAGGTTCGGTAGTAACTTGATCTGAAGTTTCATGATCATTATCATTAGCTTCCTCTCTAGTTGGTGTAGGTATTGACGATGACATGTACCTAGGGTAGGGTAATAGGCCTGACCTAGACACCCTCCCCAAGGACACTACTCAAAGATCAACAACATCCAAGGCACATTAATGCCCACCGACTGGAATCTCCTCAGAGTGCAATACACTCTACCAGCAACTCCACTCGGATAACCCAATTCCATTCGACCAATATATCACCATTCAACCATACAAGAAACCACTCGGAAGACAGAAGACCTAAAGTCACTCAGGGTGGCAACAGTCAGGCGTTCACTCCGTAGTGTTAATGATCATTTATATGACTTATTGCTGGCTTTACCAGAAACGCTTCACCTTTATGTACATTAAATCATGTATAACTGAGGGCGGGAGGGGTCTGGCGCACTCTATATAAGCCAGCCCCCTCCTCGAGTACAAGGGTTCACACCCCTGTAATTTCACGCATAATCCAGTCGACCGCCTCAGGGCACCGAGACGTAGGGCTATTACTTCCACCGCGAAGGGCTTGAACTCGTAAATCTTGCATGCACAACCTCATCGTAGCTAGGATCTTGCCTCCTCTTACATACCCCCTCATCTACTATCAGACTTAGAACCACGACAGTTGGCACCCACCGTGGGGCAGGTGTCTTAGCGACTTCTGGTGAGGTTGCGATTTTTCCAATTCCCATCACCATGGTTTCAAGTGGAGGTTTGGCTGAGGGCCGTGAGATCCGTCTCGGCACGCTCGTTTTTATCGCCGACGACTTCGCTTGGCTTCAAGAAGCTCCCCTCGATGTCAAGGCGCTCCCCGTCCGTGGAGCGACCCACTTTCGGGTGTGCGCCCGCGACATCCTTGTGTGGCAGCCATCGACCCAGTATCGGTCGGTTCCCGCAACATCTTCGCTCTTCGCTGCTCGACGCTGCAAGCGATCCGGTAAATCGCGGCTTCAGCGGTGGATCAAGCATGCGGCGGCTCGCCGGTCGGCCACCCCTCAAGTCACGACAATCGAGCCCGACGAATCTCTCTACGGGCTGTTCGACCTGTCGAGTGGCTCTGTCGAGACCCTGTCCGAGTGTGATAGCGGCGACCCTGCGGCAGAAGTCCTGATGGTTGATAATACGTCTCCGTCGTATCTATAATTTTTGATTGTTCCATGCCAATATTCTACAACTTTCATATACTTTTGGCAACTTTTTATACTATTTTTGGGAGTAACATATTGATCCAGTGCCCAGTGCCAGTTCCTGTTTGTTGCATGTTTTTTGTTTCGCAGAATATCCATATCAAATGGAGTCCAAACAGGATAAAAACTGACGGAGATTTTTTTGGAATATATATGATTTTTGGGATGAAAAATCCACGCGAGACGGTGCCCGAGGTGGCCACGAGGCAGGGGGCGTGCCTGCCCCCCCTGGGCGCGCCCCTGACCCTCATGGGCCACCCGTAAGGCGGTTGATGCCCTTCTTTCGTTGCAAGAAAGCTAATATCCGGATAGAGTCGTGTTAAAATTTCGGCCCAATCGGAGTTACGGATCTCCGGGAATATAAGAAACGGTGAAAGGGAAGAATCAGAGAACACAGAAATAGAGAGAGACAGAGAGACAGATCCAATCTCAGAGGGGCTCTCGCCCCTCCCACGCCATGGAGACCATGGACCAGAGGGGAAACCCTTATCCCATCTAGGGAGAAGGTCAAGGAAGAAGAAGGAGGAGGGGGGATCTCTCCCCCTCGCTTCCGGTGGCGCAGGAACGCCGCCGGGGGCCATCATCATCACCGTGATCTACACCAACACCTCCGCCATCTTCACCAACATCTCCATCACCTTCCCCCCTCTATCTACATCGGTCCACTCTCCCGCAACCCGTTGTACCCTCTACTTGAACATGGTGCTTTATGCTTCATATTATTATCCAATGATGTGATGCCATCCTATGATGTCTGAGTAGATTTTCGTTGCTATGATTGATTTAATTTTCTTGTGGTTATGTTGTTGTCCTTTGGTGCCCATCATATGATTGCGTGTGTGGATCACACCCTAGGGTTAGTTGTATGTTGATAGGACTATGTATTGGAGGGCAAGAGTGACAGAAGCTTCAACCTAGAATAGAAATTGATGCATACGGGATAGAAGGGGGACCAATATATCTTAATGCTATGTTTGGGTTTTACCTTAATGAACATTAGTAGTTGCGGATGCTTGCTAATAGTTCCAATCATAAGTGCATAGAATTCCAAGTCACGGATGACATGCTAGCAGTGGCCTCTCCCACATAATAGTTGATATTGCTCTAGTAAAGTAGTCAATTGCTTAGGGGCAATTTTACAACTCCTACCACCACTTTTCCACACTCGCTATATTTACTTTATTGTTTCTTTATCTAAACAGCCCCTACTTTTTATTTACTTACTCTTTATTATCTTGCAAACCTATCCAACAACACCTACAAAGTACTTCTAGTTTCATACTTGTTCTAGGTAAAGCGAACGTCAAGCGTGCGTAGAGTTGTATCGGTGGTCGATAGAACTTGAGGGAATATTTGTTCTACCTTTAGCTCCTCGTTGGGTTCGACACTCTTACTTATCAAAAATTGTTGCGATCCCCTATACTTGTGGGTTATCAAGACCTTTTTCTGGCGCCGTTGCCGGGGAGCAATAGCGTGGGGTGAATATTCTCATTTTTCTTGTTTGCTTTATCACTAAGTAATATTTATTTGTTGTTCTTAGTTGTTCTCTATTTTTAGTTATGGATATGGAACACGAAATACCAAAAATATTAGGTGTACTTGCTATTCATGGAGATGGGGAACCTCCTAAAACCCTCGATGTTGGTTATGTGAAAAATATTATGTACTACTTTAATAATCCTGAGAAACCCCATTCAATTATGTAATGGGAGTAATGTTGGATCAACGTTAATACTTTAGGGATTACCGCTTGACACAAAAAGGGAAACTATTATGGGATCAAATTCATATATTGAATTGGTATGCTAGGCAACTATGCTTGAGATATGATTATACTTGTTGCTCTAAGGTGAATGCTCCACACCTTCCCTTTTCATGTGAATTTAATGATAATGAAACCTTAGCTTCTTATGCTAATGGTATATATGATTACTATGATGTGGAACAAATAGAAGAATTTGTTGCTTTTAAGGGTGCTTATGAAATTGAATCTTTGTTTGAAAAGCATGAAGCTTATGATGATGATGTTTATAGGCCTGAGAATTTATCTATCTTAAAATATTGCTATGATAATTATGAATATAATTCCTATATTAATGTGGTTATTGAGAAAGTCTCCGCTGTCCAAGAAGAGACTAATATTTTGCAGGAGTCTATGGAAGAAGAAATTGATGAAACTATGAGCTCATTGGATGAAAAAGATGAGGAGGAGAGTGAAGAACAAAAGGAGGAAGAGTGGATTAGCTACCCATGCCCAGCTTCTAATGATAGTAACTCTTCAACTCATTTTAATTTCCCTTCATGCTTACTGGAGGATGATTGCTATGATGATTGTTTATGATCCCGTTGATTCTTTTGAAATATCCCTTTTTGATGATGCCTGCTATGCTTGTGGCCAAGATGCCAATATGAATTATGCTTATGGAGATGAACTTGCTATAGTTCCTTATGTTAAACATGAAATTGTTGCTATTGCACCCACACATGATAGTCCTATTATCTTTTTGAATTCTCCAAACTACACTATATCGGAGAAGTTTGCTCTTATTAAGGAATATACTGATGGGTTTGCCTTTTACCGTTGCACATGATGATTTTGATGAATATAATATGCATGTGCTTGCTGCTCCTACTTGCAATTATTATGAGAGAGGAACTATATCTCCACCTCTCTATGTTTCCAATATGATAAAATTGCAAGAAACTATTTATACTATGCATTGGCCTTTACTTTGTGTGCATGAATTGTTCTTTTATGATATGCCGATGCATAGGAAGAGAGTTAGACTTCATTGTTGCATGATATATGTTACTTTGTGCTCACCACTAAATTAAAAATCATTGTTAATTAAAATTGGCTTTGATATACCTTGGGATCCGGGTGGATCCATTACTTGAGCACTATATGCCTAGCTTAATGGCTTTAAAGAAAGCGCTGCCAGGGAGACAACCCGGAAGTTTTAGAGAGTCATTTATTTCTGTTGAGTGCTTTCATATAGTTTAAAAACAACAAAAATAAAGAGGGGAACCCAAAACTTTTTCAAAAAGGAAAGTGGAAGTGAAAGAGACAAGCATTGTTGAAGTGGGAGCTAGCCTTGAACTTTGTTCATGCTCACGGAAACTTTGTGAATGTTGATTACAGAAAATTTTCAATAAAAATAATTATCCCCTTGTACAATTCCATTGTATTATAAAAATAATGTGCCAAGTTTTGCCTTTAGGATGTTTACATTTGCTTGATGGTTTGTACGGTGCAGGACAGAAACTTTGGCTGTAGTGCGTGATCATACATTTTTTGCTAGAATGTCAAAAAGTTCTGATTCTTTTTGCACTGTATTCCTATAAAAAAAATTTATTTTTCCTAATTTTGGTAGAATTTTTCAGGTATCATAAGTATGGTGAATGTTCAGATTATTACAGACTGTTCTGTTTTAGACAGATTCTGTTTTTGATGCATAGTTTGCTTGTTTTGATGAAACTATCGATTCATATAACTGGATTAGGCCATGAAAAAGTTATATTACAGTAGACACAATGCAAAAACAAAATATGAATTGGTTTGCAACAGTACTTAGAGTAGTGATTTGCTTTATTATACTAACAGATCTTACCGAGTTTTCTGTTGAAGTTTTGTGTGGATGAAGTGTTCGATGATCGAGAAGGCCTCGATGTGAGAAGAAGGAAGAGAGGCAAGAGATCAAGCTTGGGGATGCCCGAGGCAGCCCAAGTAAATATTCAAGGAGACTCAAGTGTCTAAGCTTGGGGATGCCCAGGAAGGCATCCCCTCTTTCTTCAACAAGTATCGGTATGTTTTCGGATTCGTTCCGTTCATGCGATATGTGCAATCTTTGGAGCGTCTTTTGCATTTAGTTTTCATTTTCCTTTTATGCACCATGCTGGTATGAGATAGTCCTTAGTTGATTTATAGAATGCTCATTGCACTTCACTTAAATCTTTTGAGTATGGCTTTATAGAATGCTTCATGTGCTTCACTTATATCATTTGAAGTTTGGATTGCCTGTTTCTCTTTACATAGAAACCGCCATTTGTAGAATGCTCTTTTGCTTCACTTATATTTGTTAGAGCGTGGGCATATCTTTTGTAGAAATAATTAAACTCTCTTGCTTCACTTATATCTATTTAGAGAGATGACAGGAATTGGTCATTTACATTGTTAGTCATAAAATCCTACATAAAACTTGTAGATCACTGAATATGATATGTTTGATTTGTTGCAATAGTTTTGCGATATAAAGATGGTGATATTAGAGTCATGCTAGTGGGTAGTTATGGATTAGTAGAAATACTTGTGTTGAGGTTTGTGATTCCTGTAGCATGCACGTATGGTGAACCGTTATGTAACGAAGTCGGAGCATGATTTATTTATTGATTGTCTTCCTTATGAGTGGTGGTCGGGGACGAGCGATGGTCTTTTCCTACCAATATATCCCCCTAGGAGCATGCACGTATTACTTTGTTTTGATGACTAATAGATTTTTGCAATAAGTATGTGAGTTCTTTATGACTAATGTTGAGTCCATGGATTATACGCACTCTCACCCTTCCACCATTGCTAGCCTCTCTAGTACCGCGCAACTTTCGCCGGTACCATAAACCCACCATATATCTTCCTCAAAACAGCCACCATACCTACCTATCATGGCATTTCCATAGCCATTCCGAGATATATTGCCATGCAACTTCCATCATCATCATATACATGACTTGAGCATTCATTGTCATATTGCTTTGCATGATCGTAAGATAGCTAGCATGATGTTTTCATGGCTTATCCGTTTTTTGATGTCATTGCTACGCTAGATCATTGCACATCCCGGTACACCGCCGGAGGCATTCATATAGTCGTATCTTTATTCTAGATATCGAGTTGTAATATTGAGTTGTAAGTAAATAAAAGTGTGATGATCATCATTATTAGAGCATTGCCCTAGTGAGGAAAGGATGATGGAGACTATGATTCCCCCACAAATCGGGATGAGACTCCGGACTTTAAAAATAAATAAAAGAGGCCAAAGAAGCCCAAATAAAAAAGGCCAAAGAAGCCCACCAAAAAAATAAAAAAAGGAGAGAAAAAGAGAGAAGGGGCAATGTTACTATCCTTTTACCACACTTGTGCTTCAAAGTAGCACCATGTTCTTCATATAGAGAGTCTCTTGAGTTATCACTTTCATATACTAGTGGTAATTTTCATTATAGAACTTGGCTTGTATATTCCGATGATAGGCTTCCTCAAATGCCCGAGGTCTTCATGAGCAAGCAAGTTGGATGCACACCCACTTAGTATCAGTTGGAGCTTTCTTACACTTATAGCTCTAGTGCATCCGTTGCATGGCAATCCCTACTCACTCACATTGATATCTATTGATGGGCATCTCCATCGCCCGTTGATACACCTAGTTGATGTGAGACTATCTTCTCCTTTTTGTCTTCTCCACCATCATATTCTATTCCACCTATAGTGCTATGTCCATGGCTCACGCACATGTATTGCGTGAAAGTTGAAAAGGTTTGAGAACGTCAAAAGTATGAAACAATTGCTTGGCTTGTCATCAGGGTTGTGCATGATGTGAATATTTTGTGTGGTGATGATGGAGCATAGCCAGACTATATGATTTTGTAGGGATAACTTTCTTTGGCCATGTTATTTTGAAAAGACATGCTTGCTTTATTGGTAGGCTTTAAGTATTATTGTTTTTATGTCAAATGATAGACTATTGCTTTGAATCACTCGTATCTTAATATTCATGCCATGATTAGATTACATGATCAAGATTATGCTAGGTAGCATTCCACATCAAAAATTATCTTTTTATCATTTACCTACTCGAGGACGAGCAGGAATTAAGCTTGGGGATGCTGATACATCTCCGTCGTATCTATAATTTTTGATTGTTCCATGCCAATATTCTACAACTTTCATATACTTTTGGCAACTTTTTATACTATTTTTGGGACTAACATATTGATCCAGTGCCCAGTGCCAGTTCCTGTTTGTTGCATGTTTTTTGGAATATATATGATTTTTGGGAAGAAAAATCCACGCGAGACGGTGCCCGAGGTGGCCATGAGGCAGGTGGCGCGCCTGCCCCCTGGGCGCGCCCCTAACCCTCGTGGGCCACCCGTAAGGCAGTTGATGCCCTTCTTTCGTAGCAAGAAAGCTAATATCCTGATAGAGATCGTGTTAAAATTTCAGCCCAATCAGAGTTACGGATCTCCGGGAATATAAGAAACGGTGAAAGGGAAGAATCAGAGAACGCAAAAATAGAGAGACAGAGAGACAGATCCAATCTCGGAGGGGCTCTCGCCCCTCCCACGCCATGGAGACCATGGACCAGAGGGGAAACCCTTCTCCCATCTAGGGACAAGGTCAAGGAATAAGAAGAAGGAGGGGGGCTCTCTCCCCCTCGCTTTCGGTGGCGCCGGAACGCCGTCGGGGGCCATCATCATCTCCGCGATCTACAACAACACCTCCGCCATCTTCACCAACATCTCCATCACCTTCCCCCCTCTATCTACAGCGGTCCACTCTCCCGCAACCCGATGTACCCTCTACTTGAACATGGTGCTTTATGCTTCATATTATTATCCAATGATGTGTTGCCATCCTATGATGTCTAAGTAGATTTTCGTTGTCCTATCGGTGGTTGATGAATTGCTATGATTGATTTAATTTGCATGTGGTTATCTTGCTGTCCTTTGGTGCCCATCATATGATTGCGCGCGTGGATCACACCCTAGGGTTAGTTGTATGTTGATAGGACTATGTATTGGAGGGCAAGAGTGACAGAAGCTTCAACCTAGCATAGAAATTGATGCATATGGGATTGAAGGGGGGCCAATATATCTTAATGCTATGGTTGGGTTTTACCTTAATGAACATTAGTAGTTGCGGATGCTTGCTTATAGTTCCAACCATAAGTGCATAGAATTCCAAGTCACGGATGCCATGCTAGCAGTGGCCTCTCCCACATAATAGTTGCTATCGGTCTAGTAAAGTAGTCAATTGCTTAGGGGCAATTTCACAACTCCTACCACCATTTTTCCACACTCGCTATATTTACTTTCTTGTTTCTTTATCTAAACAGCCCCTACTTTTTATTTACGTACTCTTTATTATCTTGCAAACATATCCAACAACACCTACAAAGTACTTCTAGTTTCATACTTGTTCTAGGTAAAGCGAACGTCAAGCGTGCGTAGAGTTGTATCGGTGGTCGATAGAACCTGAGGGAATATTTTTTCTACCTTTAGCTCCTCGTTGGGTTCGACACTCTTACTTATCGAAAACTGTTGCGATCCCCTATACTTGTGGGTTATCAGTTGACACGCCGTGCAGCCCGCCTGGTTTCCGCCGCAGCGACGGCGGCGATGGCGGCGGTGATCTGTCACATGTTCACGAAGAATATCGTCCTCAAGCCCTTAATTCACAGCGGCGAGAGGAGCTGCATGGTCGCAATTCGGAGGCACTCCACACTCCCATCATTGGGGAAACCTTCGAGGCTCGGGCCTTGGAGACTACGCGCGTGGCAACTTTGGCTGAGCATGCACGACTGGAGAATATCCAGCGTTCACTCGATGACCGCGCCCGATGGCTGGTCCCTGAATCCAGTCGACGATAGCGGCAATTGTTTCCCCCGAGCATCAGATATAGCACACCCCAATTCAGAATCTTACTGCTGCAGCCGGCATAGCAGAGTCAATCCAGCCATCCCAATCAGAGGCTGGAAGGGGTTTGATGTAGATTAGAGCGCTGCTCCGTGCAGCGGGAGAGTAGAACACAGCAGTTTTCCAGTCGCGCAATAAGATCCATAGCAGATCTGTGGTTGCAGACACTGTCCAGTCGATTCACAGCCCAAGATCGCCTCCGCGGTGTGAGGGTCGTGGACACCGTCAAGAGCAGTTCATGGGTCGGAATTATGAGCAATATGATCATCGGGTCGGCCGTGAGGACCGCCGTCGAGTGTCACCGCCTCCTCCGCGAGGCGGGTCGTATGCACCGCGGTGACCCGACGACAAGCGTCCGTATGGTGACGATTGAAGGCATCTATTTGACCCCAGAGAACCTGGATTTGATGCAAGATCAATTTTGGTACAAGGTTTGGTCGACCAGAATAGAGTTCATAGAGAAGGACAAGACAGAGATCGACCAGCGAGCAGTCGAGTGCATGTATCAAGGCCTGAGGCCTTGTACAACGGGAGGTGTTTAGGAGAGGTGCTTAGAGAAATAAACCAGACTTTTCTTAAGCACCGGTGCTTATTTGTACAGGATAGACGCTTAACTAAGCGTCTCTTCTGTAGAAATAGGCACCGGTGCTTCAGAAAAAACTCGGTTTATTTTTCTAAGCATCTCTCTAAGCACCTTCCATTGTACAAGGCCTAAGTGTTTCAGCAGTGCCATCAGAGCTGCAGAGATCCTTCCCACTTGGAATCCAAACCTGACACTTTGTTAGAGGATTACCAAGTGGCTGTGCAGATTCGCGGTGGTAATGATGAGGTAGCCATGAAACACCTTCCTTTGATGTTGGAAGGGTCAGCCAGAGCTTGGTTGAATCAGTTGGCTCCTAGCAGCATATTCAGTTGGGAAGAGTTGGCCCAAGTGTTTGTTAGAACATTTGAAGGAACTTGCAAGCGGCCTGCAGGGCTGACAGAGTTGCAGCATTGTGTTCCGAAGCCAAATGAGACATTGAGGGATTATATCCACAGGTGGACCACTTTGCATCACATAGTGGAAAAAGTGTCACCACACCAAGCAGTCTGCGCCTTCAAGGAGGGCGTTCGGTACCGAGAGCTGAACATGAAATTCGGTCGGACGGGAGATATGACTGTGACCCGAATGATGGAAATAGCCACTCGGTACGCTAACGGTGAATAAGAAGACCGACTCCGCAGTGGCAAGAGCAAACCAGTCGCACAAGATGGAGGAGGAGGTAATTCCAATCGGAAACAGAAGCGCAAGGCCGAACCCACCGCTCCTGGTGAAGCCGCAGCAGTGACTCGAGGAAAATTCAAGGGAAAACCTAAAGGGCCATGGGTCCCTAAAAAGGTGAAAGATTCGGCAGGAAATGATGTGTTAGATCTGCCATGTCATATGCACACAAAAGTGGATGAAGAGGGAAATTGATTTATCCAGCAATTCCAAGAAGGCCAGTCCAAGGAGAAAGAGAAAGAGTCTGGTAAGGACGCAGACAAAGAGGAAGACGATGGTTTCCCCAACATCAACTCCACTTTGGTGATTTTCGCTGATGTTGAGAGCAAGAGTCGATTGAAAGTCATTAACAGAGAAATGAACATGGTAGCTCTGGCAACGCCAACATATTTGAAGTGGTCAAAGACTCCCATTACATTCGACCAGTCAGATCACCCGGCACGTGTTGCTACCCCAGGGCGGCAAGCGTTGGTGTTCGACCCAGTCGTCGAAGGCACCCGATTGACCAAGGTCCTCATGGATGGTGGAAGTGGTTTGAACATTCTATATGCTAAGACTCTCCGAGAGATGGGCATCCCGATGTCCAAGCTCAGTGAAAGCAATATGCGCTTCCACAGTGTCATTCCTGGGGAAAAAGCTGATTCACTCGACCAGATCACTCTTGACGTGGTTTTCGGCGATTCGAAGAACTACCGCAAGGAAAAGTTGACATTTGAAGTTGTGGATTTTCACAGTGCTTATCATGCTATTTTGGGCAGACCTGCGTATGCTCGCTTCATGGCTCGACCATGTTATGTATACCTCAAGCTGAAGATGCTTGGGCCCAAAGGCGTGATTACGATCACTGGTAATCCGCAGAGAGCAGAGAAATGTTTCAAGAAAGGCTCAAAGATTGCCGATGAACAGATGGCAGCAGTAGAAATGCAAGAGTACCAGAAGAACGCAGATCCGAGTGATTTGTTGCGTGCCAAGAAGCCCGCTTCAGAATCTTCATTTTAGTCATCCGGTGAAATGAAACAAGTTCATGTTCACCCGACCGATCCTAATGCTGCTCCGACTCGTATCTCAACAACACTCGACAGCAAATAGGAAGAAGCGCTCATCCAGTTCCTCCGTGAGAACTGGGACATCTTTGCATGGAAACCTTCTAACATGCCAGGTGTACCCAGGGGCCTGGCTGAGCACCGTTTGCGAGTCGACCCGAAAGCAAAACCTGTCAAAGAGCATCTCCATCGGTCCGCCATGGAGAAGAGGGAAGCAATTGGTGAGGAGGTAGCTCGGCTTATGGCAGCTGAGTTCATCCGCGAGATATACCACTCCGAGTGGCTTGCCAATGTTGTCATGGTCCCCAAAAAGGATGACTCACTTCGCATGTGCATCGACTTCAAGCATATCAATCGGGCCCGCCCGAAAGATCATTTCCCTCTTCCCCGCATCGATGAAATTGTTGACACGACCGTGGGATGCGAGCGTTTGTCCTTTCTGGACGCTTATTTCGGGTACCATCAGATCTGACTGTATGGTCCTGATGAAATAAAAACAGCTTTTATCACCCCATTCGGGTGCTTTTGCTATGTTACCATGCCCTTTGGTCTCAAGAATGTTGGTGCCACATTCGTGCGCATGATTCAGGAGTGTCTGCTCATTCAAATCAGTCGGAATGTGGAAGCATACTTGGATGACATCATGGTCAAGTCACGTAAAGGTTTCGACCTACTGACTGACCTCGCCGAAACCTTTGACAATCTAAGAAGGTATGATATCAAGATTAATCCATCAAAGTTCACATTCAGAGTCCCAAGAGGAAAGTTACTCGGTTTTCTTGTTTCGAATGAGGGATCGATGCAAACCCAGAAAAAGTTGGTGCAATTCTCTGAATGAAACGCCCTGTGCGTGTGCATAATGTCCAGAAGCTTACCGGTTGCCTGGCCGCATTGAGCCGATTCATTTCTCGTCTCGGTGAAAAGGTGTTGCCCCTTTACCGACTGATGAAGAAGTCTGACAAGTTCGAGTGGACTCCTGAAGCTGACGCAGTGTTTGCAGAGCTCAAAACCCTACTTTCCACCCAGCCGGTGCTTGCTGCTCCAATCAGCAAAGAGCCTTTACTGCTTTATATCGCATCCATTGGACAAGTTTTCAGTACGGTGCTCACGGTCGAGCGGGAAGAAGAAGGCAAAGCCTTGAAAGTTCAGCACCTAGTGTATTATATTTCTGAAGTCTTAACCCCGTCCAAGCAGAGATACCCTCATTATCAGAAGTTGGTTTATGGAATGTACCTGACGACAAAGAAAGTTGCACAATACTTCTCAGATCACTCGGTTTTAGTTGTCAGCGATGCTCCATTATCAGAAATTCTGAACAACAGAGATGCAACTGGTCGAATGGCGAAGTGGGCGATTGAAATCCTTCCGTTAGATATCAAGTTTGAGGCAAAGAAAGCAATCAAGTCCCAAGCAATAGCAGATTTCCTTGCCGAGTGGAGTGAGCAACAACAATTGACTCAAATTCATTCAGAACATTAGACTATGTTCTTTGATGGTCCAAGATGCTGAACGGTTCTGGTGATGGGGTGGTCCTGGTATCCCCACGAGGCGACAAACTCAGTTATGTTTTCCAAATTCACTTTGATTCCTCCAACAATGAGGCTGAATATGAGGCACTTCTGTACGAGTTGTGTATGGCCATTTCACTCGGCGTCCGCCGCCTGATGGTTTATGGCGACTCAGATTTGGTGGTCAATCAAGTCATGAAGGAATGGGATATCAGGAGCCCAGCTATGACTAGCTATTGCAATGCAATGAGGAAGTTGGAAAAGAAGTTCGAGGGGTTAGAGCTCCACCACATACCCCGAGTCAAGAATCAAGCAGCTGATGATCTGGCGAAGATAGGCTCCAAGCGCGAATCAATTCCCAGCAATGTGTTTTTGGAACATCTCCACACTCCGTCACCTCAAGAGGATCCTTTCACGAAGGAGCCCCCGCAACCGAAAAGTTCCACCGACTCGACTGAAGTTGAAATTCCAGCCGTGGTCGACCTGATCATGGAGGTTTTGGTTATCACCCCAGATTGGACGGTGCCATATGTTGCATACATTCTCAGAAAAGAACTTCTAGAGGATGAGGATGAGGCCCATCAGATCGTCTGTCGATCCAAAGCCTTCACTATCATAGGTGGTCGACTGTACAGAGAGAGAGTGACCGGAGTTGCTCAATGATGCATTACCCCAGAGGAAGGTAGAATGATTCTCAATGATATCCACTCGAGGACCTGTGGTCACCATGCGTCCTCTCGGACAATCGTGGCCAAAGCATACCGAGCAGGTTTTTACTGGCCACGTGCAAATGAAATGGCAAAAGAAATAGTCGACAAGTGTGAGGGCTGCCAGTTCTACTCCAACATGTCTTACAAGCCCGCTTCAGCCTTGAAGACCATTCCACTCATCTGGCCATTTGCTGTTTGGGGGTTGGATGTGGTTGGGCCCCTGAGGACTGGTAGAAGTGGTTTCACTCATTTGCTTGTAGAAGTCGACAAGTTCACTAAGTGGATCGAGGCCAAGCCTATTAAGAATCTCGACTCATGCACTGCCATCAGTTTCATCAGAGAGTTGACATTCAGATATGGAGTCCCTCACAGTATTATCACGGATAATGGCTCCAACTTTGATTCTGATGAGTTCAGAGCATTCTACGCCTCCCAGGGTACTCGGGTCAACTACGCCTCTGTCACGCATCCGCACTCGAATGGACAGGCAGAGAGAGCAAATGGTTTGACCCTCCAAGGGCTGAAACCCCGGTTGATGCATGACCTCAAGCATGCAGCAGGCGCTTGGGTAGATGAGTTTCCTTCTATCCTTTGGGGGTTGAGAACAATGCCAACCGGTCGACTGGTCGGACTCCCTTCTTCATGGTCTATGGGGCTGAAGCCGTGCTGCCAAGTGACTTGCTTCACAACGCGCCCCGAGTGGAACTATTCTTAGAAGCTGAAGCTGAGCAAGCTCGGCAAGATGCTGTTGACCTCCTAGAAGAAGAGAGAGAGAGAGAGAGATGGCTTTGATCCGATCGACCATTTATCAGCAAGACCTCCGTCGATTCCATGCCAGAAACGTGAGAGGTCGAGCATTTCAGGAAGGAGACCTAGTGCTCCGAGTGGATCAGCAACGGCCTCACAAGCATGCTCCTGCTTGGGAAGGTCCCTTCATCATCACCAAGGTGCTCCACAACGAAGCTTATCACCTTTATAATGTGGAACACAAGAAAGATGACCCACGCGCTTGGAACGCGGATCTGCTCTGCCCTTTTAACACTTAATCACTCGGGTCGGCGAGTTGTAATAACAATCATTCATTTTGCTTATCAAAAACAAGATTTTTGTGGTGCCTTAATGATTGTTATCCTGTCAAGTTGTGAGTTCAAATCCCCTAGTGGGTGGCTTAGCCGCGAATCCGATTTGCCTAAGTTTTAAAAATCCTACCGAGTGGAGAGCAATCCTCCCACTCGGGGGCTTAGCTGTAGTCTCGTACTCGCCTAAGTTTAAAAAATCCTACCGAGTGGAGAGCAATCCTCCCACTCGGAGGCTTAGCTGCAGTCCCATACTCGCCTAAGTTTAAAAAATCCTACCGAGTGGAGAGCTATCCTCCCACTCGGAGGCTTAGTTGCAGTCCCATACTCGCCTAAGTTTAAAAAATCCTACCGAGTGGAGAGCAATCTTCCCACTCGGGGGCTTAGCTGCAGTCCCGTACTCGCCTAAGTTTAAAAAATCCTACCGAGTGGAGAGCAATCCTCCCACTCAGGGGCTTAGCTGCAGTCCCGTACTCGCCTAAGTTTAAAAAATCCTACTGAGTGGAGAGCAATCCTCCCACTCGGGGGCTTAGCTGCAGTCCCGTACTCGCCTAAGTTTAAAAAATCCTACCGAGTGGAGAGCAATCCTCCCACTCGGGGGCTTAGCTGCAGTCCCGTACTCGCCCAAGTTTAAAAAATCCGACAGAGTGGAGAGCAATCCCCCCACTCGGGGGCTTAGCTATAGTCCTGTACTCGCCTAAGTTAAAAACTACCCCGATTTGCAAGGACGACGAGGTGCAGGTCGTGCACAGCACCTAGTGCTCTTTCCCATGACCCACTCGACGGAGCCGCAGCACAAGTATAATGTCCGCTCCATACCGATCCGCAAGGACGATGGGGTGCAGGTCGTGCACAGCACCTAGTGCTCTTGCCCATGACCCACTCGACGGAGCTGCGACACAAGTATAACGTCCGCTCCATTTCGATCTGCAAGGACGACAAAGTGCAGGTCATGGACGGCACCAAGTGCCCTTGTCCATGATTCACTCGATAGAGCTGCATCACAGAGTCAGCGACAATTCAGACTGAAGAATCAAGTTCCACTCAGAGTCAAGAGATTCAAAAACAGCAAAGGTGAAGACAAATATATTCAAAGAGAAACAAAGTTCAGATAAATCTCGCAAGGTTCAGAACCGCAGATAAAAGTGCTCGGGCATCCGGCCCGAAGGTGTTTTAACGGTTACAAAATCACTCGGCATTCTGAGGCAAATTGAATTAAGACTTAAAGTTTGTTCACTCCTCTAGAGGAGGACTGGCTGGCTCAACAAACTCGTCCAAGTCGATTCCATCTGCAATGCGAGTGGCCACTTCAACGAAGGTCTCCATGATGGACCGAAACTGGCGATGTTTGGTGTTGGCGACTTTGAGCGCCACCATCTTCTCTTCTTTGGCCTCCTTACAATGGACATGGACCAGGCACAGAGCCACATCAGCACCACATCGGGCAGAAGACTTCTTCCATTCTTGCACTCGAAAAGGAATCTCGTTGAGTTGAGTCATCAGAGACTTGAGGTCATTCTGGAAGCTCTCCTTCGGCCAGAGCACCGTGTCGACTCAAGAAACCGCCACCTTTAGTCGAGCCAGATAATCCATGACGCTGGCGAGACAAGATTCCGGTCGGAGCACGTTCACGGTGGCTTCATCCTGAACGGGAGAGTTGATGGGATCCAAGTTCGTCTTGATCCGTCCAGTCTCTTCTTCAAAGTTCTGGCAAAACTCTGCACAACAAAATGATGAGTCAAAGAACCAACGGGGAAACCAACAATAGGTTAAGAAAAGGTAGTCGACCAGGAGGAAATACCTTCAAGCATGAGGAATAACTTCTTGGCGAGTCCTCCCAGATAAGCCTCCAGGTCATTTCTCTTCCGAGAGAGATCTTCAATCTTGTCGTTCAAGGCTACTTTGTCCTTCTTCAGACGGGTCACTTCTTTGTTAGCTTCGGTAAGAGCAATCTTCAGCTTGCCGTTGTCTTCCTCTAACGCCCCGACTGAAGCCAACTTCTTGTCGGCAAGTGTTGTTTTCCCCTGAGCCTCCTTCTATGCCGCGGCAAGATCAAGGTCCTTCTATGCCAGAGCCTGCCTCATTTTCTCTAAAAATACATACATATATATATATATAACAAACAACACTCGGTTCAGAAAGAAGAACGAGGAGATGACTCGAGAGACAACCCAATCTCATAGTCGACAAGTTTTTACCTTCCATACCAGCTATTTCGTCTTTGGCCTTCTGCAAGTTCTACTTGGCCAACTCCAAGTCAAGATTGAGATGGATCCGCTTCCTCTCGAATTCAGCAAATTGGGATATGAGCTCACAGGATTTCTGAAGTCAGTGAATAAGATATATCAGTGGACAGAATCAAAGATTATTTGCTTCCGAGTGTTGAAAAGAATTTTAAGACTACTGCAGAATCAAACATTCAACAGTAGTCTCGGGGACTACACCCAATGGGTGCACTTGGTGTGCCCCCACTAGTACTTGACTTGGTCAGTCTAGTCGTTAGAAAAACTTTAGGTCTCAGACCACCGTCGACTGCCCGCAGTCGACCGCGGTCTCGGGGACTACACCCAGTGGGTGCACTTGGTGTGCCCCCACTGGTTTAAGAATTCACTCGACAGGATCCGTTCAAGACCGAGTGGATTTTTTATCAACAAAGGTTTAAGACCCCCGTCGAATCAAACATTCGACGACGGTCTCAGGGACTACACCCAGTGGGTGCACTCTGCGTGCCCCCACTGATTTGAAAGTTCACTCGACGTCGACTCAAGTGAAGAAGATTGTGAAATAAAAGAATGCACCCAGTGGGTGAACAGATGTGCATGAGGTTTGAAAGTGTGAAAACGATCATCAACAGACATCTTACGAATAAGAAAACAACAGTTCTCAAGCATCAAGTTAGAGGGTCAGTCGGAAATCAACTAACCTGGACGTTGGCTTGGAGAGCTGCACTGGCCTCATAGGCAGCTTGGCTGGTCTCATGCACCGTCTTCATCTGCTCCATCATCAGGCATGCTTGACGTATAGCTTCCTTGGCAGCGCTTGCCTGATCCTCCAGAACGTGATGGGTGACGAACAGCGGAGACGGTAGAACAGTCACAACAACCTGAGGGTCTGAGGCATGAGGTTGAATAGATGAAGCAGGGTCTTGGGCAGTCGACGTTGATGGGCGTTCAGTCGACACAGGATCAGCAAAAGTGATGGAAGCCCGATTGAGATCTCTAGTCTGCTGGACCACTCGTTCGGGCACTGATGTCGTTTGAGTAATGTTGCCGGTCGACGCTTTCCTGCCCGAGCTCCTACCTCTCCTTCCCATAGGCCTCAGTGGCACTTCTTCATCATCATCTGGAAGTTCGATCACATGTTGTGGTACTGCAAAAGTTTTGACCACAATTTGTGAGTCGACCTGCAAATCAATTAGCAAAGTGGAGGCAAGGTAGCAGTGTCACACCTACTCTGGAGGTGGCCGCATCTTCCGTTTCTGGGTCATCCTCATTCCTATAAATGTCCACTGAGGTCCCAGAAGTAGTAGCACTGCAAGTTCCCGAATTCACTCGGTCAAGCCAGGAAGCGAGTCGGCATCTACTTAAAAAAGTCCTTGTGTCAAAGAAGAAAACAAAACACTTACCCGGAGGCGACAGGGACGTCGATCTTGATCTTGGGCAGAGTCTTCCGAGGCTTAGGGGCCACAATCTTGGGCTGCTTTGGCGCCTTCTTAGTTAGAACGAGGGAGGAAGTCCGAGTGCGCTTCGAGGTCTGCGCAAATGCCTTGCCACGGATACTCGCGGGGTCGTGAGTCTGCTTGGAGTCTTTCAGTGCGAGGCGGAGAGTTGACCTCCTCGCCGTCGGTTGAATCCTCACTCTCCTCCTTGTCCTCGTCATCAGATCTCCAATCACCACATTCACCCCCACTCGCCTCTCCCTCCTGGTCCTGCTCTCCATTGGGCATTGAGTATGTGTCAATGTAAACCTGCAAGGCAAAGGATAACATAGACATCAGTCGGACACAAACACAGTTACAAATCAGAATGAAGAAGCACTAGACAGTGAAGCATTCGACAGTAAAAGACAGACCTTTTCAGGTTCATGACCAGCGCGGAATGGTTGAACTCTCCTGGACCCTCGGGGGTTATCTTTGTTCCCGGTGATGCCTTGCAACCACAGCTCCACCGTCTCTTTGTTGACCTCCTCCGCGTGGATCCGAGTGGTGTCCTCAATGCCCGAGTACATCCACATAGGATGATCGTGGGCCTGGAGAGGCTGGATGCGTCGACTGAGAAACACTTCCAGCAGGTCCATACCAGTCACGCCGTCCCGAACTAATTGGACCACTCACTCCATTAGCATGCTCACCTCTACCTTTTCCGCTGGAGTCACTTTCAAAGAAGTGGGCTTTTGGACTCTTTCCATGGAGAAGGGAGGGAGACCAGTCAACTGACCAGGAGTCGGTTGGTCCTTGCAGTAGAACCAGGTCGGCTGCCACCCTCTAACCGATTCGGGAAGGATCACAGCTGGAAAAGCACTCTTGCTTCTCATCTGGATACCTAGGACTCCGCACATCTGGATCACATGAGTCTTCTCGTCGTTCGGGTTAGCTTTTTTCACCGACTGAGAGCGACAGGTGAAGATATGCTTGAAGAGACCCCAATGCGGTCGACAGTCCAAGAAGTTTTCAAACATAAAAACGAACGCAGCAAGATAGGTGATGGTGTTGGGGGAGAAGTGATGAAGTTGGGCACCGAAGAAGTTCAGAAAACCCTGAAAGAAAGGATGGGGAGGCAGAGAGAATCCACGGTCGACGTGGGGTCTCAAGGAGGATGCACTCACCTCCTGCAGTTGCGGCTCGGTCTCGTTGCCGGGGAGCCTCCAAGATCCGTGGGCGATCAAACCTCCAAAGGCCAGATCCTCTACATCCTCTAGCTGGATAGTGGAGCGGATCCTGTCGCCCTGGATCTAGCCGGACGGCAGACCGGACCTCGAGGAAGATCCCCCTCGACTCGTCTTCTTGCCTTTCGGCTTCCCCACCTCCGTCGCTGTCGTCATCGCCTTCTTAGCGCACTCTAGAGCCGCCGTCTTGTCCTTCCCCATCACCGCGGACTGCTCACAAGGGGTGCTGTGGTGTCGAGAGTGGCGGAGGACAAGGTGTGGAAACAGAGGAAGGAGAAGGAGAATGGGAAACGATGTGCAAACGCACCGGCCGCGGAGTCTTTTATTTGCCCATTTCCGAGTGACTGACATGCGGACCCGAGGAATCCTGTCAAATCCCGCAACAGCTGCACACTCGGTACATGGCGAAAAAGGCGGTGTGGAAATCGAGACGCCCTTGCCTAATCCGTCTCGATTACTGCGGCACACTCCGCCCCGCACGTTTCCCAAAATTCCGAATCCCATGAGATCCGGATACGGCAGCATAGTCAATCACGCCAAAGATTTCGTTTTGCTTCAACACTCCGGACATCCTAGAATGAGTTCACTCGACAAATTCTGAATTGATCAAGGCGACGGAAAATAAGGTTGAAGTTTCAAAGTGGTTCACCTTCCCAAGAAAAGTGCTCCTGAAGCATAAAAATTTAGTCGGAAATATCTCCAACCTTTTCTTCCTTCAGACCTCAATCCATTCGGGGGCTAATGACTATGACATGTACCTAGGGTAGGGTAATAGGCCTGACCTAGACACCCTCCCCAAGGACACTACTCAAAGATCAACATCATCCAAGGCACAGTAATGTCCACCGACTGGAATCTCCTCAGAGTGCAATACACTCGACCGGCAACTCCACTCGGATAACCCAATTCTATTTGACCATACAAGCAACCACTCAGAAGACAGAAGACCTAAAGTCACTCAGGGTGGCAACGGTCAGGCGTTCACTCCGTAGTGTTAATGATCACTTATATGACTTTATTGCTGGTGTTACCGGAAACGCCTCACCTTTATGTAGATTGAACCATGTATAACTGAGGGCGGGAGGGGTCTGGCGCACTCTATATAAGCCACCCCCCTCCTCGGGTACAAGGGTTCGCACCCCTGTAATTTCACGCATAATCCAGTCGACCGCCTGAGGGCACCGAGACGTAGGGCTATTACTTCCACCGCGAAGGGCCTGAACTCATAAATCTTGCGTGCACAACCTCATCGTAGCTAGGATCTTGCCTCCTCTTATGTACCCCCTCATCTACTGTCAGACTTAGAACCACGACGGGTATCACTGGAACTGATTTATGTGATGAGCTACTTTCCAATTCGAGAGAAGGTACAGTTACCTCATCAAGTTCTACTTTCCTCCCACTCACTTCTTTCGAGAGAAACTCCTTCTCTAGAAAGGATCCATTCTTAGCAACAAAGATCTTGCCTTCGGATCTGTGATAGAAGGTGTACCCAACAGTTTCTTTTGGGTATCCTATGAAGACGCACTTCTCTGATTTGGGTTCGAGCTTATCAGGCTGAAGCTTTTTCACATAAGCATCGCAACCCCAAACTTTAAGAAACGACAGCTTAGGTTTCTTGCCAAACCACAGTTCATACACTGTCGTCTCAACGGATTTAGACGGTGCCCTATTTAAAGTGAATACAGATGTCTCCAATGCATAACCCCAAAATGATAGTGGTAAATCGATAAGATACATCATAGATCGCACCATATCTAATAAAGTACAGTTACGACGTTCGGACACACCATTACGCTGTGGTGTTCTAGGTGGCGTGAGTTGTGAAACTATTCCACATTGTTTTAAATCAAGGCCAAACTCGTAACTCAAATATTTGCCTCCGCGATCAGATCGTAGAAACTTTATTTTCTTGTTACGATGATTCTCCACTTCATTCTGAAATTCTTTGAACTTTTAAAATGTTTCAGGCTTGTGTTTCATTAAGTAGATATACCCATATCTGCTCAAATCGTCTGTGAAGGTCAGAAAATAATGATACCCGCCACGAGCCTCAACCCTCATCGGACCGCATACATCAGTATGTATTATTTCTAATAAGTCAGTGGTTCGCTCCATTGTTCCGAAGAATGGAGTTTTAGTCATCTTGGCCATGAGGCATGGTTCGCAAGCATCAAATGATTCATAATCAAGTGATTCCAAAAGTCCATCCGCATGGAGTTTCTTCATGCGCTTTACACCAATATGACCTAAACGACAGTGCCACAAATATGTGGCACTATCATTATCAACTTTGCATCTTTTGGCATCAATATTATGAATATGTGTATCACCACGATCGAGATTCAAAAAATAGACCACTCTTCAAGGGTGCATGACCATAAAATATATTACTCATATAAATAGAACAACCATTATTCTCTGATTTAAATGAATAACCGTCTCGCATCAACCAAGATCCAGATATAATGTTCATGCTCAAAGCTGGCACCAAATAACAATTATTCAGGTCTAAAACTAATACCGAAGGTAGATGTACAGGTAGTATGCCGACAGCGATCACATCGACCTTGGAACCATTCCCGATGTGCATTGTCACCTTGTCCTTAGCCAATCTTCGTTTAATCTGTAGCCCCTATTTCGAGTTGCAAATATGAGCAACATAACCAGTCTCAAATACCCAGGCGCTACTATGAGCATTAGTAAGGTACACATCAGTAACATGTATATCAAATATACCTTTGTTCACTTTGCCATCCTTCTTATCCGCCAAATACTTGGGGCAGTTCCGCTTCCAGTGACCAGTCCCTTTGCAGTAGATGCACTCAGTTTTAGGCTTGGGTCCATACTTGGGCTTATTCCCGGGAGTGCCAACTTGCTTGCCATTCTTCTTGAAGTTCCCCTTCTTTCCCTTGCCCTTTTTCTTGAAACTAGTGGTCTTGTTAACCATCAACACTTGATGCTCTTTCTTGATTTCTACCTCCGCAGCTTTGAGCTAGCGAAGGGCTCGGGAATTGTCTTATCCATACCTTGCATATTATAGTTCATCACGAAGCCTTTGTAGCATGGTGGCAGTGATTGAAGAACTCTCTCAATAACACTATCATCCGGAAGATTAACTCCCAGCTGAGTCAAGTGGTTATGATACCCAGACATTCTGAGTATGTGTTCACTGACAGAACTATTCTCCTCCATCTTGCAGCTATAGAACTTGTTGGAGACTTCATACCTCTCAACTCGGGCATTTGCTTGAAATATTAACTTCAATTCCAGGGACATCTTATATGGTCCATGACGTTCAAAACGTCTTTGAAGTCCCTATTCTAAGTCGTAGAGCATGGCACACTGAACTATAGAGTAGTCATCAAACTGCGTCTGCCAGACGTTCAAAGCGTCTACTTAGCGGGAGGGGGCTTGTCACCTAGTGGTGCATCAAGGACATAATTCTTCTGTGCAGCAATGAGGATAATCCTCAAGTTATGGACCCAGTCCATGTAGTTGCTACCATCATCCTTCAACTTAGCTTTCTCTAGGAACGCATTAAAATTCAAGGGAACGGTAGCAAGGGCCATTGATCTACAACATAGATATGCAAAAACTATCAGGACTAAGTTCATGATAAATTAAGTTCAATTAATCATATTACTTAAGAACTCTCACTTAGATGGACATCCCTTGAGTCATCTAAATGATCATGTGATCCATATCAACTAAACCATGTCCGATCATCATGTGAGATGGAGTAGTTTTCAATGGTGAACATCTCTATGTTGATCCTATCTACTATATGATTCACGTTCGACCTTTCGGTCTCCAGTGTTCTGAGGCCATGTCTGTACATGCTAGGATCGTCAAGTTTAACCCGAGTATTCCACATGTGCAAAAAGTCTTGCACCCGTTGTATGTGAACATAGAGCTTATCACACCCGATCATCACGTGGTGTCTTAGCACGATGAACTGTCACAACGGTGCATACTCAGGGAGAACACTAATACCTTGAAATTTTAGTAAGGGATCGTCTTATAATGCTACCGCCGTACTACGCAAAATAAGATGCATAAAAGATAAACATCACATGTAATCAAAATATGTGACATGATATGTCCATCATCATCTTGTGCATTTGATCTCCATCTCCAAAGCACCGTCATGATCTCCATCGTCACCGGCTTGAGACCTTGATCTCCATTGTAGCGTCGTGGTCGTCTCGCCAACTATTGCTTCTACAACTATCGCTAACGCATAGTGATAAAGTAAAGCAATTACATGGCGTTTGCATTTCATACAATAAAGTGACAACCATAAGGCTCCTGCCAGTTGCCGATAACTTTTACAAAACATGATATTCTCATACAATAATGTATATCACATCATGTCTTGACCATATCACCACAACATGCCCTGCAAAAACAAGTTAGACATCCTCTACTTTGTTGTTGCAAGTTTTACATGGCTGCTACGAACTTCTAGCAAGAACCGTTCTTACCTACGCATCAAAACCACAATCGTGATTTATCAAGTTTGTTGTTTTAACCTTCAACAAGGACCGGCCACAGTCAAATTCGATTCAACTAAATTTGGAGAAACAGACACCCGCCAACTACCTTTATGCAAAACTAGTTGCATGTCTTTCAGTGGAACCGGTCTCATGAACGTGGTCATGTAAGGTTGGTCCGGGTCGCTTCATCCAAGAATACTGCCGAATCAAAATAAGACATTGGTGGTAAGCAGTATGACGATCACTGCCCACAACTCTTTGTGTTTTACTCGTACATATCATCTACGCATAGACCTGGCTCGGATGCCACTATTGGGGAACGCAGCATGCAATTTCAAAAAAATTCCTACGCTCACACAAGATCTATCTAGGAGATGCATAGCAACGAGAGGGGGAGAGTGTGTCCATGTACCCTTGTAGACCGGAAGCGGAAGCGTTTGACAACGCGGTTGATGTAGTCGAACTTCTTCTTGTTTTGACCGATCAAGCACCGAACATACGGCACCTTCGAGTTTTGCACACGTTCAGCTCGATGACGTCCCTCAAACTCTTGATCTAGCAAAGTGTCGAGGGAGAGTTTCGTCAGCACGACGGCGTGGTGATGTTGATGGTGAAGCGATCCGCGTAGGGCTTCGCCTAAGCACTACAATAATATGACCGGAGGCGTAAACTGTGGAGGGGGCACCGCACACGGCTAGGAATCAATGTTGTGTGTTCTGGCGGTGCCCCCTCCATGTATATATAGGTTGGAGGGTGATGTCGCTTGAAACTATGTTGGTATTTCCCCAAAGAGGAAGGGATGATGCAACACAACGGTGGTAGGTATTTCCCTCAGATATGAAACCAAGGTTATCAAACCAATGGGAGAACCAAGCAACACAACGTAAACAGCACCTGCACACAAATAACAAATACTCGCAACCCGACGTGTAAAAGGGGTTGTCAATCCCTTTTGGGTAGCGGCGCCCCAAGATGGGAAAACGGACATGAGAGAGTTGTAAATATTGATAGATCGAGCGCCAAATAAAATAAATTATAGCAAGGTATTTTTGGTTTAATAGATCTGAAAATAAAAGGCAAATAAAATAGATCGCGGAGGCAAATAATATGAGAAAGAGACCCGGAGGCTGTAGGTTTCACTAGTGGCTTCTGTCGAGAAAACTAGCTAACGGTGGGTAAAAAAATTACTGTTGGGAAATTGATAGAACTTCAAATAATCATGACAATATCTAGGAAATGATCATTACATAGGCATCATGTCCAAGATTAGTAGACCGACTCCTGCCTGCATCTACTACTATTACTCCACACATCGACCGCTATCCAGCATGCATCTAGTGTATTAAGTTCATGGAGAAATGGAGTAATGCAATAAGAACGATGACATGATGTAGACAAGATCTATCTATGTATAGATAGACCCCATCGTTTTATCTTTAGTAGCAACGATACATACGTGTCAGTTCCCTTTCTGTCGCTGGGATCGAGCACCGTAAGATCGAACCCACTACAAAGCACCTCTTCCCATTGCAAGATAAATAGATCAAGTTGGCCAAACAAAACCCGAATATCGGAGAAGAAATACGAGGCTATAAGCAATCGTGCATATAAGAGATCAAAGAAACTCAAATAACTTTCATGGATATAAAAAGATAGATCTCATCATAAACTCAAAGTTCATCGTTTCCCAACAAATACACCGCAAAAGATTTACATCATACGGATCTCCAAGAGACCATAGTATTGAGAATCAAACGAGAGATATGAAGCCATCTAGCTACTAACTACGGACCAGAAGGTCTATAAAGAACTACTCACGCATCATCAGAGAGGCACCAATGGAAGTGGTGAACCCCTCCGTGATGGTGTCTAGATTGGATCTGGTGGTTCCGGACTCTGCGACGGCTGGAATTGATTTTCATCGACTCCCCTAGGATTTTTGGAATATTGGGGTATTTATAGAGCAAAGAGGCGGTCCGGGGGCACCCGAGGTGGGCACAACCCACCAGGGCATGCTTGGGCCTCCTGGCGCGCCCTGGTGGGTTATGCTCCCCTCGGAGCACCCCTAGGCGCAGCCTTGGCCCATTAGGTGTCTTATAGTCCATAAAAATCTCTGTAAAGTTTCGCTGCATTTGTACTCCATTTGGTATTGATTTTTTGCGATGTAAAAACATGGAAAAAAATAGCAACTGGCACTTGGCACTATGTCAATAGGTTAGTACCAATAATATGACTATAAAATGATTATAAAACATCCAAGATTGATAATATAACAACACAGAACAATCAAAAATTATAGATATTGAGGGAGTCCTGGATTAGGGGGTCTCCGTACAGCCGGACTATATCCATTGGCCGGACCGTTGGACTATGAAGATACAAGATTGAAGACTTCGTCTCGTGTCCGGATGGGACTCTACTTGGCGTGGAAGGCAAGCTAGGCAATACGGATATGTATATCTCCTCTTTTGTAACCGACCTTGTGTAACCCTAACTTCTCCGGTGTCTATATAAACCGGAGGGTTTTAGTCCGTAGGACAACATACAATCATACCATAGGCTAGCTTCTAGGGTTTAGCCTCTCTGATCTCGTGGTAGATCTACTCTTGTACTACCCACATCATCAATATCAATCAAGCAGGACGTAGGGTTTTACCTCCATCAAGAGGGCCCGAACCTGGGTAAAACATTGTGTCCCCTGCCTCCTGTTACCATCCGCCTAAGACGCATAGTTCGGGACCCCCTACCCGAGATCCACCGGTTTTGACACCGACATTGGTGCTTTCATTGAGAGTTCCTCTATGTCGTCACTGTTAGGCTTGATGGCTCCCACTATCATCGATGGCGATGTAGTCCAGGGTGAGACTTTTCTCCCCGGACAGATCTTCGTGTTCGGCGGCTTTGCACTGCGGGCCAATTCGCTTGGCCATATGGAGCAGATTGAAAGTTACGCCCCTGGCCACCAGGTCAGGTTTGGAAACTTAAACTACACGGCCGACATCTGTGGAGACTTGATCGTCGACGGATTCGAGCCTCTGTCTTGCGCGTCACGCGGTCACGATGAGCACGATTTAGCTCTACCATCGGACAGTGTTCAGGAGATCGCACAGGCAGCCGCTCCGACCCTCAATTCGGAGCCAGTTGCGCCGTCCATGGACGGGTGGATGGAACCCACCACAGAGGCATTACCCTTAGTGGCGATCGAGCCGAACATTTACCTTAACTTGCCTGAGAGCCATGTTGTTAAACTGCCGAATTCTTCTCCGGCCACGGACTCCGAACCGCCTGCGCCCGTTCCTATCGAATCTGATTGGGCGCCGATCATGGAGTTTACCTCCGTGGATATCTTTCAGCACTCGCCCCTTGGTGATATACTGAAGTCATTAAGGTCTCTCTCCTTGTCAGGAGGATCCTGGCCGAACTAAGTCCGGCAGGACTGGGATGCGGACGACGAAGAAATTCGCGGCCCACCCACCACCCACTTGGTAGCCACTGTCAACGACTTAACCGACATGCTTGACTTTGACTCCGAAGATATCGACGGCATGGACGACGATGCGGGAGGCGAAGAGGAACCACTGCCCACAAGGCACTGGACGCCCACTTCACCACATGATGTATACATGGTGGACACACCAAAGGAAAACGACGACGAGGAACGGAAGGACGCATCGAAGGGTTGTTCCCTCGAGAAGCAGTCAAAACGGCGGTGTAAGCGCCTCCCCAAATCCTGCCTCGACAGAAACAACGATCATACAGACCCATCGTTAGAGCAAGGGGAACCATTGCCGGATCACGGCAACACAGTGAATCAAGCCGAACAACCCGGCTCTGTTAAAGATCATAGTCCAGAGGACATTACACCAGACAGACACCCGGAACAACAGAATGCCCATCAAAGGCTCGTTGCCACCGCGAGGAGTCTAAAAAAGTAGAAGCAAAGGCTCAAGGCTGCGCAAGATACACTCCAAATAAAATGGAGTAAAGTACTCAACACAGCAGCGAAGTACGGCGGTAATTGCCCCACCAAGAGCTACCCGAAGCGGAAGTTGCTACCAGAATTCGATGAGGAGGCCTTCGATCTGCCACAACCAAAAATTAAAATAGCCATCTGGCTGGATAGACGACCTCATGGCCAACATAGAGCGGCAAACACCGCACATAAGCCAATACGTGATCCACGTGAGGGCTCGCATCAAAAGGACGGCGAACCCAGATCCATCTATGGACCATGTAAGCGCGCCCCAACATACAACTCAACACAACAAACATCCGAAGAACGCGGTACACCCAGATACAAGGGTGCCGCACACCCCCTATGTTTCACCGATGAGGTGTTGGGTCATGAATTTCCAGAGGGATCCAAACCCGTAAATATAGAAGCATACGATGGAACTACAGACCCTGGTGTCTGGATTGAGGATTATATCCTCCATATCCATATGGCTCAAGGAGATGACCTGCACGCCATTAAGTATTTACCCCTCAAACTCAAAGGGCCAGCTCGGCACTGGCTTAAAAGCCTCCCCGAAAGCTCCATTGGAAGCTGGGAAGAGCTCGAAGACGCCTTTCAGGCAAATTTCCAAGGGACTTATGTCCGACCTCCGGACGCGGACGATTTGAGTCATATAACTCAACAGCCCGGAGAGTCAGCCCGAAAGCTTTGGAATAGGTTTCTTACTAAAAAGAACCAAATAGTCGACTGTCCGGACGCCTAAGCCTTGGCAGCTTTTAAGCATAGCATCCGTGACGAATGGCTGGCCAGACACCTCGGCCAAGAAAAGTCGAGAACAATGGCAGCATTAACAAGCCTCATGACCCGCTTTTGCGCGGGTGAGGATAGCTGGCTGGCCAGATGCGGCACCAGTGATCCCAGTACATCCGAAGTTAGAGATGGAAACGGGAAATCACGGCGCAACAACAATAACAAACGCCGGAATAAAGAAGACATCAAGAAGAGCACGGCAATAAACGCCGGATTCAAAAGCTCTCGGCCAAATCAGCAAAAGCCGCCCTCTAAGGGCGCCAGAGATGAACTGTCCAGCCTAAACAAAATTCTGGACCAAATATGTCAGATCCATAGCACCCTTGGTAAACCCGCTAATCATACCCACAGAGAATGTTGGGTCTTCAAGCAGTCCGGCAAGCTCAACGCCGTACACAAGGGGGAGGATACACCAAGCGAAGATGAGGATGAGCCTCTCAAGCAAGACACTTGGGAACAAAAGAAATTTCCACCAGAAGTCAAAACAGTAAATGTGTTACACATGATCAAGGGGAGAAACAAAGCGGCACTCCCAGAGAAATATGCCCAAGGGCCTATCACCACAGAGCCCTGCCACTGGTCGTCTCAACCGATCACTTTCGACCATCGGGAATACTCAGCAAGTATCCGGCGTGTAGGTTGGGCTGCCTTGGTATTAGACCCAATAATTGACGGATACCACTTCACACGAGTCCTGATGGACGGTGGCAGCAGCCTAAACCTGATATACCAGGATACACTCCGCGAAATGGGGATAGACCCAATGAAAATTCGCCATAACAATACTACCTTTAAAGGAGTAATGCCAGGCCCAGGGGCTCACTGTACGGGCTCCCTGCTACTAAAGGTTATATTCGGCTTCCCTGATAACTTCCATAACGAACATTTAACCTTCCACATTGCTCCGTTCCAAAGTGGCTACCAAGCACTACTTGGACGCGAAGCTTTCGCTCGTTTTAACGCAATACCGCATTACGCTTCCCTCACGCTCAAGATGCCCGGTCCACGTGGCATCATTACAGTGAATGGAAACATTGAGCGATCTTTACACGCCGAAGAGAATGCGACTGCCTTGGCAGCCGCATGCTAAAAACGGCCTCACCAACAAAAGCATTTGATAGGTCGTCAAGACCACGGACACGGTTAGATGAGTCCGGCACAGCTATATGTAATTCATACCGAATCGATGGCCACACCCCTATGACAAATACAAGGGGCTCACCGCGCGCAGAAAAGTGGCAATTTTTACTCATCTTTAATTACACATGGTTTCTTTAAAAACTACATTTTGCACGACAAATTTTCACCTAAGTTCATCTCTTTTCCAGATGATCATCGTGCTACACCCATCCAGGATACGGCACAACGAAGACACAGGCGCAGACGTGCAGCAGGGACCCGCTCCAAGGATTCTTTTTAGATTAAGACCCTGCGTAAACCTTTTTTACTGTCTCTTGTTGATACACATCCCTCGAATCCTCAGTACAACTGAGAAGGATGCTGACGTCTTGGCATGTGGCCACGTCAGAATAATGCACGTACCTGGACACAAGGGGCTTCCTACAAAGGGCACTATTCAGGCCCGGTTTATACCACAAAAGACTGAATACCTTAGGGAGTGTTCGGCGTCGTGAGTTTGGCCTTATATGCATCAGCTCCGAATCATGTCTTTGGTCAAATGTTGGATTTGCCCGGCTCCTGTGTTTTGGTGCCTTACGTTCCACTTTATCGGCTAAGGCAGCACCAGGAGAACTACTGTAATTGTGCCCTGGTTCATCCGGACGAGCACCTCAGTAGAGAAAGCCGAAAACTGACTGTCATGATATAGCGTGAGACTGGTCAACCACTCGATGACCTACTGGAATGTTAGAATTCCTCCGCTTTAACGAAGGGCCGTTTCCCGGCCAGGCATATACGCACCCCGAGTTCGGGAGAGTGCGGAGCCACCAGGGGCTATATAGTAGCCCCACCGTCAAACTCCTATGGCTAAGTGAAAGTGTTAAAGCATCATAGTCCGGTTTCCTTGTTCGCTGCGCTATCACCTCCTTATCAGGACCAAGACGTTGGGTTAAGTGTGAACACGCATCTTTTGCGAGCACCTCCGCATTATATGCGTGGGGGTTGAAGCCAACGACTGCAATCTTTCAGGTTATATACATATATACATACACGGTCGCACAGGAGGCATCATATTACTTTCCGGCAAAAGTATAAACACAGCCTTACTACATTTCATACAAACATTGTGTTTACAATGGGAATACATGTCACTCAAACATAATATTCTTCGAGCACTGGGCCTCTATTAAATGAGCGCCATCAAGAACTTCTTCAAAATAGCCACTCGGCCTATGGCCGAACTCTGCGCCGCAACGGTGGTAGCATCCATCTCCGCCCAGTATGCTTTGACACGGGCAAAGGCCATCCGTGAGCCTTCTATGCACGCTGACCTCTTCATCGTATTGATGCGCGGCACCGGACCAAGGAACTACTGAACTAAGCTGAAATAGTTGTTCGGCTTCGACTTCTCCGGCCACAGATGATCTACGACGGACCTCATGGCAAGTCCGGACAATCTATTAAGTTCGGCCCATTCGGCTAGCTGATCAGTCAAGGGAAGCGGATGCTCTGGAACATTAAATTGCGACCAGAAAAGCTTGTCCACTTCACGATCTGTCTGATCTCGGAAGTATTCGACCGCATCGATAGCGCTCGCTGTCAAGTCCATATACGCGTCTGCCGAACTCCACAGCCGATCCAGAGGGGCATACCGTGGATCTCTGAACTTCCTTTGCAGCAGAAAGGGCTTCCCAGCCGCAATATCCTCGGCTTCACGCAGCTCCTCCTTCTTCGCCCTCATAGCAGAGCGGGTGTCTTTGGTCGCCATCGTGGCCTTTTCAAGGTCCGCTGCCTTCACTCGGTTCTCTTCCTCAAGGAACTAGCAACGGTCGGCAGTGTCTTTTAATTTCACGGCCATCTTGGCCATCTTCTCTTTGCTTTCGCAATGTGCATCCTTCTCAGCTCTTAACTCTTCGGTCGCCTTCAAAGCGGCCGCATTACTGACTCTTGCTTGTTCCTTGGCTCGGGCAAATTCCGCCCGAAGGATCTCCACGGCGGCAGCTCCGTCTGCAGTCACAACATATTAAAGATACTGGCATCATGCTGCTCTTATTATGTGACATTCACCAGAAAACATTCCTTACCCTGTGACTCATCAAGCCGCTTCTTAACAAGCTCGATGTCGGCATCTGCCGCATCCAGTTGCTGCTTCAGTTAGGCAAAGTCATTAGTCCGGCTAGCCACCGGAGCTTCCACCACCTGCACATAAAGGTGGTCTGGTTATTTCCTGGGACTATGATCCTCTATTCGCCGTCGTTCTCGATGACAACCAGAGTCTCAGGGGCTACTACCTACATAGGGCACACCTAACATGTGCGGTACTATCAAAACGTATATTATCTCATGTACCTCAAAGCCCGTCAGTAGACTCGTAAAGGCTTCATGTAATCCGCTTTCGGCGGATGAAATTCTTTCCATCACCATACCCATAAACGTACGGTGTTCTTCTAAGATGGCCGCTCACTCCAACAGCTCCCTCAATACGTCCGACCGCATACCAGATGCTGCCAGACTCTTTTGTTTGCTCTCTTCGAGAGCCGGACGTTGGGGACTTCGGGTGACTATGGGATTATCTTCTGGCCTCACCGGATCCGGAGAGGCCCTCCGTGACGACACTTCTAGGTTGCCTACTTCTTGAGCGGGGGAGTCCGGGGGAGGCGTTTCGCTCTCCATCATCTACGGAAGAAGATCCCCCGAAGACGAGCTCAGTTGAGAAGGGCTAAGATCCGAACTGCAAGATATATGCTTCGGTTATTTTTCTCAGAGGAAAGGTAATATATCTTCACTATTAAAGTATTTTTGATTACTTACGACTCGTTGGAGGGCATATCCCCGCGCAGACTTTGTGTGGCAAGAGCACCCCCCGAGACAGGACCCTCTGTTGGAGACTTCTTCTCCCGTTTGGAAGCCTCGGTTTCCGAATCCTCAGAGGCAGTCCTCTTCATCCCCTGTGGCGGGAGAAGGTCGGAGTCTTCTCCTTGGT
The DNA here is from genome assembly GCF_003073215.2 of Triticum urartu. Lineage (NCBI taxonomy): Eukaryota > Viridiplantae > Streptophyta > Magnoliopsida > Poales > Poaceae > Triticum > Triticum urartu. The sequence continues at coordinate 487,526,537 of NC_053024.1, forward strand.
TATCCTCCCTTATGGAGGCGCTCATTCCCTCGGTTGGAATTGGCAGCGATGGGGGCCCGCTTTCGCCCATATTATTCCCCCCTGTATCTCCCTTCATGGGCTCCGGGCAAGGTGCGAGCTCGAGCATCTTTTCCAGTACCGGATTTTCCAAACCCTCAGGGAGGGGGGGCGGACACCGAATCATCTTCGCCTTTGTTAGCCAATCCTGGTCAAGGGACGATCTCTCAGAAATAATGTCATGATAAATAAAAGGCGGTGTGTTCGGCTAGAGGATTACTTACTTGTTCAGCGGCGTGGTTGCTACTCAGACCCGCATCCTCGGTGGTGTCCGGACACTCTGTTTGAGGTCCGAAGAATGACTTGTAAATTTCCTCGTGCATCAGGCCGAGGAAACTTTGAATAGCACGCGGTCCTTCTGGGTTGAACTCCCACAAGCGAAGGGGCCGGCGTTTGCAAGGCTGGACTCGACGAACCAGCATGACTTGCATTACCATAACCAAATTAAAATCTCCCTCGAAGAGATCTTGAATGCGGCTTTGCAGTGTAGGCATGTCCTTGGCCGGACCCCAGCTCGGCCCTCTGCTAATCCATGACATCAGTTGTGGTGGGGGGGCCGAGCGGAGAGCGGGGGGAGCCACCCACTTGGCACTTCTGGGAGCTGTGACATAAAACCACTCCCGTTGCCATAATCCAGACATCTCTGGAAAAGAACCCTTTGGCCACGGAACTCCTGCAATCTTTCTTATTAAAGCGCCTCCGCACGCTACATAATGTCCCTCGATTGTCTTCGGCTTCACATCAAAGGTCTTGAGCCACAAACCGAAGTGAGGGGTAATGCGGAGGAAAGCCTCACACACAATAATAAATGCCGAGATGTGAAGAAAGGAGTCCGGGGCTAGATCATGGAAGTCTAGTCCGTAATAGAACATCAAACCCCTTACGAAGGGATCCATAGCGAGACCTAGACCTCGGAGGAAGTGGGAGATGAACACGACGTCCTTGTTGGGTTCAAGAGTAGGGACGACCTGCCCTCGGGCAGGCAGTTGATGCGAAACCTCGGCGGTCAGGTATCTGGCCTCCCTTAACTTCTTGATATCCTCTTCCGTGAAGGAGGAGGGCATCCATCGGCCTTGAAGGCTGGATCCGGACATGGTTGAAGATCCGGAGCACCTAACCTGGGCTTTGGGTGTTAGAACTCGAGGCGGGGGAAGGATTCGATTGAGCACGGGAGGGAAAAAAGTGAAAGCCTTGGCCCTTTATAAAGAGGCTGAATATCAAGCGTCCTCTCCGTGGCCGTTTGGGACTTGCCTATAATCTAGGAGTCCTAGACACGGTTGGGTTACCCACACCCGTATTAATGAGAATCCCGTGATAAGGGGACACGATCTCTGCTTTGACAAGACGTGTCAAAAAACTTCCTCGCATTATGTGCGGGGCTAGTTAAAGGAAATGGTTCGAATAATCACCGGGCCGTGACATAATGTCGTGTTACCAAAACAAGTCAGCAAATTGGATTTGTGGAAATATTATTCTCTCTACGGTGGTATGTGGAACTTATTTTGCAGGGTCGGACACTATCCTTATATTCAAATTCTTCCATGGTGTATTCGGAGGAGGAACCCGCCTTGCAATGCCGAAGACAACACTGCACGTCGGACTCATCGTCATTGAAAGCCTGGTTCAGGGGATACTCAGGGAGTCCTGGATTAGGGGGTCTCCGGTTAGCCGGACTATATCCATTGGCCGGACTGTTGGACTATGAAGATACAAGATTGAAGACTTCGTCTCGTGTCCGGATGGGACTCTACTTGGCGTGGAAGGCAAGCTAGGCAATACGGATATGTATATCTCCTCCTTTGTAACCGACCTTGTGTAACCTTAACTTCTTCGGTGTCTATATAAACCGGAGGGTTTTAGTCCGTAGGTCAACATACAATCATACCATAGGCTAGCTTCTAGGATTTAGCCTCTCTGATCTCGTGGTAGATCTACTCTTGTACTACCCACATCATCAATATCAATCAAGCAGGACGTAGGGTTTTACCTCCATCAAGAGGGCCCGAACCTGGGTAAAACATTGTGTCCCCTGCCTCCTGTTACCATCCGCCTAAGACGCACAGTTCGGGACCCCCTACCCGAGATCCGCCAGTTGGAGACGTATCAGCATCCCCAAGCTTAACTCCAACTCGTCCTCGAGTAGGTAAGTGATAAAAACAGAATTTTTGATGTGGAATGTTGCCTATCATGTCATATCATATTCTTTTCTTTATAGCATGGACATTTGGAATTTTATATTGTTCAAAGCAATAGTCTAGTTTTGACATGATAACTTAAATACTCAAGCATATCAACAAGCAACCATGTCTTTCAAAATATCAATGCTAAAATAAGCTAAACCTAGCCCATCATGCTCAATCATTGATCCATTCATGAAACACACTCACATATTAACTACACCCAATGCTCAAGTATGATCATAGTGCCTCCTAGTTGGTGCTTTTGTAAGAGAAGATGGAGACTAAAATTTAAAATAAAAATGCATAAAGTAAAAGAAAGGCCCTTCGCAGAGGGAAGGAGGATTTGTAGAGGTGCCAAAGCTCAAAGCAAAAAACTTAGAGATAAAAATTTTTTGGGAGGTGTGTCCTTCCCACCAATGAAAACGACTTAGAGTTCCCAACACTTTCCATGCTAGATATATCATAGGCGGTTCCCAAACAGTAATTAAAGTTTATTCCTTTTTCAACCATACTTTCGCTTTCCATGGCTAGCCGTATCCACGGTTGCCCTCCATACCAACACTTTCCAAGGAATTTATTATTTGACAACATAAAGTAAATTCATTTTTCATTTCGGGACTGGGCATCCCTAGTACCTTTGCCTTACTCTCGTGCAATGACAAGTGAATAAACACTCATTGTGAGAATAACACATCTAGCATGGAAAATATTAGCCACCCCTCACTACTCCGCGAGCGAAACGGACACACAAAAGAGAAGTTTATTTTGAAAATTAGAGATGGAACATACAAATTTTCTTAGAACGGCAAAAGAATACCGCATATAGGTAGATATAGTGGACTCATGTGGCAAAACTGGTTTAAAGGTTTTTCGATGCACAAGTAGTGATCATACTTAGTGCAAAATGAAGGTTATCAAAAGATTGGGAAGCAACCAACCAAGAAACGAATAATCTCATAAGCAAGCATTAAGCATAATTAACACCGAATAATGCACCACAAGTAGGATATAATTTCATTGGATAACTATTTGACTTTCGTGCTTGCACAGGGAATCACAAACCTTAACACCAATATTCTTACTAAAGCATAATTACTCATCAACATAACTCACATATCACATCATCATATCTCAAAACTATTACTAAGAATCAAGTTTATTTTGTCCTATGATCTTCATGAAAGTTTTTATTATATCCTTCTTGGATATCTATCACTTTGGGACTAATTTTCATATGTTGCTTTTGACAAGCTCAAACAAATATAAGTGAAGATCATGAGCATAATTTTTCTTTCTCTCAAATTAATTTAGGTTAAGCAAGAGAGAATTTCTTGAATATTTTACTAAATCTCAAATAAATCTAAGTGAAGCAACAGAGCATTTCTTCAAAAATACTAAAGCACATCGTGCTCAAAAATATATAAGTGAAGCACTAGAGCAAGTCCATAGCTCTTAAAAATTTAAGTGAAGCATGGAGAGCAATTCTAACAAGTCATGACCTAATTTTGCCTCTCTCAAATAGGTGTGTCTAGCAAGGAATCAAGACTTAAAACACAAAATAAAACAAGAAAATACTCATATCATACAAGATGCTCCAAGCAAAACACATACTATGTGACGAATAAAAATATGGCTTCGCGTAAAGTACCGATGGTCGTTAGAAGAAAGAGGGGATGCCACTCGGGGGCATCCCCAAGCTTAGTTGCTTGCTCTCTTTTGGACAATAGCTTGGGATGCTGGGGCATCCCCAAGCTTAGGCTCTTCTTACTCCTTATTCCTTCATCCACCGTAAGATAACCCAAAACTTGAAAACTTCAATCACACAAAACTCAACAAAAGCCTTCGTGAGATCCGTTAGTATAAGAAAACAAATCACTACTATATGTGTTGTAGTAAACCAATCCATATTTTGTTCTTGCATTATATCTACTGTATTCCAACTTTTCTATGGCAGAAACTCATCAAATAAAACCATAGAGCCATCAAAACAAACACACAACACAAAGAAAACAGATCTGTGAAAACAGAATAGTGTGTAGCAATCTGTATGTTTCAAATACTCCTTTAACTCCAAAAACTATGAAAATTAGGAAGACCTGAGAAATTTTTATATTGATCTAATTCAAAAGTAATGGGTATTTTATCTCTCTCTGGCTAAACATGAAAATTATTTTCGCGAGCGAAAAAATTTCTATTTTTTCAGCAAGATCAAACAACTATCACCCAAGAAGATCTTAAAGGCTTTACTTGGCACAAACACTAATTAAAACATAAAAAACACAATAATAATAGTAGAATAATTGTGCTAACACTCAAGAACAGGAAGCAAAAAGGAAAAAAAATATTCATTGGGTTGCCTCCCAACAAGCGCTATAGTTTCACGCCCTTAGCTAGGCACAAAGCAAGGATCTAAGTTTTGTCATCTTTGCTTCGAGATCCATAAGATGCCCTCATGATTGATTCATATGGTGGCCTAATTCTTGTTCTAGGGAAGTGTTCCATACCCTTCCTCAAAGTAAATTGGAACTTAATATTGCCTTCTTTCATATCAATCACGGCACCGATAGTGCGTAAAAATGGTCTACCAAGAATAATTGGACAAGACGGATTGCAATCAATATCAAGAGCAATAAAATCTATGGGCACATAATTCCTATTTTAAAGAATAATAACATCATTAATTCTTCACATAGGCTTTTTAATAGTGGAATCCGCCAAGTGCAAATTCAAAGAACATGATTCAATATCGGTAAGACCAAACACATCACATAAAGATTTCGGAATTGTAGAAACACTAGCACCCAAGTCACATAAAGCAAAGCACTCATAATTTTTAATCTTGACTTTGATAGCAGGTTTCCACTCATCATGCAATTTTCTAGGAATTTAAACTTCTAATTCCAACTTTTCTTCTAAAGCTTTCATCATAGCATCAACAATATGTTTAGTAAAAGCTTTATTTTGTTCATAAGAATGGGGTGAATTTATCATGGATTCAACAAAGAAATACAATCAATAAAAGAGCAACTATCATAATTAAAGTCTTTGTAATCCAAAAGAGTGGGCACATCACTAGCCAAAGTTCTGACCTCTTCAAACCCACATTTATCAATTTTCTCAACAAGATTTTCACCCTCCGGAATATTGGGACGCTTTATAACTAAAGTTGACTCTTATCTAGTCCCTTTTTCATCAATCTTAACTTTACTAAACAAGGAATCAATAGAAGAAACATCAATCATTTTAAGATCTTCATCACTTTTGTGAAAGTAATCACTAGAAAACGCTTTTTCTAAAAATTCTCTTTTAGCTCTAAGCATAGCGGTTCTTTTCTTACATTCATCCATAGAAACATGAAGAGCTTTAATTGATTCCTCAACCTTAGGCACAAAAAAATCATCTTGATACTTTCCACATCATGAGAAATTCTATCAACACTTCTAGAAAAATCATCAATCTTATTCAACTTTTCTTCTATGGTAGTGTTGAAAACTTTTTGCGTGTTGATAAATTCTTTAATATTATTCTCAAGATCAGAGGTGTTCCTATTATTATTATTATAAGAAGGATTTCCATAGTAATTACCATAATTTTTTGAGGAATTACTAGGAAAAGGCCTAGGATTAAAATTACCTCTATAAGCATTGTTATTGAAATTGTTTCGAGAGATAAAATTCACATCTACGACATCAGTATTTTTCTCAATCAAAGTAGACAAAGGCATATCATTGAAATCAATAGGAGCACTTTTACTAGCAACCATTTTCATAATAGCATCAAAATTTTCACTCAAAGAAGAAATTTGTTCAACCGAATTAACTTTTTTTACTAATAGGAGCTCTTTCGGTATGCCATTGTGAATAATTTGCCATGGTATTATCAAGCAATTTGGTTTATTCACCCAAAGTAATTTCCATGAAAGTACCACCTACAGCGGAATCTAAAAGATTACGAGAAACAAAATTCAACCCCGCATAAAATTTTTGTATGATCATCCAAAGATTTAACCCATGAGTTGGCAATTCCTTAGCATCATTTTCATCCTTTCCCAAGATTGTGCAACATGCTCATGTTCAAGTTGCTTGAAATTCATGATCTGGGTTCTAAGGGAAATAATTTTTGCAGGAAGAAAATACTTAGTGATAAAAGCATCTTTGCATTTATTCCAAGAATCAATACTATTGCGAGGCAAAGAAGAGAACCATTTTTTGCAGAATCACGCAAAGAAAATGGAAATAATTTCATCTTCACCACATCATTGTCCACATCTTTTTTCTTTTGCATATCGCATAATTCCACGAAGGTATTAAGATGGGACGCGACATCCTTATTAGGAGTATCGGAAAATTGATCTTTCATAACAAGATTCAGCAAAGCAGTATTAATATCACAAGACTCCGCACTAGTGGCGGGAGGAGCAAGCGGAGTGCCAATAAAATCATTGTTGTTGGTATTTGAGAAATCACATAACTTGGTGTTCTCTTGAGTCATGATGATTACACAACAAGATTGCACTCAAAAACAGATCCGGTAAGAAAACGGCGAACAAAAAAGAGAGGTGAATAAAACGGTAAATTTTTATGAAGTGGGGGAGAGGAAAACGAGAGGCAAATGGCAAATAATGTAAATTGCGAGGAGATGAGATTTGTGATAAGGAACCTGGTATATGTTGAAGATCCTCCCCAGCAACGGCGCCAGAAATTCCTTTTGATGTCGCTTGAAGCTACGTCAGTATTTCCCCAAAGAGGAAGGGATGATGCAGCACAGCGGGGGTAGGTATTTCCCTTAGATATGAAACCAAGGTTATCGAACCAGTACGAGAACCAAGAAACAAAACGTAAACAGCACCTGCACACAAATAACAAATACTCGCAACCCGACATGTAAAAGGGGTTGTCAATCCCTTTCGGGTAGCGGCGCCCTAAGAAGGGCAAACGGACGTGAGAGAGTTGTAAATATTGATATATCGAACGCCAAATAAAATAAATTGCAGCAAGGTATTTTTGTATTTTTGGTTTAATATATCTGAAAATAAAAGGCAAATAATATGAGAAAGAGACCCGGGGGCCGTAGGTTTCACTAGTGGCTTCTCTCGAGAAAAATAGCAAACGGTGGGTAAACAAATTACTGTTGGGAAATTGATAGAACTTCAAATAATCATGACGGTATCCAGGCAATGATCATTACATAGGCATCACGTCCAAGATTAGTAGACCGACTCCTGCCAGCATCTACTACTATTACTCCACACACAGACCGCTATCCAGCATGCATCTAGTGTATTAAGTTAATGGAGAAACGGAGTAATGCAATAAGAACGATGACACAATGTAGAGATCTATCTATGTAGAGATGGACCCCATTGTTTTATCCTTAGTAGCAATGATACATACATGTCGGTTCCCTTTCTGTCATTGGGATCAAGCACCGTAAGATCGAACCCACTACAAAGCACCTCTTCCCATTGCAAGATAAATAGATCAAGTTGGCCACACAAAACCCAAATATCAGAGAAGAAATACGAGGCTATAAGCAATCATGCATATAAGAGATCAAAGAAACTCAAATAACTTTCATGGATATAAAAAGATAGATCTGATCATAAACTCAAAGTTCATCGGATCCCAACAAACACACCGCAAAAGAGTTACATCATATGGATCTCCAAGAGACCATTGTATTGAGAATCAAACGAGAGAGAGGAAGCCATCTATCTACTAACTACGGACCTGAAGGTCTACAAAGAACTACTCACGCATCATCGAAGAGGCACGAACGGAAGTGGTGAACCCCTCCATGATGGTGTCTAGATTGGATCTGGTGGTTCTGGACTCTGCGGTGGCTGGAATTGATTTTCATTGAATCCCCTAGGGTTTATGGAATTTTGGGCTATTTATAGAGCAAAGAGGCGGTCCAGGGAGCACCGGAGGTGGGCACAACCCACCAGGGCGCGCCTGGGCCTCCTGGCGTGCCCTGGTGGGTTGTGCTCCCCTCGGAGCACCCCCCAGGTGCAGCCTTGGCCCATTAGGTGTCTTCTGGTCCATAAAAAATCTCCGTAAAGTTCCGCTGCATTTGTACTCCGTTTGGTATTGATTTTATGCGACGTAAAAAACATGCAAAAAACAGCAACTTGCACTTGGCACTATGTCAATAGGTTAGTACCAAAAAATGATATAAAATGATTATAAAACATCGAAGATTGATAATATAACAACATGGAACAATAAAAAATTATATATATGTTGGAGACGTGTCAGAGGAGAGGAGAGGCAACCAAGGGGGCGCCCAAGTAGGAGGAATCGTACTTGGGCCCCTAGTCCAATTTGGCCTCCCCCTTTCCTTTTACCGGAAGGGGGGAAAGGGAAGTGAGGGGTAGGAAGGAAAGGGGGGCGAACCCCCACCTCCTTCTCCTATTCGGCCTCCTTACTTAAGGGGGCGCACCACCCCTTTTGGGCTGGTGTGCTTCCCTCCTATGGCCCATAAGGCTCATTATTCCGCCTGGGGGTTCCGGTAACCCCCCGCTACTCTGATATGTACCCGGTATGCCCCGAAACACTTTCGGTGTCCGAATATCATCGTCCTATATATGAATCTTTACCTCTCGACCATTTTGAGACTCCTCTTCATCTCCGTGATCTCATCCAGGACTCCAAACAACATTCGTTCACCAAATCACATAACTCATATAATACAAAATCGTCATCGAACGTTAAGCGTGCGGACCCTACGAGTTCGAGAACTATGTAGAAATGGATAGGAAACTTAACCATGTTTGATTAACGAGCTAGTCTAGTAGAGGCTTACTATGGACACTATGTTTTTTCTATGTATCCACACATGTATGAAGTTTCTGGTTAATACAATTCTAGCATGAATAATAAACATTTATCATGATATAAGGAAATATAAATATAAACTTTATTATTGCCTCTAGGGCATATTTCCTTCAATATGGTGGGTGAACAAATTACTACCGAGCAATCGATAGAAAAGCGCAAAGTTATGACGATATTTAAGGCAGTGATCATGAATATAGGCATCATGTCCGTGTCAAGTACCCCGAAACGATTCTGCATCTACTACTACTACTCCACACATCGACCGCTATCCAACATGCATCTAGAGTATTAAGTTCATAAAGAACGGAGTAACGCATTAAGTAAGATGACATGATGTAGAGGAATTAACTCAAGCAATATGATGAAAACCCCATCTTTTTATCCTCGATGGCAACAATACAATACGTGCCTTGCTGCCCCTACTGTCACTGGGAAAGGACACCACAAGATTGAACCCAAAGCTCAGCACTTCTCCCATTGCAAGAAAAACCAATCTAGTTGGCCAAACCAAACCGATAGTTCGAAGAGAATTGCAAAGATATCAAATCATGCGTAAAAGAATTCAGATAAGATTCAAATAATATTCATACATAAGATGATCATAAATCTACAATTCATTGGATCTCGGCAAACACACCGCAAAAGAGTATTACATCAAATAGATCTCCAAGAACATCAAGGAGAACATGGTATTGAGAATCAAAGAGAGAGAAGAAGTCATGTAGCTACTAGCTATGGACTCGTAGGTCTGTGGTAAACTACTCATGCTTCATCAGAAGGGCAATAGAGTTGATGTAGAAGCCCTCTGTGATCGAATCCCCCTCCGGCAGGGTGCCGGAAAAGGTCCCTAGATGGGATCTCACGGGTACAGAAGGTTGCGGTGGTGCAAAAGTGTTTTCGTGGCTCCCCCTAGTGGTTTGGAGATATTTGAGAATCACGGGGGGGCACAAGGGTGGGGGCGCCCTACCCCCCCCCCCCCCCCCCCCCGGGTGCGCCCTCCGTCCTTGTGGCCGCCTCATGGCTCCTCCTACTTCATCTCCAAGTCTCCTGGTTGTCTTCTGGTCCAAGAAAAATCATCGCGAAGGTTTCATTCCGTTTGGACTCCGTTTGATATTCCATTTCCGCGAAACTAAAAAACAAGGAAAAAACAGAAACTGGCACTAGGCTCTAGGTTAATAGGTTAGTCCCAATAATAATATAAAATAGCATATTAATGCATATAAAACATCCAAAACAAATAATATAATAGCATGGAACAATCAAAAATTATAGATACGTTGGAGACGTATCACAAAGCAACCGTGAGTACTTATCCAAAGTACTCGCAAGACTTACATTAGATCTATACTAATTATGCATAGGTATCAAAGGAATGGGGCTATATCTTTGGACTGAAGTGCAGAAATGCCAGAAGAGAAGGGAAAGCCTAGCCTATCGAAGACTAACATCTTGAAGCATCTTCCAACATTAGAAGAGTGCAGATTGACATAATATAAGTAGCAAGTATATTATATTAACGCCCAGAGTGATCCTTCCTCGACTCCCTACGAGAAAGCAATCCTGGAGCCATCGTATCCATCTCATGTTTCTAGTATCCAGTTCTAGTTGTATAGATCGGGATACAACTCCGAGCGTCCGTTAACGTGGACACTGCTATTCGAATAGGTTAACTTCCCTGCAGGGGTGCACCAACCTACCCAACACGCTCGATTAACTTCGCCCGAACACACTTCCTTGGGTCATACCCGGGCTCGACTGATCGACACGCCATAGTCCTACCTAGGCTCAAAAGAGAGGTCAGCACGCCGGTCTACATCCTAAGTGCTCATGGGTCTTGGTCCCATCGCCCTTTGCACTCCTGCGTGTTGCGCGGACGGATGGGATCAGTCCTGGCTACCTCTTTATACAAAGCAGGTGCTTACACGGATCACCCAGGCACGTGCCGCTCAATCGCTCATGTCCGAAGAGCTTTCGGAGAATCGTACGATGCTGAGTGCCCATACTTATTCCCGCGTGGTGGTTAGTGCGAAAAGGCCAGAGTCCTCATGAGATCACATATCCAAACCCGTTAGTGTCTTGGGAGCGCGCGGAGACGATCAATGATCCATGATTTGTGGTCTCGTCGCCCTGTCTCACAGACTTACAGCAAGGGCTAAGAATGCCCGATCGTGCCGCGTAGTTATCTCGTGGGTACCCTCCAGGTCAAACCGACTGCACATCACTAGCGGGTACCCTCAGGGTCAACCCGACTTCACATTTCTCTCGTGGGTGCCCCTCGGGGCCAACCTAACTTCAGCATGATTCTAGGGTAAATTCAAAGTAACTGTGTGTCCATAACACCAAGGGGGAATCTGAGGAATCACCCTCGATGGATTCCACTTGATGTAATCGTCAAAGTGAACTTTGAGGAATCACCCTCGAGGGTTCAAACTTGAGGTGTTGCACGATAGAGTCATTATCAGGAGTGGTGAATGAGGAATCACCCTCCGTAGAACACTACAAAGATCTCATCAGAAGTGTTATACGAGGTAACACCCTTGGCACTCGATAGTAGCCCTACAGATTCATACAACTAAGGGGGTGTGAGGTGATGTGTCGGGCTCTGGACGTCGATCACATTGATTGACTCATTGATCATCAAGCGAGGCAACAGGGACAAGATGAGGGGTCACTGGTGGATCACTAACCAACCTATACTAAGCATATATGATAAGCAAGTATGTAACAATAGCAGGTTACAAAATCAGGTTGTGCATCATAATAGGATCGATCGAATACAGTAGCAAACTCTAATGCAAGCAAGAGAGAGAAGGAAATGGGTGATATAGGAATGGTTAAGGGGGTTTTGCTTGCCTAGAAGCTCTGCTGCAAGTGGCTAAACGTCAGGGGTGTAGTCGTACACGAGAGCAGCGTCGGTCTTGGTGTCTACCAGAGAGAAGAGGGGGAAGAAAATATAAATATAAAGCAATCAAATGCATCATGATGCATGACATGGCAATATGCACTGCTAGGGGTGACCTAATGCAATGCTACACGTTACAGACGAAGCAGGAAAACATCTGGGAATGTTTTCCCTGCGTTTGGCAATTTTAGGACAGATGAATCGGAGGGGAAGGATCCATGTTCATCATGTTAGAGGCATGTGACAGATGAATGGGTTGCATATTCGGATTCGTTATATTTTTCTAAGCAACTTTCGTATATAACTTATTTTCATCTAACTTATAGATTATTTTATATGATTTTTTAAAGTTTTAAACATTTTCTAAAATTATTATTAATTCAAAAATAACTTTATTGTGTTAGCAGTATGTCAAGATGACGTCGGCAGTCAACCCAGCTGGTTCAGTGACCGTTGGGTCCCACATGTCTGTAACTGAATTGATTAACAGAGTTTAATTTTAACTAATTAGGTTAATTAGCCACTAGGGGCCACATGTCAGTGTCTAATTAAGTTAAACTAATTAATTTAATTTGTAGATAGTTAAATTAGTGGTGGGGCCTACTCGTTAGTGACTGCACCCAGTCTAGTCAACACGCTGACTAAGTCAACGTGGTCAACGGGACCCATCAGGGCCACCCGCAGTGACCCAGGATGGAGCCCACAAAGCGCCAGGTAAGTGGCGCCGCCGGAGTAGCTCCTGCGAGCATCTCCCGTGGCGGTTCTACGCCGGAACCGGCCGAAAATCTGCTACGGTCCACCATTTCGCGCGTTGGGACTTGCGTTCGAACGGGGAGAGCTTGCCGCGTCGATTGGGGCTACTGGGTGGAGCTGGGGCTGCCGTAAAAGGCGCATGCGACGAGCCGTGGCAGAGGCCGAAGCACGGGAACAAGCGCCGGTTGGTGCGTTCGCTTCCTAGGGAGGTGTTGAGCATGACGCAAGGCTCGGGCATGAGCTTGGCCGGCTATGGCTGCGGTGGCGAGGTGAACGACGGCGGTGAGCTACGGCTACGGCGGGGAAGAGGCTAGGGGGCACGAGGAGCGAAGCAAACGAGACGAGGGGGAGCGTGTTCTCACTGTGGTTTAGTACGAGGAAGGCGGCAGGCTTGGGGAAGATCGACGACGCTGGAGTTCGCCGGAGATGAAGCTACGGCCAAGGAAGAAGAAGGGTCTGATTCCTTCGCTACAGAGTGCCCCGGCTTCAACCGATTGTCGAGGAAGAAGAGGCGATGGCCGACGCACCTCCCAGACAAGGTACCCGGGCGCGGGGGCGCCGGTGGCCGCGAGATCGAGCGGCGCATGACGGTGGCTGCGTTCGGCCAAGTGCGGGGAGAAGGGATCGAGGCGAGGGCGAAGATGGTGGAGCTACGGTTGCAAGGGAGGGGTCAATGCGGGCCTTAAGGAGCGTCGGGGCCTCTAGATGGCTGCCGCGTGGCAGATCCATGTTGCGGACGCGCCGATGGCGTCCACCGCGCCATGGTGAATAGGGGGAAGGGGAAGACCCCTTGCTGGGATGGGCCGGCACTGTGCACTTGGCCCTGTGGACATGAGCCTTTTCCCTTTTTCTTTAATTCCTTTTCTGTTTTCTTTTATTTCTCCTGTTTTGTATTTATTTTTAATAGCTATTGACTTATGTAAAATATGAAACTTGGCCCATAATTTACATAGCAATATTAGTCACTACCACAAAAAGTTTGGGAGATATTTGAAATAGTCTGTATTTTCATAAATGAGGAAAAGCATTTAATAATTTTGATTTGACACTGATTGATTGTTAGAGCCCAAAAGAGTAAACAAGTGATGTTGTTTTCCTGAACATTATTTGTTTTGGAATATTTGTTAAATGGTGAACTATTTTCCAACCGTGTTTGTGAATTTAAATTCTCACTTTAAATTTGAATTTTGAATTTGACTCTGATTTTTATCAAGTGGCAATTTGGCTTAGTTAAACTTGATGACATGTCATTATTAGTATGAGGTCACTGTAGCATGACACTAGGGGCGTTATAATGTACCGGTGTGCCCTCTGGTATGGATCCGGGGAATCCCTCACCTTCCTCGTTGCCCAGACCAAGTTCTCGATCAGCGGGCGGTGGAGGTCTGGCAATTGGGGCGTACTCTTCATGGTTGGTAGCTGCCCTCACTGTGCGCGCATGGTTCTTCAGGATTTCAACGCTGGTGTACCGGGTGCTCACCTCGCGCTCGTAGGAGAGCTTGGTGCCGTCGTCGAAGATCTTCTGCAGCGCCTTGTCCCATACGAGGCCAAATGCCATGGCGCGATGGAGGTTTTTTGGATGGGAAGGAGGGAGTTGGATGGAGAGGCGATGGAGAGTGGTGGTTATCTGTACAAGGATGGTGAATGTGAATGCACTGTGTGTGTGGAGATTGAGGTGTTCGGGAGAAACCAATGCACTGTGTGTGTGGAGATTGAGGTGTTCGGGAGAAACCGAACGGGCACACTGAATCGATCGAACTACTGCTGTGTGATTTTTTTTTTAGGAAAAACGAAGGAGCAGAGCCCGACCCAGCAGCCCAGTAAACAAAAACGACCGAACGCCCCCAGCCCACCCCAGCCATCGACCGAACGCAAACCGCCCAGCCCAGCCCAGCTGCTTCGTCCCGCGCGAAAAAAAGTAAGATCGTTAACGGCCGTTAGTGCCTCACCGTCACCGCTGTCGGCCCGCGAGTGATCGACCACGACAAAACGCTCTCGGAAAACAAATCAGTGATTTTTGCCACTGTCAATTTTTCGCTGCGATGCGAAGCGTCACAGTTTGTAAAATGGTGGTTTTACAAGAGTTATGACGCTAATACGATGATTTTGTACATTTTACTCTACTCGTGGGGGAGCATACTACAATTCTTGAGGCCAGGAATTTGATGATGTCCCATCATCAAGTTTTTATCCCCAAGACCAAACACGCCTCTACCTGCGCCACCGGCGACGTCCACTTGCGGACGGCTCCGTCGTGATCCCTCGCGAGGCACCGCTGGTTCTGTCTGGTGGACGAAATAGGGTCAGGTGTGATCTGATACTCGTTCGAGGTTCGACCCACGCGGCCCGACCTCCCGGCGCGCGTGTCCTACGTCCTACCCCTACCTCGCGAATTGCCCGAGCTACCCCGCTCGCACGCACCGCACCACCCGTCGCAGCCGTAGTTTGCCCCCGTAACAAAGCGCGACGCAGACTCCACCTCCCTCGCTTTCTCTATCTCCCCCTCGCCTACCACCCTTCCCGTATCTTGCTTGTCTCCTCCGCCGCCTCGCCGGCGGCCCGGCAGGACCTCCCCTCAGAGCCGACCGTGCCTGCGCGCGTCCCTGCGCCGGACCGCGCGCCACGACCATGGCGGCCACCGCGGATCCGACGGCGAAGACGCCGGCCACGCAGCCGCACCGCCTGAAGCCGTGGGGTCCACCACAACCGCCTCGTGGCCACTGCGTGCCTTCCCTGTCGTCGGTCTCCGGGGGGGCCGGAGCCATCCGCGATCGGCGCCGCTCCTCGACGTCCCACCGACGCGGTGGTGCCGACGCCGTAGACGAGGGACCTTACGACGACGGGCTGGAAGATCTCCGGGCTAAGCTCATGGGCCACGTCCATGAAGCCGCCGACCGCCTTCGGCTGCCCCCGGCGACGCCCCAGCGGTCGCCGGAGCCCGAGCCTCCGGCAGCGCCGCTTCCTCCGCCACCGCAGGACGCCGCCGCGGTTGTGGCCGCCAGCATGCCGTGGACGCTGAGGGAGCGAAAGCGTCGTCCATCAGGCCGCGGCAGCACGGGCGCCGCATCGTCCGCGACGCCGTGGTCGACGACCCCGGCGGCCATGGCGCGGCACGACGGCATGCGCGGTCCGTTCGCTGTGGCGCTGGATGCGGAGGAGATCGAGGAGGACGTTTACGCCCTCACCGGCGCCCGTCCGCGGCGGCGGCCCCGGAAGCGGGCGCGGGTCGTGCAGCGGCAGCTCGATGTAAGGCCGATTCCCCATACTACCCCTCACCCCTCTAATTACCTAATTAAGGCCAAGAAACCTCCTATTTTACCATTGCCCTCTATCTATACGCTTTTCGTCTCAGACTAGTATAATAATAGCAGTACTGATGATCCAGCTAACAGAAACACTACTACTACCAATTGTCTCGTGCAGTCGCTGTTCCCGGGGCTATGGCTGACCGAGATCACCGCCGACGCCTACCGGGTCCCCGATGACCAGTAAGCAGGCAACCCGCTACCATATCCGGCAGGCCGGTGAGCTCTGCCATTCTCTTCTTCTGCCCACGCTTTGGGTTGGGGTCACCAGCAACAACAACAAAATGTATGGAGTAGTAAACTAGGTTTAGCTGAGTTGACAGGTATTGTACTTGCGATGTCGCGTCTTTTAACATTGATTTCCTGCTTTCAAATCTAAGCAGCGCTGCTTTATTCTCTCTCTCATGTATAGTTGTAGGGTCTGTGGTCGTGTCTTGTAATCTACTACTCCTAATCCATCTAGATCGCCATGCTTCGTGTAATCTGCCATCGTACTCGATCTCTCTCCGCTGCCCGGGTTGCATGGTTTCGTCGTCGTCATCAACCACAGTGCAGCACGAGCTGTGCCTTTTCGCAGTATGTTGCTTGCTTTTAGCCGTTCTTTTGCTCACAGCTAGCCTATATATCTATTTTTTCCCTACTCGATGGGTTTTGTCCGTCTGATCTGCGTGTTCGTTGAAGGCCGTAGGTATAGGTATATAGCCGTACGTGCTTGGCTTCGGGTCGGGCGCGTCTGTGTCGTGCTCGTAGCGGCGAGGGCGGTGGTTGGGTGGTTTTGGGGTGCTTGGACCCCGCCACCTGTTCGTTTGGGGTTAACGTGGGACAGCCATTATGTGACATTATCATTGTGTGAAGCTCCAAAAGGAGCACTCCGGTTGTAGTAGAGTAGATTTTTCACTCGTGCCTCCCAACAGTCATGTAGTAACTAACTTGTTACCATTAGTAATTTTCGTACAAACAGCTTTCGCGCAAGAGGAAGCCAGAAGCCCAGAAGTAGAACAGTGGCAGGCGGGTAGGGGTTTGCTTGTCAGGTACCATTGGCAGTTTGGAACTCTGTTTACTGCGACAAAGGTCGAGTGTCAGAAGAAAAAAAGAAATTACTGTCACAAAGCTCGTGTTATATCGAGAGAGAAAACGTCGAAATGAAAGTCTACCAGCAGAGCCTGAGAGGACGTACTACTGCTACTTGTTGAGCATGGCACGTGCTGGGTCACACGATCAAGCATTCAAAGTTATAATTTCAAGCACCCACTGACCCACATCAGATTCAAACAACGCGGCATATTGAGGGAGCAGTAGCAGTACTAGTGGAGTACAACCGCCGTCGAAGCCCGTGCCCATGTGTGATTGTGATTGATCAGCGTCACAATGTCCTTGCTTTTAGTTGAGAAGAAATGGGATACTGGTGCTCAATCGAGTTTACTGTTTGCTGTTTCGGGGCCGATCCCAGATCTTCTGTGATCATGGGTGATAATATGCCACCCTAAAAAATGGTTAATATGACCATATGATGATTTGAATGCGATGACGTCAATGCACACTCCGGTGTGACACTGTCCACCGGGGTCCAGCGTACGTTATCATTCATGAGCAGAAGATTCTGAAAGCAGGCCCACCGGTAAGTCACCTGAAGGCTCCACACGGAAAAAAATTAACCCGGGGAGGAAGGAAGAAAATTCTATGCGATCGGGTCTTTTCTCCGTCACGTTAGACCCATCTTAGAAGATGCCACTTGTCCACACTCAAAGCAACATTGGTCTTCCTTCCCAAAACATCTGCTAATCTATTGTGGTTTTTTAGATAAAGGATGAATTTTATTAATTTAAAATGGAGTATTAAGAGGATACAAACGTGAATTTTATTAGAAGATTCTAAAGCAGGCCCACCGGTAAGTCACCCGAAGGCTCTACACGGGAAAAAAATTAACACGAGGAGGAAGGAAGAAAATTCTGTGAGATCGGATATTTTCTCCATAACGTTAGAGCATCTCCAACGGCAACCCATATTTTTTCTCCCGCATCTGTTCATAGATAGGGGGATCAGTCCGCGGACACGGATGCGGGAGACCACCATCCAACGCTATACACATACATTTCAAACACTTTTTCAACAAACCGGATGAAACTCATGCAAATACAATGGATTCCATATAAAACGGACAAAATTCATTACATTTTGGACATATTTTACCTAAAATAGCTAAAACTATGTGCACGTTGTAGGATCGAAAGTATGTCTAGAGAGGGGGGGTGATTAGACTACTTGACCAAATAAAAATCTAGCATTTTCCCAATTTTAGTTCTTGGCAGATTTTAGCAACTTTGAACAATTCAAGCAATCTTAACACAATTCAAGCAAGCATGCAAAGAGTATATGAGCAGCGGAAAGTAAAGCATGCAACTTGCAAGAGTGTAAAGGGAAGGGTTTGGAGGATTTAAACGCAATTGGAGACAGATGTTTTGTCGTGGTTCCGATAGGTGGTGCTATCGTACATCCACGTTGATGGAGACTTCAACCCATAAAGGGTAAGGTTGCGCGAGTCCACGGAGGGCTCCACCCACGAAGGGTCCACGAAGAAGCAACCTTGTCTATCCCACCATGGCCATCGCCCATGAAGGACGTGCCTCACTAGCGGTAGATCTTCATGAAGTAGGCGATCCCCTTGCCCTTACAAACTCCTTGGTTCAACTCCACAATCTTGTCGGAGGCTCCCAAGTAACATCTAGCCAATCTAGAAGACACCACTCTCCAAGAAGTAATAAATGGTGTGTTGATGATGAACTCCTTGCTCTTGTGCTTCAAATGATAGTCTCCCCAACACTCAATTCTCTCCCACAGGATATGGATTTGGTGGAAAGAAGATTTGAGTGGAAAGCAACTTGGGGAAGGCTAGAGATCAAGATTCATATGGTAGGAATGGAATATCTTGGTCTCAACACAAGTGTAGGTGGTTCTCTCTCAGAAAACATAGGTTGGAAGTGTAGGTTTGTTCTGATGGCTCTCTTCACGAATGAAGAGGAGGTGGAGGGGTATATATAGCCTCCACACAAAATCTAACCGTTACACATAACTTTCCAAACTCGGTGGGACCGAATGATTAGACTCGGTCGGACCGATTCAGCAAAGCTAGTGACCGTTAGGGTTTGCGGTGGGACCAACATGCAACTCGGTAGGACCGATATGATTAGGGTTAGGACATAACGTAATCTTGGTGAGACAGATTACACAAACTCGGTGAGACCGATTACACAAACTCGGTGAGACCGATTTTGGTAATAAGCTAACCAGAGAGTTGGTCAGGTAAACTCGGTGGGATCGATCGCTCATTTCGGTGAGACCGAAACGTTACGAAGGGAAAACAGAGAGTTTACATTGCAATATCAGTGGGACTGATCGCTCATCTCGGTGAGTCCGAAATGTTACGAAGGGAAACAGAGAGATTACAATCCCATCTCGGTGAGACCAAGATCCCTATCGGCGAGACCGATTTTTCTAGGGTTTGTGGCAGTGGCTATGACATTTGAAACTCGGTGGCGCCGGATAGAAAGAATCGGTGGGGCCGAGTTTGACTTTTGGTTTAGGTCATATGTGGATGTGAGAAAGTAGTGGAGGGTTTTTGGAGCATATCACTAAGCATTTTGAGCAGGAACCTCATTAAGCAGCACCTCATCCCTCCTTGATAGTATTGGCTTTTCCTATAGACTCAATGTGATCTTGGATCACTAAAATAGAAAATGTAGAGTCTTGAGCTTTGAGCTTGAGCCAATCCTTTGTCCTTAACATTTTGAGGGGTCCACTTTTCTCATCCATGCCATGCCAATCATTGAGCTTTCCCGAGATATTAATCTTGAAGTAGCATTAGCTCAATGAGCTATATGTTGTTAGGAATTACCAAAACCACCTAGGGATAGTTGCACTTTCACACGTCCGGCTACGCGGAGCTTCACTCGCACGACACGGATACACTACACTAGTCTATGGTCGGTCGCGGCAGATTTCATTATCTTCCCCATATGTCCGGCATCCCGTTCCCCGGACTACCGTGAGCCCCAGAGGTATATTCTTCCCCCGTATATTCCCTATGTCTCGCTGTGGCACTCATAGGAGTGGCAAAGGGGGTGCTTCAGCCGGAGGGGATAGGGGGTCGACGATGGTCTGTGCTGAACTGTGCAAGACATCGGATGTGTATGCCGACGTCACCTCAGCGGTGGCCTTCATGGGACCCAAGCGGCGGTGGCCTCCCGTGTTCTACTTCTCCTTGATGACCTCGGCTGACGCGGGCGTGTTGGACGCCGCATCGTCGACCTCCACCGGCAGGGCGCGGTCACAGACACGTTGATGGCAGATGGCACAAGTAGCAGCAGTACGGGAGGAGCGGTGCGACACGGCGTCGTCCACAGTAGGAACGATGCCTGTGCCACCATGGTCCACCATGTGCCGTCCTAGAGAAACACGCCACTCCTCGGTGAGCTGGCTTGGAGAGGTGAGTTGCTGAGTGACGCGTCGGCTTGGAGCTTTAGCCTCCATGGGCTGGCCTGCAACTGCCTGGACCATGATGGAGGCGGAGCAGAGAGTTGTATGGCTCGAATCCAACGGGCTCGACAAGCCACCCAGCCAGCTTGTATGCCAGAGAACTGAGTTTCCTGCTCGCTGGATGCCATGGAGCTTGTGGAGAAAATGGTGTGCAAGGAGGAGATGGGAGCGGAGTGGTGCGATTTTTGCCCTGTGTCAAGCATCGATTAAATAGTGGGGTGACAGTCGGAACCAACCGATGTTGTGTTTAATGACGGACAGCTCGTGAACGGACGTGTGGCCAGAGTAGATTTCTCGCCATACACGTTGGTTTTAATGGAGGAAGGTGGGCAGTTTGCGACCGTTTGAATGTGGCGACGAGGCGTGTTCAGCTGGGCGAGCAACGGATAGTGCTCTCTCAGCCGGTGCATCGCTTCAATGCCGACAGTGAGAGGTCGTGTCCATCTGCGCTGCCCTCCCGTCCGGTTAAGAGGAGGACCAAGATACGTAAGGGAAAGAAGAAGACCAGAAATGCACCCCTGAGCCCCGATCTGACTTAATAGAGGAACCCATGAGAGTCTTGGTGGAAAAGGATGACCCCCACCTCGACGGAGGAAAATGGTGCCATGTATTGTGGGCCAATCACTCCGCCAATGAGACCACCTAGGATATTAGGGAATACCTGCAGACAGAGTACCCATGGTTATTCATGGAGAACGGAATCTTGATACGTCTCCATCGTATCTATTTTTCCAAACTCTTTTGACCTTGTTTTGGACTCTAATTTGCATGATTTGAATGCAACTAACCCGGACTAACATTGTTTTCAGCAGAATTGCCATGGTGTTATTTTTGTGCAGAAATCAAAGTTCTCGGATTGAACTGAAAATTTGTGGAGAATTTTTATGGAATATATAAAAATACTGGCGGAAAAACATACTAGAGGAGGGCCACCCAGGAGCCACAAGCTCCGGGGGCACGCCTCCCAGGCATGTGGGTCTCCTGGACCTCCGGCAACCCTAACTCCAACTCCATATATACCTATTCGCGGAGAGAGAAAATTAGAGAGAAGGATTCATCATGTTTTACGATATGGAGCCGCCGCCACCTTCTGTTCTTCATCGGGAGGACAGATCTGGAGTCGTTCATGGCTCCGGAGGGTGGAATCCATCGCCTTCGTCATCATCAACCTTCCTTCATCACCAATTTCATGAAGCTCGCCGCCGGGAGTGAGTAATTCTTTCGTAGGCTTGCTGGACGATGATGGGTTAGATGAGATTTATCATGTAATCGAGTTAGTTTTGTTAGGACTTGATCCCTAGTATCCACTATGTTCTGAGATTGATGTTGCTATGACTTTGCCTATGCTTAACGCTTGTCACTAGGGACCAAGTGCCATGATTTCAGATCTGAACCTATTATGTTTTCATGAATATATGTGTGTGTTCTTGATATTATCTTGCAAGTTGTAGACACCTATTACAATTTATGATCCGCATAACCTAAGGTGACAATAATTGGGATTCTTTCCGGTGATTACCGTAGCTTCAGGAGTTCATGTATTCACTAAGTGCTAATGCTTTGTTCCGGATCTCTATTAAAAGGAGGCCTTAATAACCCTTAGTTTCCTTATGGACCCCGCTTCCACGGGAGGGTAGGACAAAATATGTCAAGCAAGTTCTTTTCCATAAGCATGTATGACTATATACGGAATACATGCCTACATTACATTGATGAATTGGAGCTAGTTCGGTGTCGCCCTAGGTTATGACTGCTACATGATGAATATTATCCAACACAATTATCCATCGCTGATCCAATGCCTACGAGCTTTCACATATTGATCTTGCTAAGTTAGTTTTGTCTTTGCTACTGTTACAATAACTACAAAACTGCTAGTGCTACTATTGCCACTCTTACCGTTACTATCGTACTACTTTGCTACTAAAAACTTCACAACACAAAACTCAACAGAAAATCTCATGAGCTCCGTTAGTATAAGAAAACAAACCACCACTTCAAGGTACTGTAATGAACTCATTATTTATTTATATTGGTGTTAAACCTACTGTATTCCAACTTATCTATGGTTCATACCCCCCGATACTAGCCATAGATTTATCAAAATAAGCAAATAACACACGAAAAACAGAATCTATCAAAAACAGAACAGTCTGTAGTAATTTGTAGGTTTCGAATACTTCTGTAACCCCAAAAATTCTGAAATAAATTGTTGAACGTGAGGAATTTGTCTATTAATCATTTTCAAAAAGAATCAACCTAATCTCACTCTCCAGTAAAAAATGGCATCAAATCTAGTGAGCGCTAAAGTTTCTGCTTTTTACAGCAAGATCGCAAAGACTTCCCCCAAGTCTTCCCAAAAGTTCTACTTGGCACAAACACTAATTAAACATAAAAACACAATAATAACAGAAGCTAGATTAATTATTTATTACTAAACAGGAACAAGAAACAAGAAACAAAAATAAAATTGGGTTGCCTCCCAACAAGCGCTATCGTTTAACGCCCCTAGCTAGGCATAAAGGCAAGAATAGATCTAGGTATTGTGATCTTTGGTAGGCAATTCAATAGAACACTTATAACCCTTAGGAGTTTCCTTCTTTTTATTAATGATCAAACTCCTAGGCAAGAAATCAAGAAATTCATTTGTAGCAAAAGGTTCCTTAATGATAGTGAAAAAGTTGGGGTGAACACTTATTGATTTGAGATCCGCATTTTCCTTACCAAAAGATTCACCCTTTTTATTTTTAGGCACATACATAAACTTGGCAACTCTAGTAGTAGGAGTATTTGGAGTATTTTTCACGGAAGAAAAGGCAGACCCTAAGTTGGTAATAATGTCCTCAAGTTTATCAATTCTTGTGGAATCTTGATCTATCTTTTCGTTAACTATGGGTTTTTTCTTTAAAAAATTTCAGAGTAACTCCTACCTTTGATCCATATTGGGTAATCTGGTTGTGGATATTTTTATCCAAATTCTCAATCAACTCTACAGTGGCAACTTTATTTTCAATAATTTCAAGCCTTTGCATCACATGTTCTAGAGTTAAAATAGTTTCATTAACCAAGAGAGGTGGTAGCCCAAACAAATCTATCATAACATTATAAGAATCAAAAGTATGGCTACCCAAAAAATTCCCTCCGGTAATGGTATCAAGAATATATCTATTCCAAGGGGTGATGCCTACATAAAAATTGCGAAGAAGAACGGAAGTGGATTGCTTCCTAGTGGATCCATTCTTAGCATTGCAAATTCTATACCAAGCAACTTTTAAATTTTCTCCCTCCCTTTGTTTAAAATTGAGAACTTCATGATCAGGAGTACTAACAATGATAGAAGGACTAGCCATGATAGCAAAACCAACAATCTAACACACAGAGACACAAGAAGCAAGAAAAAGGGTGAACAGAAGAGAGGCGAACGGAAAAGAGGGCGAATAAAACGGCAAGGGTGAAGTGGGGGAGAGGGAAACGAGAGGCAAATGGCAAATAATGTAATGTGAGGGATAAGAGTTTGTGATGGGTACTTGGTATCGGCGCCAGAAATCCACACGTTGGCGGGAGATCAAATCTTGACTTGACTTGGTGTGAACCTCCCCGGCAACGGCGCCAGAAATCCTTCTAGCTACCTCTTGAGCTTGTGTTGGTTTTCCCTTGAAGAGGAAAGGGTGATGCAGCAAAGTAGCGTAAGTATTTTCCTCAGTTTTGAGAACCAAGGTGTCAATCTAGTAGGATGTAACACGCAAGTCCCTAATACCTGCATAAACAAATAAGAACCTCGCAACCAACGCGATAAAGGGGTTGTCAATCCCTTCACGTTTACTTACAAAAGTGAGATCTGATAGAGATAATAAGATAAATATTTTCGGTATTTTTATTGTATAGATTGGAAAATAAAGATTGCAAAATAAACAACTATGGAAATAGCAAGTAGATAGGAAAATAATGTGATGGAAGATAGACCCGGGGGCCATAGGTTTCACTAGTTGCTTCTCTCAAGATAGCAAATTCTACGGTGGGTGAACAAATTAATATCGAGCAATTAATCGAAAAGCGCATAGTTATGAGAATATCTAGGCATGATCATGTATATAGGCATCACGTCCGTGACAAGTAGACCAAAACGATTCTGCATCTACTACTATTACTCCACACATCGACCACTATCCAGCATGCATCTAGAGTATTAAGTTCATAAGAACAGAGTAACGCATTAGGCAAGATGACATAATGTAGAGGGATAAACTCAAGCAATATGATATAAACCCCATCTTTTTATCCTCGATGGCAACAATACAATATGTGCCTTGCTTCCCCTGTTGTCACTGGGAAAGGACACCGCAAGATTGAACCCAAAGCTAAGCACTTCTCTCATTGCAAGAAAGATCAATCTAGTAGGCCAAACCAATCTGATAATTCGAAGAGACTTGCAAAGATATTAAATCATGCATAAAAGAATTCAGAGAAGAATCAAATATTGTTCATAGATAATCTTGATCATAAACCCACAATTCATCGGATCTCGACAAACACACCGCAAAAAGAATTACATCGAATAGATCTCCAAGAGAATCGAGGAGAACTTTGTATTGAGATCCAAAGAGAGAGAGAAGAAGCCATCTAGCTAATAACTATGGACCCGAAGGTCTGTGATAAACTACTCACACATCATCGGAGAGGCTATGGTGTTGATGTAGAAGCCCTCCGTGATCGATTGCCCCTCCGGCGGAGCACCGGAAAAGGCCGCAAGATGGTATCTCACGGGTACAGAAGGTTGCGGCGGTGGAAATAGGGTTTCGTGGTGCTCCTGGATGTTTTCGGGGTATATGGGTGTGAAGTAAATATGCCCTAGAGGCAACAATAAAGTTATTTTATTTCCTTATTTCATGATAAATGTTTATTATTCATGCTAGAATTATATTAACCGGAAACAAATACATGTGTGAATACATAGACAAACATAGTGTCACTAGTATGCCTCTACTTGACTAGCTCGTTGATCAAAGATGGTTATGTTTCCTAACCATAGACATGAGTTTTCATTTGATAAATGGGATCACATCATTAGGAGAATGATGTGATTGACTTAACCCATTCCGTTAGCTTAGCACTTGATCGTTTTAGTTTACTTCTATTGCTTTCTTCATGACTTATACATGTTCCTATGACTATGAGATTATGCAACTATAGATTACCGGAGGAACACTTTGTGTGCTACCAAACGTCACAACGTAACTGGGTGATTATAAAGGTACTCTACAGGTGTCTCCGATGGTACTTGTTGAGTTGGCATAGATCAAGATTAGGATTTGTCACTCCGATTGTCGAAGAGGTATCTCTGGGCCCTCTCGGTAATGCACATCACTATAAGCCTTGCGAGCAATGTAACTAATGAGTTAGTTGCGGGATAGTGCATTACGGAACGAGTAAACAGACTTGCCGGTAACGAGATTGAACTAGGTATTGGGATACCGACGATCGAATCTCGGGCAAGTAACATACCGATGACAAAGGTAACAACGTATGTTGTTATGCGGTTTGACCGGTAAAGATCTTCGTAGAATATGTAGGAGCCAATATGAACATCCAGGTTCCGCTATTGTTTATTGACCGGAGACATGTCTCGGTCATGTCTACATAGTTCTCGAACCTGTAGGGTCCGCACGCTTAACGTTTGGTGACGATCGGTATTATGAGTTTATGTGATTTGATGTACCGAAGGTAGTTCGGAGTCCCGGATGAGATCGGGGACATGACGAGGAGTCTCGAAATGGTAGAGACATAAAGATCGATATATTGGACGACTATATTCATACATCGGAAAGGTTCCGAGTGATTCGGGTATTTTTCGGAGTACCGAAGAGTTACGGGAATACGGGGAAGAAGTATTGGGCCTCATCGGCCAAGTGGTGGGAGAGAGGAGGCAGGGCGCGAGGCCCCCCTAGCCCAAACCTAATTGGACTAGGGGGCCGGCTCCCCTTTCCTCCTTTCCTCCCTCTCCTTCCTTCTTTCCTTCCCCCTTCCTTTCCTCCTCCTAGTAGGAGTAGGAAAGGGGAGTCCTACTCCTACTAGGAGGAGGACTCCTCCTCGCACGCCCTACAGGGGCCGGCCGCCCTCCCCCCTAGCTCCTTTATATACGGGGGCAAGGGGGCACCCTAGAACACACAAGTTGATTATTGATCCCTTAGCCGTGTGCGGTGCCCCCCTCCACCATAATCCACCTCGATCATATCGTAGCGGTGCTTAGGAGAAGCCATGCGTCGGTAGCAACATCATCACTGTCATCACGCCGTCGTGCTGACGAAACTCTCCTGTGAGCTCTGTTGGATCGGAGTTCGTGGGACATCATCGAGCTGAACGTGTGCTGAACTCAGAGGTGACGTGAATTCGGTACTTGGATCGGTCGGATCGTGAAGATGTTCGACTACATCAACCGAACGCTTCCGCTTATGGTCTACGAGGGTACGTGGACGATACTATCCCCTCTCGTTGCTATGCATCACCATGATCTTGCATGTGCGTAGGGAAATTTTTGAAATTACTACGTTCCCCAATAGGGTATATATAGGAGGAAGAAGTACGTCGGTGAAGCTGCGAGGGGCCCATGAGGGTGAGGGGCGCGCCTACCCCCCTGAGCGCGCCCTCCAGCCTTGTGGCCTCCTTGCTTCTTTCTTGACGTCCACTCCAAGTTCCCTGGATCACGTTTGTTCCAAAAATAACTCCCTCGAAGGTTTCATTCCGTTTGGATTCCGTTTGATATTCTTTTTTTGCGAAACACTGAAATAGGCAAAAAAAAACAATTTGCATTGGGCCTTTGGTTAGTAGGTTAGTCCCAAAAATAATATAAAAAGGTATATTAAAGCCCATTAAACATCCAAAACAGATAATATAATAGCATGGAACAATCAAAAATTATAGATACGTTGGAGACGTATCAAGCATCCCCAAGCTTAATTCCTGCTCGTCCTCGAGTAGGTAAATGATAAAAACATAATTTTTGTTGTGGAATTCTACCTAGCATAATTCTCAATGTAATTTTCTTTATTGTGGCATGAATGTTCAGATCCGAAAGAGTCAAGATAAAAGTTTAATATTGACATAAAAATAATAATACTTCAAGCATACTAACTAAGCAATTATGTCTTCTCAAAATAACATGGCCAAAGAAAGCTTATCCCTACAAAATATTGTTTGGCTATGATTCATTTTCATGACACAAAAATGCTCTCATCATGCACAACCCCAATGACAAGCCAAGCAATTGTTTCATACTTTAGTAATCTCAAATATTTCAACTTTCACGCAATACATGAGCGTGAGCCATGGACATAGCACTATGGGTGGAATAGAATATAATGATGGGGGTTGTGTGGAGAAGACAAAAGGGAGAAAGTCTCACATTGACGCAGCTAATTAACGGGCTATGGAGATGCCCATCAATTGATTGAAGGAAATATGCCCTAGAGGCAATAATAAAGTTATTATTTATTTCCTTATTTCATGATAAATGTTTATTATTCATGCTAGAATTGTATTAACTGGAAACATAATACATGTGTGAATACATAGACAAACATAGTGTCACTAGTATGCCTCTACTTGACTAGATTATTGATCAAACATGGTTAAGTTTCCAAACCATAGACATGAGTTGTTATTTGATCAATGGAATCACATCATTAGGAGAATGATGTGATTGACTTGACCCATTCCGGTAGCTTAGCACTTGATCGTTTTTGTTTACTGCTATTGCTTTCTTCATGACTTATACATGTTCTTATGACAATGAGATTCTGCAACTCCCGAACACCGGAGGAACACTTTGTGTGCTACCAAATGCCACAACGTAACTGGGTGATTATAAAGGTGCTCTACAGGTGTCTCCGATGGTACTTGTTGAGTTGGCATAGATCAAGATTAGGATTTGTCACTCCGATTGTCGGAGAGGTATCTCTGGGCCCTCTCGGTAATGCACATCACTATAAGCCTTGCAAGCAATGTAACTAATGAGTTATTCACGAGATGATTCATTATGGAACGAGTAAAGAGACTTGCTGGTAACGATATTGAACTACGTATTGAGATACCGACGATCGAATCTCGGACAAGTAACATACCGATGACAAAGGGAACAACGTATAGTGTGATGCGGTTTGACCGATAAAGATCTTCGTAGAATATGTAGGAATCCATATGAGCATCCAGGTTCCACTATTGGTTATTGATCGGAGACATGTCTCGGTCATGTCTACATAGTTCTCGAACCCGTAGGGTCCGCACGCTTAAAGTTCTGTGACGGTCGATTTTATGAGTTTATATGTTTTAATGTACCGAAGGTAGTTCGGAGTCCAGGATATGATCACGGACATGACGAGGAGTCTCGAAATGGTCGAGACATGAAGATTGATATATTGGAAGCCTATATTTGGACATCGGAAGAGTTCCGGGTAAAATCGAGATTTACCGGAGTACCGGAGGGGTTACCGGAACCCCCGGGGGCTAATGGGCCTTATTGGGCCACAAAGGAAAGAGAGAGGGGCTGGCCTAGGGCAGGCAACACGCCCCCTTCCCTCTGGTCCGAATTGGACTAGGAGAGGGGGGCGCCCCCCTTTCCTTCTCTTTCTCTCCCTTCCTTTCCCCCTCCTAGTAGGAGTAGGAAAGAGGGGAATCCTACTCCTACTAGGAGGAGGATTCCTCCTCCTGGCGCACCAACAAGGGCCGTCCAGCCTCCCCCTTGCTCCTTTATATACAGGGGCAGGGGGCACCTCTAGACACACAAGTTGATCACAAAGATCTCTCCCAGCCGTGTGCGGTGCCCCCCTCCACCATAATCCACCTCGGTCATACGGTAGCGGTGCTTAGGTGAAGCCCTGCCACGGTAGCTTCATCAACATCGTCACCATGCTGTCATGCTGACGAAACTCTTCCCCGAGCTCTACTGGATCGTGAGTTCGCGGGACGTCACCGAGCTGAACGTGTGCTGAACGCGGAGGTGCCGTATGTTC
Source organism: Triticum urartu (assembly GCF_003073215.2). NCBI lineage: Eukaryota > Viridiplantae > Streptophyta > Magnoliopsida > Poales > Poaceae > Triticum > Triticum urartu. The sequence continues at coordinate 487,556,111 of NC_053024.1, forward strand.
GGTACTGAGGATCGGTCGATCATGAAGACGTACGACTACATCAACCACGTTGTCATAACGCTTCCGCTTAACGGTCTACGAGGGTACGTGGACGACACTCTCCCCTCTCGTTGCTATGCATCACCATGATCCTGCGTGTGCGTAGGATTTTTTTGAAATTACTACGTTCCCCAGCAGTGGCATCATAGCCTGGTTTTATGCGTAGATATTATATGCACGAGTAGAACACAAGTGATTTGTGGACGATACAAGTCATACTGCTTACCAGCATGTCATACTTTGGTTCGGCGGTATTGTTGGATGAAGTGGCCCGGACCGACATTACGTGTACGCTTACGCGAGACTGGTTCTACCGACGTGCTTTGCACATAGGTGGCTGGCGGGTGTCAGTTTCTCCAACTTTAGTTTAACCGAGTGTGGCTACGCCCGGTCCTTGAGAAGGTTAAAACATCACTAACTTGACGAACTATCGTTGTGGTTTTGATGCGTAGGTAAGAACGGTTCTTGCTCAGCCCGTAGCAGCCACGTAAAACTTGCAACAACAAAGTAGAGGACGTCTAACTTGTTTTTGCAGGGCATGTTGTGATGTCATATGGTCAAGACATGATGATATATTTATTGTATGAGATGATCATGTTTTGTAACAGAGTTATCAACAACTGGCAGGAGCCATATGATTGTCGCTTTATTGTATGCAATGCAATCGCCCTGTAATTGCTTTACTTTATCACTAAGCAGTAGCGATAGTCGTAGAAGCAATAGTTGGCGAGACGACAACGATGCTACGATGGAGATCAAGGTGTCACGCCGGTGACGATGGTGATCATGACGGTGCTTCGGAGATGGAGATCACAAGCACAAGATGATGATGGCCATATCATATCACTTATATTGATTGCATGTGATGTTTATCCTTTATGCATCTTATTCTGTTTTGTTTGACAGTAGCATTATAAGATGATCTCTCACTAAATTTCAAGGTAAGAGTGTTCTCCCTGAGTATACACCGTTGCCAAAGTTCGCCGTGCTGAGACACCACGTGATGATTGAGTGCGATAAGCTCTACGTTCATCTACAACGAGTGCAAGCCAGTTTTGCACACGCACAATACTCAGGTTAAACTTGACGAGCCTAGCATATGTAGATATGGCCTCGGAACACTGAGACCGAAAGGTCGAGCGTGAATCATATAGTAGATATGATCAACATAGTGATGTTCACCATTGAAAACTACTCCATCTCACGTGATGATCGGACATGGTTTAGTTGATTTGGATCATGTGATCACTTAGATGATCAGAGGGATGTATATCTAAGTGGGAGTTCTTAAGTAATATGATTAATTGAACTTGAGTTTATCATGAACTTAGTACCTGATAGTATTTTGCTTGTCTATGTTTATTGTAGATAGATGGCCCGTGTTGTTGTTCCGTTGAAGTTTAATGCGTTCCTTGAGACTGGGTCCGTAACTTGAGGATTATCCTCATTGCTGCACAGAAGAATTACATCCTGGAAGCACCACTGAGTGCCAAACCTGCTGCAGGAGCAACACCACATGTTATGAACGTCTGGCAGAGCAAAGCTGATGACTACTCGATAGTTCAGTGCGCCATGCTTTACGGCTTAGAACCGGGACTTCAGCGACGTTTTAAACGTCATGGAGCATATGAGATATTCCAGGAGTTGAAGTTAATATTTCAAGCAAATTCCCGGATTGAGAGATATGAAGTCTCCAATAAGTTCTATAGCTGCAAGATGGAGGAGAATAGTTCTGTCAGTGAGCATATACTCAAAATGTCTGGGTATCATAATCACTTGATTCAACTGGGAGTTAATCTTCCTGTTGATAGTGTCATTGACAGAGTTCTTCAATCACTGCCACCAAGCTACAAAAGCTTCGTGATGAACTATAATATGCAAGGGATGAATAAAACAATTCCCGAGCTCTTCGCAATGCTAAAGGCAGCGGAGGTAGAAATAAAGAAGGAGCATCAAGTATTGATGATCAACAAGACCACCAGTTTCAAGAAAAAGGGTAAAGGGTAGAAGAAGGGGAACTTCAAAAAGAACAGCAAACAAGTTGCTGCTCAGGAGAAGAAACCTAAGTCTGGACCTAAGCCTGAGACTGAGTACTTCTACTGCAAATAGACTGGTCACTAGAAGCGGAACTGTCCCAAGTATTTGGCGGATAAGAAGGATGGCAAGGTGAACAAAGGTATATGTGATATACATGTTATTGATGTGTACCTTACCAAAGCTCGCACTAGCACCTGGGTATTTGATACTTGTTCTGTTGCTAATATTTGCAACTCGAAACAGGGACTACGGATTAAGCGAAGACTGGCTAAGGACGAGGTGACGATGCGTGTGGGAAATGGTTCCAAAGTCAATGTGATCGCCGTCGGCACACTACCTCTACATCTACCTTCGGGATTAGTTTTAGACCTAAATAATTGTTATTTGGTTCCAGCGTTAAGCATGAACATTATATCTGGATCTTGTTTGATGCGAGATGGTTATTCATTTAAATCTGAGAATAATGGTTGTTCTATTTATATGAGTAATATCTTTTATGGTCATGCACCCTTGAAGAGTTGTCTATTTTTGTTGAATCTCGATAGTAGTGATACACATATTCATAATGTTGAAGCCAAAAGATGCAGAGTTGATAATGATAGTGCAACTTATTTGTGGCACTGGCGTTTGGGTCATATTTGGTATAAAGTGCATGAAGAAACTCCATACTGATGGACTTTTTGAATCACTTGATTATGAATCACTTGTTACTTGCGAACCATTCCTTATGGGCAAGATGACTAAAACGCCATTCTCCGGAACTATGGAGCGAGCAAAAGATTTGTTGGAAATCGTACATACTGATGTATGTGGTCCAATGAATATTGAGGCTCGCGGCGGGTATCGTTATTTGGTCTACTACTTAATGAAACATAAGTCTGAAACATTTGAAAAGTTCAAAGAATTTCAGAGTGAAGTGGAAAATCATCGTAACAAGAAAAAATAAAGTTTCTACGATCTGATCGTGGAGGAGAATATTTGAGTTACGAGTTTGGTCTACATTTGAAACAATGCGGAATAGTTTCGCAACTCACGCCACCCGGAACACCACAGCGTAATGGTGTATCCGAACGTCGTAATCGTACTTTACTAGATATGGTGCGATCTATGATGTCTCTTACTGATTTACCGCTATCGTTTTGGGGTTATACTTTAGAGACGGCTGCATTCACGTTAAATAGGGCACCATCAAAATCCGTTGAGACGACGCCTTATGAACTATAGTTTGGCAAGAAACCAAAGTTGTCGTTTCTTAAAGTGTGGGGCTGCGATGCTTATGTGAAAAAGCTTCAACCTGATAAGCTCGAACCCAAATCGGAGAAATGTGTCTTCATAGGATACCCAAAGGAAACTGTTGGGTACACCTTCTATCACCGATCCGAAGGCAAGACATTCGTTGCTAAGAATGGATCCTTTCTAGAGAAGGAGTTTCTCTCGAAAGAAGTGAGTGGGAGGAAAGTAGAACTTGATGAGGTAACTATACATGCTCCCTTATTGGAAAGTAGTTCATCACAGAAACCGGTTCCTGTGACACCTACACCAATTAGTGAGGAAGCTAATGATGATGATCATGAAACTTCAGATCAAGTTACTACCGAACCTCGTAGGTCAACCAGAGCAAGATCCGCACCAGAGTGGTATGGTAATCCTGTTCTGGAGGTCATGTTACTTGACCATGACGAACCTACGAACTATGAGGAAGCGATGATGAGCCCAAATTCCGCAAAATGTCTTGAGGCCATGAAATCTGAGATGGGATCCATGTATGAGAACAAAGTGTGGACTTTGGTTGACTTGCCCGATGATCGGCAAGCCATTGAGAATAAACGGATCTTTAAAAAGAAGACTGACACTGATGGTAATGTTACTATCCATAAAGCTCGACTTGTTGCGAAAGGTTTTCGACAAGTTCAAGGAGTTGACTACGATGAGACCTTCTCACTAGTAGCGATGCTTAAGTCCGTCCGAATCATGTTAGCTATTGTCGCATTTTATGATTATGAAATTAGGCAAATGGATGTAAAGACTGCATTCCTGAATGGATTTCTGGAAGAAGAGTTGTATATGATGCAACCTGAAGGTTTTATCGATCCAAAGGGTACTAACAAAGTGTGCAAGCTCTAGCGATCCATTTATGGACTGGTGCAAGCCTCTCAGAGTTGGAATAAACGTTTTGATAGTGTGATCAAAGCATATGATTTTATACAGACTTTTGGAAAAGCCTGTATTTACAAGAAAGTGAGTGGGAGCTTTGTAGCATTTCTAATATTATATGTGGATGACATATTGTTGATTGGAAATGATATAGAATTTCTGGATAGCATAAAAGGATACTCGAATAAGAGTTTTTCAGTGAAAGACCTCCGTGAAGCTGCTTATATATTGGGCATCAAGATCTATAGAGATAGATCAAGACGCTTAATTGGACTTTCACAAAGCACATACCTTGATAAAGTTTTGAAAAAGTTCAAAATGGATCAAGCTAAGAAAGGGTTCTTGCTTGTGTTACAAGGTGTGAAGTTGAGTAAGACTCAATGCCCGACCACTGCAGAAGATAGAGAGAAAATGAAAAGTGTTCCCTATGCTTCAGCCATAGGCTCTATCATGTATGCGATGCTGTGTACCAGACCTGATGTGTGCCTTGCTATTAGTCTATCAAGGAGGTACCAAAGTAATCCAGGAGTGGATCACTGGACAGCGGTCAAGAACATCCTGAAGTACCTAAAAAGGACCAAGGATATGTTTCTCGTTTATGGAGGTGACAAAGAGCTCATCGTAAATGGTTACGTTGATGCAAGCTTTGACACTGATCCAGACGATTCTAAATCGCAAACCGGATACGTGTTTATATTGAACGGTGGAGCTGTCAGTTGGAGCGGTTCTAAACAAAGCGTCGTGGCGGGATCTACATGTGAAGCAGAGCACATTGCTGCTTCGGAAGCAGCGAATGAAGGAGTCTGGATGAAGGAGTTCATATCCGATCTAGGTGTCATACCTAGTGCATCGGGTCCAATGAAAATCTTTTGTGACAATACTGGTGCAATTTCCTTGGCAAAGGAATCCAGATTTCACAAGAGAACCAAGCACATCAAGAGACGCTTCAACTCCATCCTGGATCAAGTCCAGGTGGGAGACATAGAGATTTGCAAGACATACAGATCTGAATGTTGTAGACCTGTTGACTAAGCCTCTTCCACGAGCAAAACATGATCAGCACCAAGGCTCCATGGGTGTTAAAATCATTACTGTGTAATCTAGATTATTGACTCTACTGCAAGTGGCAGACTGAAGGAAATATGCCCTAGAGGCAATAATAAAGTTATTATTTATTTCCTTATTTCATGATAAATGTTTATTATTCATGCTAGAATTTTATTAACCGGAAACATAATACATGTGTGAATACATAGACAAACATAGTGTCACTAGTATGCCTCTACTTGACTAGCTCATTGATCAAAGATGGTTAAGTTTCCAAACCATAGACATGAGTTGTTATTTGATCAATGGTATCACATCATTAGGAGAATGATGTGATTGACTTGACCCATTCCGTTAGCTTAGCACTTGACGGTTTTTGTTTACTGCTATTGCTTTCTTCATGACTTATACATGTTCTTATGACTATGAGATTATGCAACTCCCGAATACCGGAGGAACACTTTGTGTGCTACCAAACATCACAACGTAACTGGGTGATTATAAAGGTGCTCTAAAGGTGTCTCCGATGGTACTTGTTGAGTTGGCATAGATCAAGATTAGGATTTTTCGCTTCGATTGTCGGAGAGGTATCTCTGGGCCCTCTCGGTAATGCACATCACTATAAGCCTTGCAAGAAATGCAACTAATGAGTTAGTTGTGGGATAGTGCATTACGAAACGAGTAAAGAGACTTGCCGGTAACGAGATTGAACTAGGTATTGGGATACCGACGATCGAATCTCGGGCAAGTAACATACCGATGACAAAGAGAACAACGTATAGTGTTATGCGGTTTGACCGATAAAGATCTTCGTAGAATATGTAGGAACCCATATGAGCATCCAGGTTCCACTATTGGTTATTGACCGGAGACATGTCTCGGTCATGTCTACATAGTTCTCGAACCCGTAGGGTCCGCACGCTTAAAGTTCTGTGACGATCGGTTTTATGAGTTTATATGTTTTAATGTACCGAAGGTAGTTCGGAGTCCGAGATGTGATCATGGACATGATGAGGAGTCTTGAAATGGTCGAGACATGAAGATTGATATATTGGAAGCCTACATTTGGACATCGGAAGAGTTCCGGATAAAATCGGGATTTTACCGGAGTACCAGAGGGGTTACCGGAACCCCCGGGGGCTAATGGGCCTTGTTGGTCCATAAGGGAAAGAGAGAGGGGCCGACCTAGGGCAGGCAGCGCGCCCCCTCCCCTCTGGTCCGAATTGTACTAGGAGAGGGGGGGCGGCGCCCTCCTTTCCTTCTCTTTCTCTCCCTTCCTTTCCCCCTCCTAGTAGGAGTAGGAAAGAGGGGAATCCTACTCCTACTAGGAGGAGGATTCCTCCTCCTGGCGCACCAACAAGGGCCGGCCGACCTCCCCCTTGCTCCTTTATATACAGGGGCACGGGGGCACCTCTAGACACACAAGTTGATCACAAAGATCTCTCCCAGCCGTGTGCGGTGCCCCCCTCCACCATAATCCACCTCGGTCATACTGTAGCGGTGCTTAGGCGAAGCCCTGCCACAGTAGCTTCGTCAACATCGTCACCATGCGTCGTGCTGACGAAACGCTTCCCCAAGCTCTACTGGATCGTGAGTTTGCGGGACGTCACCGAGCTGAACGTGTGCTGAACGCGGAGGTGCCGTACGTTCGGTACCGAGGATCGGTCGATCGTGAAGACGTATGACTACATCAACCGCGTTGTCATAACACTTCCGCTCAACGGTCTACGAGGGTACATGGACGACACTCTCCCCTCTCATTGCTATGCATCACCATGATCCTGCGTGTGCGTAGGATTTTTTTTGAAATTACTACGTTCCCCACCATTGATGTAAATGCAAGGAGTAGGGATTGCCATGCAACTCATGCACTAGAGCTATAAATGTATGAAAGCTCAACAAAATAAACTAAGTGGGTGTGCATCCAACTTGCTTGCTCACGAAGACCTAGGGCATTTGAGGAAGCCCATTGTTGGAATATACAAGCCAAGTTCTATAATGAAAATTCCCACTAGTATATGAAAGTGACAAAATGAGAGACTCTCTGTCATAAAGATCATGGTGCTACTTTGAAGCACAAGTGTGGAAAAAGGATAGTAGCATTGCTCCTTCTCTCTTTTTCTCTCTTTTTTCTCTTTTTTCGGCCTTCATTTTTTGCCTTTCTCTTTTTTTTAATTTCCTCACATGGGACAATGCTCTAATAATGATGATCATCACACTTCTATTTATTTACAACTCAATGATTACAATTCGATACTAGAACAAGATATGACTATATGAATGCCTCCGGCGGTGTACCGGGATGGGCAATGAATCAAGAGTGACATGTATGATAAATTATGCATGGTGGCTTTGCCACAAATACGATGTCAACTACATGACCATGCAAGGCAATATGGCAATGATGAAGCGTGTCATAATAAATGAAACGGTGGAAAGTTGCATGGCAATATATCTCGGAATGGCTATGGAAATGCCATAATAGGTAGGTATGGTGGCTGTTTTAGGAAGATATAAGGAGGTTTATGTGTGATAGAGCATATCATATCACGGGGGTTGGACGCACCAGCGAAGTTTGCACCAACTCTTAAGGTGAGAAAGGGCAATGCACGGTACCGAAGAGGCTAGCAATTATGGAAAGGTGAGAGTGCGTACAGTCCATGGACTCAAAATTAGTCATAAAGAACTCACATACTTATTGCAAAAATCTACAAGTCATCAAAAACCAAGCACTACGCGCATGCTCCTAGGGGGGGGGGTAGATTGGTAGGAAAAGACCATCGCTCGTCCCCGACCGCCACTCATAAGGATGACAATCAAAGAACACCTCATGTTTCAAATTTGTCACACGGCGGTTACCATACGTGCATGCTACGGGACTTGCAAACTTCAACACAAGTATTTGTCAAATTCACAACTACTCAACTAGCACGACTCTAATATTACCATCTTCATATCTCAAAACAATCATCAAGTATCAAACTTCTCATAGTATTCAATGCACTTTTTATGATAGTTTTTATTATACCCATCTTGGATACCTATCATTTAGGACTAATTTTATAGCCAAAGCAAATTACCATGCTGTTCTAAAAGACACTCAAATAATATAAGTGAAGCATGAGAGATCAATAATTTCTATAAAATAAAACCACCACCGTGTTCTAAAAGATATAACTGAAGCACTAGAGCATAACTATCTAGCTCAAAAGATATAAGTGAAGCACATAGAGTATTCTAATAAATTCCGATTCATGTGCGTCTCTCCCAAAAGGTGTGTACAGCAAGGATAATGTGGTAAACTAAAAAGCAAATACTCAAATCATACAAGACGCTCCAAGCAAAACACATATCATGAGGTGAATAAAAATATAGCCTCAAGTAAAGTTACCGATGGAAGAAGACGAAAGAGAGGATGCCTTCCGGGGCATCCCCAAGCTTAGGCTTTTGGTTGTCCTTGAATTTTACCTTGGGGTGCCTTGGTCATCCCCAAGCTTAGGCTCTTGCCACTCCTTATTCCAAAATCCATCAAATCTTTACCCAAAACTTGAAAACTTCACAACACAAAACTCAACAGAAAATCTCATGAGCTCCGTTAGTATAAGAAAACAAATCACACCTCAAGGTACTGTAATGAACTCATTATTTATTTATATTGGTGTTAAACCTACTATATTCCAACTTCTCACATCGACCGCTATCCAGCATGCATCTAGAGTATTAAGTTCATAAAGAACGGAGTAACGCCTTAAGCAAGATGAAATGACGTAGACAAAGTAAATCCAACCAATATGAATAAACGTCGTTGTTTTATCCTTAATGGCAACGATACAAATACGTGTCATGTCCCTTTGTATCATTGGGATTGAGCACCGCAGGATCGAACCCATCACAAAGCACCTCTCCCATGGTAAGATAAATCAATCTAGTCAGCCAACCCAAACTGATAGATCGAAGAGAGATATAGAGCTATAATAATCATGCGTAAAAGAGTTTAGAGAAGACTCAAATAATATTCATACATTATCTGATCATAAAACCACAATTCATCGGATCCCAACAAACACGCCGCAAAAAAGGATTATAATGAATATATATCCAAGAACGTTGTATTGAAAATCAAAGAAAGAGAAGAAGCCATCAAGCTACTAGCTATGGACCCATAGGTCTGTGGTAAACTACTCACACATCATCGGAAGGGCAACAAGGTTTATGTAGAGGCCCTCCTTTATTGATTTCCCCTCCGACAGAGTGCCGGAAAAGGCCTCCGGATGGGATCTTGCAAGAACAGAAGCTTGCAGCGGCAAAAAGGTATTTTGGGTGGCTCTTTGTTGGTTTCCCGATTTTAGAGAATTTATAGAGTTGGAATTAGGTCAAATGAGGAACGAGGGGCCCACAAGCCACATGGACGCGTCTACCCCCTGGGCGTGCCCATGTGCCTTGTGTCCTACTCCCACCTTCTGGCCTCCTCCCGAAGCTTCTAGGGTCTCTTATGTAAAAAAAGAGTAAAAAAGTTTCGTTGCATTTGGACTTTGTTTGGTAGCGATTTCCTGGAAACAAAAAAACTGGCAAAAAATAACAACTAACACTTGGCACTTGGCACTAAGTTAATAGATTAGTCCCAAAAAATGATATATAGTTACATATAAAACATCCAAAATTGATACTATAATAGCATGTAACAATCAAAAATTATAGATACGTTGGAGACGTATCACCTAGCAACCAGCCCACGTCGTCCTGGCTGCCCCCTTCGCCGAGCGTGCCCGTGGCTCCGCCCACTGTTCAACCGTGACCCGTGCGACATCGCGACACATAGGCCGGTGTAGAGGACCTTAGCGGCTTCCTCCTGACCTCCTAGCGCTCGCCCGACCCCCGACCAAGCTAGTCGTAGTCTGGCGCAGGCCCAGCTGGCCATCAACGTCGATCACTATGGAGCCATGACCCTCGGCCATCCTTCAGCCTATAAAAGGAGACCCCCGGAGTCCAATCCAACTTGCACCACTTATTCTCCTCCCTTACCATTATCGGCTGCCGCCCTCATGCTATTGCGCCTTCCGCCTCTTTCCACGGCGAAGCTCTGCTGATGGCGAGCCTAGCTCAATTCACTCCACCCATGACTCCTTAAGCCCAACCGCCGCCACCACTGGCCTCGCCTCACTCCACTAACCTCACCCACCCCTCGAGCCAGCTCAATTAGAGCCCTCTCGCCGGAGCTAAAGCTCACCGAAGAACACCGCCATGCACGAGGAAGGGAACGCCACGGTCAGAACATCTCTGGCGATGCCAGGGTATGAGAAGGTTCGTCGGAGAGCCCCTGATAACCCACAAGTATAGGGGATCGCAACAATTTTCGAGGGTAGAGTATTCAACACACACTACAAAAAAATACACTTTCGTGATGATACGTGTGTCACAGTAGGTCATGTTTTCTGTCATGCATGTACATCCATGACGATTTTATGACAGGATGAAGATAGTCATACCTGTGATGTCATAGAAGTGTTCCATGACATTACCAAAATTATCATCACGGAAGTGTCCACTTCCATGACGATAAATCACGCGTCATAGAAGTGCTTTCGTCAAGGGTGACCGACATGTGGCATCGACCGTAACGGGTTGCCATTAAGCTATCGGGTCCGGTTTTGGATCTGGTGGGCCCTTCTTTCATGGCTAAGTAGGTAGGAATACCATGTTTTGTGAAATTACTATACCTAAAAGGACTCGTCAAAAGATCCCCCCTCTATTTGATGGTCACCAAGACACATGGTGACGATTAGGGAAGCCAAGAAGACATCAGAGCCGAGCATGACCTCGGAATCGAAAGCCGACAAGGAGGATGGAACTCGCCTACGAAGCCGAAGGCTCAAGCTCATAAAGTCATCTGGAAGAAGATACCCAACATCCTGGGCTTGAAGACTAGTTCATGGGCTACAGTTGATGTCTTGGATCAGGGGGCGTTTGCCACGTTGGCCCGCCAGTGATGGGTCGGGCCGATGACCCATTGAAGATTGTTGACATGGCCATATTGGCACTGGCCTTCAATGTAATCAATACGAAGATCTCCTGGAGGCTTGGCGTACACTTCAAGCGTATTTTGAATAGTTGGCATGTTTATCCCTACATTGTAACCGACCATGTGTAAACCCTAGGCACCCCCAGCATCTATATAAGCCGTGGGGTTTAGTCCATAGGACATGTATTCACATTCGCAAGGTTTAGAGCTTAGATAAACTCATACGATCTCGAGGTAGATCAATTTGTACTTTACCCCATTACAATCAATCTATAAGAAGGAGGACGTAGGGTTTTACCTCATCAAGAGAGGCCTGAACCTGGGTAAAACATCGTGTTCCTACTCTCCCTGTTACCATCTAGCTCTGACCATCAAGTTTGGGACCCCTACCCGAGATATGTTGGTTTTAGCACCGACGGGGAGGGGGGCGTCGCCCTGGCTTGGAGGGTGGCCAACATGGCTGCACCCCTCACCCCCTATATAAAGAGAAGGAGGGGTTGGGCGCCACCACTCGAAGCCTTGGCCGCCACCCTCCCTCTTTTCCTACATCTCCTCCTCCGCTAGCGCTTGGCGATGCCCTGTCGGAGCTCCACCATAACCACCACCACGCCGTCCTGCTGGCCTAGATCCCATCTACCTCCCCCCCCTCGCTTGTTGGATTAAGTAGGAGACATCACCGAGTCGTACGTGTGCATAACTTAGAGGTGGCGTTCGTGCGGCGCTCGATCGGATTGGGTTGTGAAGAGTATGACTACATTAACCATGTTCGTTGAAAGTTTCCGCTTTCGGTCTATAAGGGTATGTAGACACACTTCCACTCGTTGCTAGCATCTCCTAGATTGATCTTGGGTGAATTTGTAGAAAAAAATTGTTTTTCATGCAACGTTCCCAACACCAATATCTCTCAACTAAGAAACAAAATAATTAAGCATTACTAAGATAACTTGGTCAACTATTATGTTTTCATATGATTGCCAACTACTCCCTCTGAAGCTAATGTAGGATGTTTTAGGTCACTGACACAGGGAGTAGCAAGTTATACTTGCATCACACGTAAAAGACTGGATAACCAAAGTACACCCAAATATTGCCAGAACACATTATAAAATGCAAATGTGAAAATTCTAAGTCACAAAACATAGATTAATTTGCGCACACCATCATAGTCGCAATCAGATTATAGCTATAAAATATTCAGAGATAGCATGGTATTGAAAATATGAAAACAACATACTTTTAAAAGGTACTCCCTCCATAAAAAAATGTAAGATTGTTTAGATCACTAAAGCGATGATCTAAAAGATCATTTTTTTCAGAGGGAGTACTGCCGTGGCCTTGAACCAAATGAAAAATGGTAGTTCAATATAGATGAAAAAGATTGTGGAAGAATTATTGCATAGAGGAGTCTAGAACAAAGGAGAAGTGGCAATGTGTTTGAGATTTGTGCATAAGACTATGTGATTGTGTACTCTTAAAAAACATAAGTGGCAAATTTATGTTTAATCCCATAATGTGATGTTACTCATAGTGTCCAATGTCTATTTATCGTGCTTAATCCCAATCATGGAATCTTTTGAATACTAGTGCACATGAGGTTTGTACAAGCTTGGATCCATTTCCCCGTGTTCCCGGTGCTTTTCTAAAGCTGGCTAGTCATAGTGGGAGTAACTTAGCTAGTAATACATCGCATTTCAAGAAATTTTTGCTTATGTGGTCAGTAGTTAGTGAAAAGTTGTAACGTAATACTACCTCCGTCATGGTTTATTAGTCCCCTTTGTATTTTGTGCCAAAGTTTGACCTGAAATTTAACTAATAAAATATTAATGCATGTCACAAAAAAATAATATAATTGAAAACTATGTTCAAATACGAATCCGGCGATACAATTTTCGATGATGCATTAATATTTTGTTAGTTAAATCTATAGTCAAAATTAGGCACAAAATGCAAAGGGAACTTATAAATCATGACGGAGTTAGTATCTTACTGTAACATAGCGTTTCCCAAAATAAAATGAGTCTACAAGCTAATAAATGAAGCCACCTATGATACTACTACATCCGTCCTGGTTTATTAGCCTCCCTCTTATTTAGGGTCATATTTTGACCTTTATTTTAATTAATAACTATAAGTTATATATAGCAAAAATAATATCATTGGAAACTATGTTTGAAGACAAATCCAACTATATAATTTTTTATGACATATAATTACATTTTAATAGTTAAATTTATGGTCTAACTTTGATACAAAATATAAAGGAGACCAATAAACCAGGATGGATGTAGTACTACTATATTATTTTGCATAAAAATAATAATTTAGACTAATGTCATATGCATAACGCTGATATAAGTTACTACTTCCAAGTGTGACCAGCCTGGCGTGACCTGAAGAGCTGGAATCACCCCTACATGGCCCACGATAGCTCTGCTTTTTTTTAAGGGTCACGATAGCTCTGTTTTGATTCCAATCGTTTTCCGTGATTGAGCTACGTGATCAAAAAAACGAATGCACACGGTGCTTTTATTACGGATATTACGAGCTTTGTAGAGATAGATGCGCCGTCTCTTCGTGGAGTAGTGCAACCTTTTCGGTTTATCTTCCCAGAGCTCCCATCAGTATTAAATTAGTCTCATCAGTTGTTTGGCGTTGCCTCTCGTCGGCAAGTGTATCTCTTCAGCTCCCTTCATTTGCGATGACGGAGACCGGTGATGACCTGGGCAGCGCCGTGATGGGCATCGACCTCGGGACGGCGTGGTCGTGCGTCGGCGTGTGCCGGCAGGGCCGCGTGGAGATGGTAACCAACGAACACGGCGGCCGGACAACGCCGTCATTCGTCGCGTTTACCGACACGGAGAGGCTCGTCGGTGACGCGGCCAAGAACCAGGCCGCCCGGAACCCCGCCAACACCATCTTCGGTGAGTGCACACGATCTCTTTTTCTGTTTTGAACATTGTCTCGGCTTCTCGAATGGCTAACCGGTTCTGTGTGCTAGGTACCAAGCGATTGATGGGAAGGAGATTCGGCGACGCGTCCGTGCAGGCCGACACGAGGCTGTGGCCGTTCAAGGTCATCGCCGGCCGCCGCGACAAGCCAATGATCGCGGCGAGCTACAAGCGCAAGCCGAAGCTAGTTGCCGCTGAGGAGATCGGCTCGATGCTCGTCGCGAAGATGAAGGGGGACGCCGAGGCCTACCTCGGCGCCCCCGTCACGGACGCCGTGGTCACGGCCCCCGTGTCGTTCGACATCCTGCAGCGCCGCGCAACCAAGGACGCCTTCGCCGTCGCGGGGCTGAACGTCATCGGCGTCGTCCACGAGCCCGTGGCCGCGGCCATCGCCTACGGCCTCCACGAAAGCACGGAGGCGAAAAACGTGCTCGTCTTCGACCTTGGAGGTGGTACCACCAGCGTGGCGCTCCTCGCGGTTGCGGCGAGCAAGATCACGGTCCTGGAACCGCCGGTGAGCCCCAACTCGGCGGTGAGGATTTCGACAGCCGCATGGTGGAGTACTTGGTCGACCAGTTCAAGACAGAGTACAAAAAAGATGTCAGTGGCAACGCGAGGGCTCTGGTGAGGCTGAGAACAGCCTGCGAGCACGCGAAGAGGACGCTCTCGTCGGCGACCTGGGCTGCCATCGAGATCGACTGTTTGCTCGACGGCATCGACTTCCGCACGGCCATCACCCGCGATCAGTTCGAGGACCTCAACTTAGACCTGTTCTGCAAGTGCTTGGACCCCATCAAAAAGTGCCTCAGCGACGCAAAGATCCGGAGGAGCGATGTGCACGACGTCTTCCTCGTCGGCGGGTCCACTCGAATCCCCCGCGTGCGGCGTATGCTTCAGGACTTGTTCGACGGGAAAGAGTTCTGCCCAGACATCATTCCCGAGGAGGCGGTGGCCCGTGGAGCTGCCATCCTGAGCGCCATGGCCAGCCGCGTGCCCGCCGGTGACTTGCTGGACCTGTTCCTGCTGGACGCCACGCCGCACTCGCTCGGCGTGGAAGCGTCCGGAGATGGCATCATGACCGTGATCGTCCCAAAGAACACCACCATTCCTATCAGGAGGGAGCAGATCGTTTCCCTCCAGCCCCATCAGAAGAGAAGTGTCGTTATCTCGGTGTTTCAAGGGGAGAACGCCACTGCAAGGAAGAACAGGTTGCTCGGAGAGCTCAAGCTTTCGGTTGTCCATCATGGTGATGGAGCGCACACCGGAGCCAAGCGCCAGATTTCAGTGTGCTTCGACATCGATGCCGACGGCGTCCTGACAGTGTATGCGACAGACAAGGCGACCAAGCGTAGGCACCAGATGAGGTTCATGGACAAAGGGCAGCTAAGCAGCGAGGAGATCGCGAGGATGGCCGAGGAGGCAGCGGAGTACATGGCAGAAGACGCGGAGAAGAGGGAGAGGGCGGAAGCAAAGAATCTGCTCGAAGAATACTTGTACCAGATGCGCCGTGCAATTGAGGTTGAGAGGAAGAAGGTGGACGATGCGCTCTCTACCGTGGAACTGATGATTCAGCAGGTGCTCGACGACCAGGTTTCCAGCGCCAGAAAGTTCCTAGACGATTTGGAAGGGCTTAAGAAGTCAGCGAAGCATACAATTGTAGGAGAGCAGGGTCATGCGTAATGCTCATCTTACTGCCGCTCGTCTTAACTTGTCTGCTATTAAAGGGGATGAAACGTCGTGATGGTTCGACCACCTCATTCGATATCCTCTGCTCCCCTCCTGTGATCCCACTCTTCCCCGCACGATAAGAGCATCTCCAGCCACGTCCCCAGAAAAGCCTTCCCAGGCGATTTTTTTGTGCCGACACTGAAAAATCGGCCCAGTCACGCCCCAGGAGCCCGATTTTCGCCGGCCTGGCCGAATTTAGCACCGGCGGATCCAGGCCGAACCCGGCGCGCTGGGAGGCGCCGGGACAAGCGGTTTTGGCGCCAAAAAGCCGCGGGACCGCCGCGTCAGCGACACCGTGCGTCGTCTTCCCCGAACGCCTCGGTTTCCTGCGGGGAATCAATGGCAAGGCTACCGCCCGTCAGCATTACCATTGATTCCTCACGGGCGGCGCATCATGGGACGGCGCGCCGACGCCTCCCCTCCCTCGCACGCGTACACATGGGGTGGCGCCGCTATATAAGCCGGTGACCTCCCTCGTCTCTGGCCACACCAGCCACACCAGCCCTAGCCTGCCCTCTACCTCTCTCGAGAGCCGTCGTCGAGCCCTCCCTCTCTCGAGCGCCGCCGTCGAGCCCTCCCTCTCCCTCCCTCCCTCTCCCGATGGCCGAGCGATTCCCCGGAGATGAGGCCGCAGCCTCCGTGAACAGGAGTCTTGGCTCCTGTTCCAGGCGAACATCCCGGCGCCGCTGGACATGCGCGCCGGGCCAACGGGGTGGAGACTCAGCAACGGGGGAGTGCCCATTCCCCCGTTGCCCGATGCCGTGGCGAAACCGGGCTACTTCGCCGACGAGGTCGTCATCGTGCGCGCCTCCCTCACTGATGCCCAGCTCGTCCTCCCCGAGTACGCCGTCGACAACATAGCGGTGTGGATGGCGTACTTCCAGTGCCTGCAGCAGCAGAGGATGGTGTCCACCAACTGCGCGTCGGTGGTGGCCGGCCTGAAGAACAGCGAGGACGCCACCTGTGGTGGGGTGTCCCCGGCCGCACCCTCTAGGGCGTTCCGACGAACCTCGAGGGCAGCAACGACCCGCTGTTGGCGTACCCCCCGGCGAGGGCGGCCGCCACGGCCACGGCCCACCGCCGACGCGACGGGCAATGGTTGCCCAGGAGGTTTGGCGCCTCCTCTTCTGTTGGGGAACGTAGCAGGATTTTAAAATTTTTCTACGCATCACCAAGATCAATCTATGGAGTCATCTAGCAACGAGGGAGAGAGGAGTGCATCTACATACCCTTGTAGATCGCGCGCGAAAGCGTTCAAGAGAACGGGGTTGATGAAGTCGTACTCGACGTGATCCAAATCACCGATGACCTAGTGCCGAACGGACGGCACCTCCGCGTTCAACACACGTACGGTTGGGAAAACGTCTCCTCCAACTTGATCCAGCAAGTGGAAGTAGAGGTTGATAAAGATCCAGCAGCACGACGGCGTGGTGGTGGATGCAGCAGGATCCTGGCAGGGTTTCACCAAGCGCAAGCGGGGAGGAGAGGTGTTACGGAGGGAGAGGGAGGCGCCAAGAGCAAGGGGTGCGGCTGCCCTCCCTCCCCCCTCTTTATATAGGGGCCTTGGGGGGCGCCGGCCCTAGGAGATGAATCTCCAAGGGGGCGGCGGCCAAGGGGTGGCTTCCCCCCCAAGCCAAGTGGGGGGCGCCCCCACCCCCAGGGTTTCCCAACCCTAGGCGCAGGGGAGGCCCAAGGGGGGGTGCACCAGCCCACTAGGGGCTGGTTCCCCTCCCAATTCAGCCCATGGGGCCCTCCGGGATAGGTGACCCCATCCGGTGGACCCCCGGGACCCTTCCGGTGGTCCCGGTACAATACCGGCGACCCTTGAAACCTTTCCGATGGTCGAAATTGGACTTCCTATATATAAATCTTTACCTCCGGACCATTCCGGAACTCCTCGTAACGTCCGGGATCTCATCCGGGACTCCGAACAACTTTCGGGTTACTGCATACTAATATCTCTACAACCCCGGTGTCACCGAACCTTAAGTGTGTAGACCCTACGGGTTCGGGAGACATGCAGACATGACCGAGACGACTCTCCGGTCAATAACCAACAGCGGGATCTGGATACCCATGTTGGCTCCCACATGCTCCTTGATGATTTCATCGGATGAACCACGATGTCGAGGATTCAATCAATCCGTATACAATTCCCTTTCTCAATCGGTACGTTACTTGCCCGAGACTCGATCGTCGGTATCCCAATACCTCGTTCAATCTCGTTACCGGCAAGTCACTTTACGCGTGCTGTAATGCATGATCCCGTGATCAACCACTTAGTCACATTGAGCTCATTATGATGATGCATTACCGAGTGGGCCCAGAGATACCCTCCGTCATATGGAGTGACAAATCTCAGTCTCGATTCGTGCCAACCCAACAGATACTTTCAGAGATACCTGTAGTGTACCTTTATAGTCACCCAGTTACGTTGTGACGTTTGGCACACCCAAGGCACTCCTACGGTATCCGGGAGTTGCACAATCTCATGGTCTAAGGAAATAATACTTGACATTCGGAAAAGCTACAGCAAACGAACTACACGATCTTTGAGTTATGCTTAGGATTGGGTCTTGTCCATCACATCATTCTCCTAATGATGTGATCCCGTTATCAATGACATCCAATGTCCATAGTCAGGAAACCATGACTATCTTTTGATCAACGGGCTAGTCAACTAGAGGCTCACTAGGGACGTGTTGTGGTCTATGTATTCACACATGTATTACGATTTCCGGATAACACAATTATAACATGAACAGTAGACAATTATCATGAACAAAGAAATATAATAATAACCATTTTATTATTGCCTCTAGGGCATATTTCCAACAGTCTCTCACTTGCACTAGAGTCAATAGTCTAGTTACATTGTGATGAATCGAACACCCATGCAGTTCTGGTGTTGATCAAGTTTTGCTCTAGGGAGAGGTTTAGTCAACGGATCTACCACATTCAGGTCCGTATGTACTTTACAAATCTCCATGTCTCCATTTTGAACGCTTTCACGAATGGAGTTGAAGCGACGCTTGATATGCCTGGTCTTCCTGTGAAACCTGGGCTCCTTGGCAAGGGCAATAGCTCCAGTGTTGTCACAGAAGAGAGTCATCGGGCCCGACGCATTGGGTATGACTCCTAGGTCGGTAATGAACTCCTTCACCCAGACTGCTTCTTGTGCTACCTCCGAGGCTGCCATATACTCCGCTTCACATGTAGATCCCGCCACAACGCTTTGCTTGCAACTGCACCAGCTTACTGCCCCACCATTCAAAATATACACGTATCCGGTTTGTGACTTAGAGTCATCCAGATCTGTGTCGAAGCTAGCATCGATGTAACCCTTTACGACGAGCTCTTCGTCACCTCCATAAACGAGAAACATATCCTTAGTCCTCTTCAGGTACTTCAGGATATTCTTGACCGCTGTCCAGTGTTCCATGCCGGGATTACTTTGGTACCTTCCTACCAAACTTACGGCAAGGTTTACATCAGGTCTGGTACACAGCATAGCATACATGATAGACCCTATGGCCGAGGCATAGGGGACGACACTCATCTTTTCTCTATCTTCTGCCATGGTCGCATTGAGCCGTGCTCAATCTCGTACCTTGCAATACAGGCAAGAACCCCTTCTTTGACTGATCCATTTTGAACTTCTTCAATATCTTGTCAAGGTACATACTCTGTGAAAGACCAATGAGGCGTCTCGATCTATCTCTATAGATCTTGATGCCTAATATATAAGCAGCTTCTCCAAGGTCCTTCATTGAAAAACATTTGTTCAAGTAGGCCTTTATGCTTTCCAAGAATTCTATATCATTTCCCATCAACAGTATGTCATCCACATACAATATGAAAAATGCTACAGAGCTCCCACTCACTTTCTTGTAAATGCAGGCTTCTCCATAAGTCTGCGTAAACCCAAACGCTTTGATCATCTCATCAAAACGAATGTTCCAACTTCGAGATGCTTGCACCAGCCCATAAATCGAGCATTGGAGCTTGCACACCTTGTCAGCATTCTTAGGATCGACAAAACCTTCCGGCTGCATCATATACAATTCTTCCTTAAGGAAACCATTAAGGAATGCCGTTTTGACGTCCATTTGCCATATCTCATAATCATAGAATGCGGCAATTGCTAACATGATTCGGACGGACTTCAGCTTCGCTACGGGTGAGAAAGTCTCATCGTAGTCAACCCCTTGAACTTGTCGATAACCCTTAGCGACAAGCCGAGCTTTATAGATGGTTACGTTACCATCCGCGTCTGTCTTCTTCTTAAAGATCCATTTATTTTCTATGGCTCGTCGATCATCGGGCAAGTCAGTCAAAGTCCATACTTCGTTTTCATACATGGATCCTATCTCGAATTTCATGGCTTCCAGCCATTTGTCGGAATCTGGGCCCGCCATCGCTTCTTCATAGTTTGAAGGTTCATCGTTGTCTAACAACATGATTTCCAAGACAGGGTTGCCGTACCACTCTGGTGCGGAATGTGTCCTTGTGGACCTACGAAGTTCAGTAGCAACTTGATCTGAAGTTTCATGATCATCATCATCAACTTCCTCTCTAGTCGGTGCAGGCACCTCAGGAACATTTTCTTGAGCTGCGCCACTAACCGGTTCAAGAGGTAATACTTCATCAAGTTCTACTTTCCTCCCACTTATTTCTTTCGAGAGAAACTCTTTCTCTAGAAAGGACCCATTCTTGGCAACAAAGATCTTGCCTTTGGATCTGAGGTAGAAGATATACCCAATAGTTTCTTTAGGGTATCCTATGAAGACGCATTTTTCCGATTTGGGTTCGAGCTTTTCAGGTTGAAGTTTCTTGACATAAGCATCGCATCCCCAAACTTTTAGAAACGACAGCTTAGGTTTCTTCCCAAACCATAATTCATACGGTGTCGTCTCAACGGATTTCGACGGAGCCCTATTTAAAGTGAATGCGGCAGTCTCTAAAGCATAGCCCCAAAATGACAGCGGTAAATCGGTAAGAGACATCATAGATCGCACCATATCTAATAGAGTGCGATTACGATGTTCGGACACACCATTACGCTGAGGTGTTCCAGGCGGCATGAGTTGTGAAACTATTCCACATTTTCTTAAGTGTGTGCCAAATTCGTGACTCAAGTATTCTCCCCCACGATCTGATCGCAAGAACTTGATTTTCCTGTCACGTTGATTCTCAACCTCACTCTGAAATTCCTTGAACTTTTCAAAGGTCTTAGACTTGTGTTTCATTAAGTAGACATACCCATATCTACTCAAGTCATCAGTGAGGGTGAGAACATAACGATAGCCACCGCGAGCCTCAACACTCATTGGACCGCACACATCAGTATGTATGATTTCCAATAAGTTGGTTGCTCGCTCCATTGTTCCTGAGAACGGAGTCTTGGTCATTTTACCCATGAGGCATGATTCGCACGTGTCAAATGATTCGTAATCAAGAGACTCTAAAAGTCCATCTGCATGGAGTTTCTTCATGCGTTTGACACCTATGTGACCAAGGCGGCAGTGCCACAAGTATGTGGGACTATCATTATCAACCTTACATTTTTTGGTATTCACACTGTGAATATGTGTAACATTACGCTCGAGATTCATTAAGAATAAACCATTCACCAACGGAGCATGACCATAAAACATATCTCTCATATAAATAGAACAACCATTATTCTCGGATTTAAATGTAGCCATCTCGAATTAAACGAGATCCTGATACAATGTTCATGCTCAAAGCTGGCACTAAATAACAATTATTGAGGTTTAAAACTAATCCCGTAGGTAAATGTCGAGGCAGCGTGCCGACGGCGATCACATCGACCTTGGAACCATTCCCGACGCGCATCGTCACCTCGTCCTTCGCCGCCTCCGTTTATTCCGCAGCTCCTGCTTTGAGTTACAAATGTGAGCAACCGCACCGGTATCAAATACCCAGGAGCTACTATGAGTACTGGTAAGGTACACATCAATTACATGTATATCACATATACCTTTAGTGTTGCCGGCCTTCTTGTCCGCTAAGTATTTGGGGCAGTTCCGCTTCCAGTGACCACTTCCCTTACAATAAAAACACTCAGTCTCGGGCTTGGGTCCATTCTTTGGCTTCTTCCCGCCAGCTTGCTTACCGGGCGCGGCAACTCCCTTGCCATCCTTCTTGAAGTTCTTTTTACCCTTGCCTTTCTTGAACTTAGTGGTTTTATTCACCATCAACACTTGATGTTCCTTTTTGATTTCCACCTCCGCTGATTTCAGCATTGAATATACCTCAGGAATGGTCTTTTCCATCCCCTGCATATTGAAGTTCATCACAAAGCTCTTGTAGCTCGGTGGAAGCGACTGAAGAATTTTGTCAATGACCGCGTCATCCGGGAGATTAACTCCCAGCTGAGTCAAGCGGTTATGTAACCCAGACATTTTGAGTATGTGCTCATTGACAGAACTATTTTCCTCCATCTTACAGCTGAAGAACTTGTCGGAGACTTCATATCTCTCGACCCGGGCATGAGCTTGGAAAACCATTTTCAGCTCTTCGAACATCTCATATGCTCCGTGTCTCTCAAAACGCTTTTGGAACCCCGGTTTTAAGCTGTAAAGCATGCCTCACTGAATGAGGGAGTAATCATCAGCACGTGACTGCCAAGCGTTCATAACGTCTTGGTTCTCTGGGACAGGTGCGTTACCTAGCGGTGCTTCTAGGACATAATCTTTCTTGGCTGCTATGAGGATGATCCTCAGGTTCCGGACCCAGTCCGTATAGTTGCTGCCATCGTCTTTCAGCTTGGTATTCTCTAGGAACGCGTTGAAGTTGAGGACAACGTGGGCCATTTGATCTACAAGACATATTTTAAAGATTTTAGACTAAGTTCATGATAATTAAGTTCATCTAATCAAATTATTCAATGAACTCCCACTCAGATAGACATCCCTCCAGTCATCTAAGTGAAACATGATCCGAGTTAACTAGGTCGTGTCCGATCATCACGTGAGACGGACTAGTCAACATCGGTGAACATCTTCATGTTGATCGTATCTTCTATACGACTCATGATCGACCTTTCGGTCTTCTGTGTTCCGAGGCCATGTATGTACATGCTAGGCTCGTCAAGTCAACCTAAGTGTATTGCGTGTGTAAACCTGGCTTACACCCGTTGTATTCGAACGTTAGAATCTATCACACTCGATCATCACGTGGTGCTTCGAAACAACGAACCTTCGCAACGGTGCACAGTTAGGGGGAACACTTTCTTGAAATTATTACAAGGGATCATCTTATTTAAGCTACCGTCGTTCTAAGCAAATAAGATGTAAAACATGATAAACATCACATGCAATCAAATAGTGACATGATATGGCCAATATCATTTGCTCCTTTTGATCTCCATCTTCGGGGCTCCATGATCATCGTTGTCACCGGCATGACACCATGATCTCCATCATCATGATCTCCATCATCATGTCTTCTTGAAGTTGTCTCGTCATCTATTACTTCTACTACTATGGCTAACGCTTTAGCAATAAAGTAAAGTAACTACATGATGTTTATGTTGACACGCAGGTCATAAATAAATAAAGACAACTCCTATGGCTCGTGCCGGTTGTCATACTCATCGACATGCAAGTCGTGATTCCTATTACAAGAACATGATCAATCTCATACATCATATATATCATTCATCACATCCTTTTGGCCATATCACATCACATGGCACATGCTGCAAAAACAAGTTAGACGTCCTCTAATTGTTGTTGCAAGTTTTTACGTGGCTGCTATAGATTTCTAGCAAGAACGTTTCTTACCTACGCCAAAACCACAACGTGATATGCCAATTTCTATTTACCCTTCATAAGGACCCTTTTCATCAAATCCGATCCGACTAAAGTGGGAGAGACAGACACCCGCCAGCCACCTTATGCAACTAGTGCATGTCAATCGGTGGAATCAGTCTCACGTAAGCGTACGTGGAAGGTCGGTCCGGGCCGCTTCATCCCACAATGTCGCCGAATCAAGATAAGACTAGTAACGGCAAGATAATTGACAATATTGACGCCCACAACTGCTTTGTGTTCTACTCGTGCATAGAAACTACGCATAGACCTAGCTCTGATATCACTATTGGGGAACGTAGCAGAATTTTTAAAAAAATTCTACGCATCACCAAGATCAATCTATGGAGTCATCTAGCAACGAGGGAGAGAGGAGTGCATCTACATACCCTTGTAGATCGCGCGCGGAAGCGTTCAAGAGAACGGGGTTGATGGAGTCGTACTCGACGTGATCCAAATCACCGATGACCTAGTGTCGAACGGACGGCACCTCCGCGTTCAACACACGTACGGTTGGGAAGACGTCTCCTCCAACTTGATCTAGCAAGGGGGAAGGAGAGGTTGATGAAGATCCAGCAGCACGACGACGTGGTGGTGGATGCAGCAGGATCCTGGCAGGGCTTCGCCAAGCGCAAGCGGGGAGGAGAGGTGTTACGGAGGGAGAGGGAGGCGCCAAGTGTTGGGTTTCGTAGTAATTTCAAAAATTTCCTACGCACATGCAAGATCATGTGATGCATAGCAACGAGAGGGGAGAGTGTTGTCTACGTACCCACGCAGACCGACTGCGGAAGCATTGACGCAACGTAGAGGAAGTAGTCGTACGTCTTCCCGATCCGACCGATCAAGCACCGAAACTACGGCACCTCCAAGTTCGAGCACACGTTCAGCTCAATGACGATCCCCGGACTCCGATCCAGCAAAGTGTCGGGGAAGAGTTCCGTCAGCACGACGGCGTGGTGATGATCTTGATGTACTACAGCAGCAGGGTTTCGCCTAAACTCCGCTACAGTATTATCGAGGACTATGGTGGCTGGGGGCACCGCACACGGCTAAGGAATAGATCACGTGGATCAACTTGTGTGTCTCTGGGGTGCCTCTGCCTCAGTATATAAAGGACTAGAGGGGGGAGGCTGGCCGGCCAGGCTTGGCGCGCCAGAAGAGTCCTACTCCCTCTGGGAGTAGGATTCCCCCCCCCCCAATCCTAATTGGAATAGGATTCGCGGAGGGGGAAAAGAGAGAGGGGGGCCGGCCACCTCTCCTAGTCCTAATAGGACTAGGGGAGGGAGGGTGGCGCGCAGCCCACCTTTGGGCAGCCCCTTCTCTTTTCCACTAAGGCCCATAAAGGCCCATATACCTCCCGGGGGGTTCCGGTAACCTCCCGGTACTCCGGTAAAATCCCGATTTCACCCGGAACACTTCCGATATCCAAACATAGGCTTCCAATATATCAATCTTTATGTCTCGACCATTTCGAGACTCCTCGTCATGTCCGTGATCACATCCGGGACTCCGAACAACCTTCGGTACATCAAAATGCATAAACTCATAATATAACTGTCATCGTAACCTTAAGCGTGCGGACCCTACGGGTTCGAGAACAATGTAGACATGACCGAGACACGTCTCCGGTCAATAACCAATAGCGGGACCTGGATGCCCATATTGGCTCCTACATATTCTACGAAGATCTTTATCGGTCAGACCGCATAACAACATACGTCGTTCCTTTTGTCATCGGTATGTTACTTGCCCGAGATTCGATCGTCGGTATCCAATACCTAGTTCAATCTCGTTACCGGCAAGTCTCTTTACTCGTTCCGTAATACATCATCTCGCAACTAACTTATTAGTTGCAATGCTTGCAAGGCTTATGTGATGTGCATTACCGAGAAGGCCCAGAGATACCTCTCCGACAATCGGAGTGACAAATCATAATCTCGAAATACGCCAACCCAACATCTACCTTTGGAGACACCTGTAATGCTCCTTTATAATCACCCAGTTACGTTGTGACGTTTGGTAGCACCCAAAGTGTTCCTCCGGCAAACGGGAGTTGCATAATCTCATAGTTATAGGAACATGTATAAGTCATGAAGAAAGCAATAGCAACATACTAAACGATCGGGTGCTAAGCTAATGGAATGGGTCATGTCAACCAGATCATTCAACTAATGATGTGACCTCGTTAATCAAATAACAACACTTTGTTCATGGTCAGGAAACATAACCATCTTTGATTAACGAGCTAGTCAAGTAGAGGCATACTAGTGACACTAAGTTTGTCTATGTATTCACATATGTATCATGTTTCCAGTTAATACAATTCTAGCATGAATAATAAACATTTATCATGATATAAGGAAATAAATAATAACTTTATTATTGCCTCTAGGGCATATTTCCTTCAGTCTCCCACTTGCACTAGAGTCAATAATCTAGATTACACAGTAATGATTCTAACACCCATGGAGCCTTGGTGCTGATCATGTTTTGCTCGTGGAAGAGGCTTAGTCAACGGGTCTGCAATATTCAGATCCGTATGTATCTTGCAAATCTCTATGTCTCCCACCTGGACTAGATCCCTGATGGAATTGAAGCGTCTCTTGATGTGCTTGGTTCTTTGTGAAATCTGGATTCCTTTGCCAAGGCAATTGCACCAGTATAATCACAAAAGATTTTCATTGGACCCGATGCACTAGGTATGACACCTAGATCGGATATGAACTCCTTCATCCAGACTCCCTCGTTCGCTGCTTCCGAAGCAGCTATGTACTCCGCTTCACATGTAGATCCCGCTACGACGCTTTGTTTAGAACTGCACCAACTGACAGCTCCATCGTTTAATGTAAACACGTATCCGGTTTGCGATTTAGAATCGTCCGGATCAGTGTCAAAGCTTGCATCAATGTAACCATTTACGACGAGCTCTTTGTCACCTCCATATACGAGAAGCATATCCTTAGTCCTTTTCAGGTATTTTAGGATGTTCTTGACCGCTGTCCAGTGATCCACTCCTGGATTACTTTGGTACCTCCCTACTAGACTTATAGCAAGGCACACATCGGGTCTGGTACACAGCATTGCATACATGATAGATCCTATTGCTGATGCATAGGGAACATCTTTCATATTCTCTCTATCTTCTGCAGTGGTCGGGCATTGAGTCTTACTCAATTTCACACCTTGTAACACAGGCAAGAATCCTGTAATGCTCCTTTATAATCACCCAGTTACGTTGTGACGTTTGGTAGCACCCAAAGTGTTCCTCCGGCAAACGGGAGTTGCATAATCTCATAGTTATAGGAACATGTATAAGTCATGAAGAAAGCAATAGCAACATACTAAACGATCGGGTGCTAAGCTAATGGAATGGGTCATGTCAACCAGATCATTCAACTAATGATGTGACCTCGTTAATCAAATAACAACACTTTGTTCATGGTCAGGAAACATAACCATCTTTGATTAACGAGCTAGTCAAGTAGAGGCATAATAGTGACACTAAGTTTGTCTATGTATTCACACATGTATCATGTTTCCAGTTAATACAATTCTAGCATGAATAATAAACATTTATCATGATATAAGAAAATAAATAATAACTTTATTATTGCCTCTAGGGCATATTTCCTTCACCAAGAACAAGGGGTGCAGCTACCCTCCCTCCCCCCCTCTTTATATAGGGGCCTTGGGGGGGCGCCGGCCCTAGGAGATGAATCTCCAAGGGGGCGGCGGCCAAGGGGTGGCTTCCCCCCAAGCCAAGTGGGGGGCGCCCCCACCCCTAGGGTTTCCCAACCCTAGGCGCAGGGGAGGCCCAAGGGGGGGGGCGCACCAGCCCACTAGGGGCTGGTTCCCCTCCCAATTCAGTCCATGGGGCCCTCCGGGATAGGTGGCCCCACCCGGTGGACCCCCGGGACCCTTCCGGTGGTCCCGGTACAATACCGGCGACCCTCAAAACCTTCCTGATAGCCGAAACTGGACTTTCTATATATAAATCTTTACCTCTGGACCATTCCGGAACTCCTCGTGACGTCCGGGATCTCATCCGGGACTCCGAACAACTTTCGGGTTACTGCATACTAATATCTCTACAACCATAGCGTCACCGAACCTTAAGTGTGTAGACCATACGGGTTCGGGAGACATGCAGACATGACCGAGACGACTCTCCGGTCAATAACCAACAGCGGGATCTGGATACCCATGTTGGCTCCCACATGCTCCTCGATGATTTCATCGGATGAACCACGATGTTGAGGATTCAATCAATCCGTATACAATTCCCTTTGTCAATCGGTACGTTACTTGCCCGAGACTCGATCGTCGGTATCCCAATACCTCGTTCAATCTCTTTACCGGCAAGTCACTTTACTCGTGCCGTAATGCATGATCCCGTGATCAACCACTTGGTCACATTAAGCTCATTATGATGATGCATTACCGAGTGGGTCCAGAGATACCTCTCCGTCATACGGAGTGACAAATCCCAGTGTCGATTCGTGCCAACCCAACAGACACTTTCGGAGATACCTGTAGTGCATCTTTATAGTCACACAGTTACATTGTGACGTTTGGCACACCCAAGGCACTCCTACGGCATCCGGGAGTTGCACAATCTCATGGTCTAAGGAAATAATACTTGACATTCGAAAAAGCTACAGCAAACGAACTACACGATCTTTGAGCTATGCTTAGGATTGGGTCTTGTCCATCACATCATTTTTCTAATGATGTGATCCCGTTATCAATGACATACAATGTCCATAGTCAGGAAACCATGACTATCTTTTGATCAACGGGCTAGTCAACTAGAGGCTCACTAGGGACGTGTTGTGGTCTATGTATTCACACATGTATTACGATTTCCGGATAACACAATTATAACATGAACAGTAGACAATTATCATGAACAAAGAAATATAATAATAACCATTTTATTATTGCCTCTAGGGCATATTTCCAACATCTTCTTCCTCCTCCTCCCGCTCTTCCTCACACTCGTCCGGCGCTTCGGCGTTGCTCAGCGTCAAGGTCGAGCCCGCGGCGGAGACGCCGCTCGGCCGGCGCATTCGCAGCGCCGGCATCGTCATCAATGAGGGCGGCCGGCGCGCCTCCTCGTCGGCTCCTCCGCGCTTCGTCAAGCCGAAGACGGAGCCGGGCCTGGTGCCGGTGAAGACGGAGCCGGGCCTGGTGCCGGTGAAGACGGAGCCGGGCCTCCCCGTGGTGAAGACGGAGCACGGCGGCGACGTCGAGCTCGACGACGACGCGGCCCTAGAATGGGCGCGCGCGGACTCCCTGAAGATTGCGAGGGAGCGTCAGTGCGCCGCCCTGCGGCGATTCACGCAGCGCTGCCGGGGCCGCGACGAAGGTGGAATTGTCGTCATTGAGGACAACTACGACGCCGCCGCGCCGCCGCCACCAGCCCGCATAGGCGACGCCGGTCAGGGGTCCACCAGGGACGGCCGCGTCAAGGAGGAGAAGTCGGACGACGACGACGACGACGGCGACGGCGACTACTCCGCTTTTAGCCAATTCCTTTTTTAATTATATATATTATGTAATAAAAACCCATGTAATATATGTCGAACTTCCCCGAACTTTGAACTTTGCTATATTTTTTAATTTTTTTGAACGTGCCTGGGGACGGCCCTGAGACCGGCGGCTGGGGACCAACTCACCCCCAGTCTGATTTTTTGCGTCGGCTCACCCCAGGGGGTGATTTTAGGCGCCTTTTGAGGGGCGATGGCTGGAGATGCTCTAAGAAAAAGCCACGATAAAACCACATCGAAACAATCGCAGAAAAAATGTACCCCCAGGCGCGTTCCAGTTCCAGGCCAGTGAAAAGAAAAATAACCCGCACCCCACGTTCTCCACCTCCTCCTCGGACGACCTATCAGATCTACCCCCGAACACGAAGCACCCCGCACTCCCTCTGCCCCGACCAGTCCAGCGCCGCCCTCTCCACCGAATGCCCGAAGGCCGCAGCGACCAGCAGACGCCTCCCTCTCCAACGGATGGCCCTCTCTCTCCCCGACCACGCAGGTGCCTCTCTGTACCCCTATCAAATTCGATACCGCCCCGCCCAGGGACCTTCCGCCATACTCGACTCGCCAGAGCTCGCCTCTTCCTTCGTCCCCTCCTCCCCGGCCCCTATGCTTGTCTCGTGCACTTCGGTCTTCACGATCATGGGCTCATTCATTTTCCGCCCCTTAGCCTCTGCAACAGACGCCCCACACTTTCCTCAGCCCTCGCCCTGTCGCCTCCACCAATCCCCCATGCCACCAGCCAGCGACGCTGTGCTCTCCTCAAGACCTAGCTCATGCCTCCGATGTGTCCGTCATGCTCGACGGTGGAGCATGCCAGGAAAGCGCTCAAACTGAATCACATCACTTGGGCTTCATCCCTGTCCGAAGAGATGAGAGATGGATTCGCTGTCGCCAACCACTAAACCATGATCCTTCGTGGCGAGCGCCTACTTCTCGGAGCCTGCCCTCCCGCGGTCTCACCGCGCAGCCATCCATCGGCTAGGAGCCCCTAGGGGGATGTTGTCGGTGTAGAATGCGTCTCCAACACTGTGGGTTGGGGACCGAGCGATGGGCCGTGGCGGATTCCAGTCAGGGTGTTGCTCGGCTAGCGCAGATGCAAGCTGCAGAAGAATAGAATAATTCGATTTAAGGAAGGCAGGCGTACTATAAACTTCGGTACTGCTAATTACTACCTTCATTTGGTCATATCTGATTCTCTGTTATCCTACACTGTGATCTTAGTTTGATTACCCATGGAATGCGTTATATTCTCTGATGGTATTTATAGCTTTTTTAAACTGGTTGGTGCAGGATTCGTTAACATGAATTCCCAGACGATATTACCATCCAAATCGTGAAGAGCAGCTTGCGCACAAGGTAACCAACCAACCCCAACTTTGATTCTTACTGCGCACGCTTAGAAATCACATGGAATCGGTAAAAATCCTGAGTTCTAAGGGCATCTCCAGCCGCGCCCCCAACAGGGCCCTCCAGACTACTTTTTCGACGCCGGCATCGAAAAAACGGCCCAGTCGCACCCCAGGACGCCGAAAATCGCCGGTTCGAACCTTTTTTCTGCCCGGCGGTCACAGGCCGAACCCGGCGTGCTGGGGAGCAGTTGGGGGCTCCGGCGTTAGGGAAAAGCACGCCTGGCCCACACCGACAGGGGAAAAGTCAAGGTTTTCTTCCCCCGACTCGCCTCGCATCCCCCGCGCCCTCGGCCACCACTAGCTATATCCCGGCGACGGCCGCCGCCCTACTCCGCTAGATAGCCATTCCCCGCCGGAAAATAGCAGCGCTTCGCCGCGGCAGCCCCTCCCACAGCAGCTGGGCGTTTCCGGCCGCCGTTTCCGGCCGCCGTTTCCGGCCGTGGAGGCGCGGTTTAACGGCGGGTACACGCCCACCGAGCGCAAGGTGTTCGGCGTTTTGCCTGCCTCGGCGATGGACTCGGATGAGGAGGAAGAGCTCGCCGCGCTGCTGGAGGAGGAAGCCGTGGCCGACGTCCAGGAACAAGAGCATCTCATGGTGCTCGCCGCCCTCGCCCAGCTGCTGGCGAGCAATGAAAAGCCGCGGCGAGGTGGCTCGGCGCCGGGGCAGATGAAAGCAAAGAACCGGCATCGTCTCCAAGGCTACTGCATGCTCTACTCCGACTACTTCGCCGATGCTCCACTTCATGGCGAGAGAACATTTCGGCGCCGTTATCAGATGAGCCGAAAGCTCTTCCTCAGGATTGTGAATTCCATCCGGGAGTTCGACAACTACTTCAAGTGCAAGATGGATTGCACTGGCGCTCTTGGATTCACCTCCATCCAGAAGTGCACGACAGTGATGAGGATGCTTGCATATGGAGCTCCCAGTGATTCACTCGACGACTATGGGCGCATGGCCGGGTCCACCAGCATAGAGTGTTTCTACAAGTTCTGTCGGGCAGTGGTGGCAGTGTTTGGGCCACAATACTTGAGAACACCCAATGCGGAAGACACTGTTCGGATCCTAGCCCAGAATGCAGCAAGAGTATTTCCTGGGATGCTTGGAAGCATTGACTGCATGCATTGGAAATGGAAGAATTACCCATTTGGTTGGCAGGGGATGTACAAAGGTGCCAAAGGCGGTTGTAGTGTGGTGCTTGAGGCGGTAGCCACACAGGACCTCTGGATTTGGCACTCCTTCTTTGGTATGCCAGGAACTCACAATGACATCAACGTGCTGCAGTGCTCTCCTGTTTTTGCCAAGCTCGTTGAGGGCCATTCTCCTCCGGTGAACTTCGAGATCAATGGGCACCAATACAACAAGGGGTATTATCTAGCTGACGGCATCTATCCGAGATGGTCGACATTTGTGAAGACGATCTCAAACCCTGTGGCAAGAGGCAAGAACGCCTGGTTTGCGAAGCTTCAGGAGGCTTGCAGGAAGGATGTCGAGCGGGCATTTGGTGTGTTCCAATCTCGATTTGTTGTTGTTTGGTACCCCGCTCAGACCTGGTCCAAAGATCAAATGTGGGAGATTATGACTTGCTGTGTCATCTTGCACAACATGATCATCGAGAGCGAGCAAGAAGACCCAGTGTTTGACACTGAACCATACTACAGGCAGGGTCCTCTAGCCGAAGTTGATCACCAGCTACCGGCAACTTGGACTGCCTATCTCAGTATGCGTCAGGAGATCCGAGACCCACAGGTGCATCATCAACTGCAGAAAGATCTGATTGAGCACCTATGGAGGCTCAAGGGGGACGCCGTGTGATGAAATACGAGTTTTTATTTGTTGAACTATATAATTTGTATTGAACTATTTGTTGTTGTACTATTTTGTTAAAGTATTTGATTTTTCTGTGATGAAATATGTGATAAGAAATAATTGTGTTAATAATTAAACGCCGAGACACGGCGAAACCACGCCGAATATGGGCCTATTCTCGCCCATATGGGCCCTTTATTCGCCGAAATTGGGCTGCAAAGTGGGCCAATTTCGACGCCTGGGGGCGACGACTGGGCGCAAAACCGTCCCCAGCGCCGATTGTATCGCCGGCTCGCCTCCAGGGGGCGATTTTTATGCGTCCTGGGGGGGGGCAACGGCTGGAGATGCCCTAATGAAATCTTCTGCAACTCCCACTGGCATCTAAATGCGGCTACATACGGAAGCTGGTGTCGGGGGCCAACGGGTCCAGGGTGACCCACCTCCAGATCATGGGCATGCCTGGTGGCGCCAAGGCGTTTGACCTCGTCATCACGTTCTGCTACGACATCAACTCCGAGATCACCACCGACAACTTCGCCATGCTGCACTGCGTCACCGAGCACCTGGAGATGACCGAGGAGTACAAGCCTGGGAACCTCATCGGCAGGACCGAGGCCTACTTGGAGGAGGTGGCGCTGGTGAGCCTGAGGATGAGGTCACCGCGCTCCGCAGGGCCAGGACCGAGGAGCTCCTCCCGACGTTCGATCGACAAGGTGCAGATCATTAAGGCCAACTTCACCGCACGACCCTATCCTGTCCGGCCCCGTCCGTTTGGGGTAAAACGGACAAACGAGGCGGCCCAGCGCGCGGGAGCAAACGGACTTTTGTCCGTTTTGTGTCCGCTTTCGACCCATCCGTGGCCCAAGTTTGCGCCGCTTTTGGGGTGAAATGGACACCACACGGACGCGCGGGTCGTCTACGCGTGTCCTTCCCCGGCTCGCCCGTCGGTGGCACAGGGCAGGCCTTTTTCTATCCGCCCCCTCCCTCCCTCCGGCCGCACCCCCTCCACTCTTCCCCTCGCTGCCGCCGCTGCCATTGCAGCCGTGCAGTTCGGACGCGAGCTCGCCCAGCCCATTCCCCTCGGCGCCGCCGAGCTATCCAACCACGGCCACCTGGTGTGCGCACCCGCCGGCCGGATTTGGGGCGGATCCGGTCGGTCTTGAGCTCGGCTGGCTGTGGGAGGCCGGGCCGCGCCATGGACTGGCCGGGCACCTCGCCGGAAGGCCCTGGCAGTGGCTCCTTCTCTAGCCGCTCGGATCTGCACCGTCGGTGGTCCGCCGGCAGATACACGAATGGCGGTCTGCTGGGCTCGGTGCTTGCCCAAAAGCTCGCCGGCGCACCGTTGCCACTCATTAAGTGCGACCACTACACAAGGATGGTCGTGCGCCGCGTGTCTACAACGTCGGAACATCCCGGATGGGTGTTCATCAAGTGCTTAAACGACGAGGTATGCGCTTTTTTTAGCTTCGGTCTGTGCTCTAGATTTGACTAGTTGTGCTAACTTCAAATTTTGTTGTGTAGAATGGATGCAAGTTTTGGTATTGGGAAGAAGAGTACATCGATATATTGATAGAGCAAAATTTAGTACATGTTCGTGCACTTTTAGCTAGCATAGAGGCTGTAAATGAGACAAGTGCACTTGTTGCTAGATTAGAGGCTAGACACGAGACTAGGTCTGAGGAAGCAACATCTACTTCTGGCTTGAAGAAGAAAGAAGGATGCCAGATAGAGCCTCCTCCACAGATCAGCAATGAGTGCTCGAGAAGGCCCTAACCCAACTCAAGGGGGCAGTTGTGGAAGTTGACTATCTTCTAAAATGTATTCTTGTTGTTCTTATTTTATTTGGCCTTGCTTTACTAGTCAAAATGTGATGATGTATTGTCATGTATCAAAAATGAATGATAAAAAAAAGTTAAGGACTTGTAAAGAAAAATGCACGCGAACAGGATGCGGTCGAGATGCGTCCGCGCGCTGGGCGTACGACCACCGCATCCCAGGACACGCCCGGACACGACCCTAAATCTCTATCCAAACGGACAGAATCCGGACAAAACGGACGTCCGTTTGGGATCGCGCGGTGAAGTTGGCCTTAGCAGGTGCATCGATGCCATAGCGACCATGACCTGCGGCGATGGCAGTCATGAGGGACTGGACGGTGGCGATGACGGTGTGGGCGCGGT
Source organism: Triticum urartu (assembly GCF_003073215.2). NCBI lineage: Eukaryota > Viridiplantae > Streptophyta > Magnoliopsida > Poales > Poaceae > Triticum > Triticum urartu. The sequence continues at coordinate 487,590,863 of NC_053024.1, forward strand.
GCCAAGCCGCCAAGCCCATGAATGACTGGCGGGCCGACGAGCTGGACGGTGGGAGTTTAAACCGTACTCTTTGGTATGAACCCCATGCGTAAACTTTGATAGTCCCTGTGACACAATTTCAGTTCTTGGGTAAAATTCAGTTCTTGAAATGTACATTCTGTACATTTTTTTAGTTGAGGAAGAGAGAACTTGGAGATGGTTTGCTTGTTGATTCAACTCACGGGAGAGGATTTTCTATCATGCACGGGACCTCCCGTGCATGCATTCAACCGCCTTGTTTATTACTATATGGGATCACTGACATCACCTATAAGATTTTCTATCTCATCTAGCATACATTCACATGTTATTCTACTCATCGAGTTTCATCCAAAAAAATATATGCATACTGTATGTTGAAATAAAAGTTTGATTTACATTCTGTTTGCATAATTGTGTTTTTTCTAACAAGATCTTTCAAACAAGATTAATATTGAATATATTTTTAGAAAATGTTTTTTACAAGTAAACTACCATGCTCCAAACTTGTTTCATACAAATTTATTAATTTGATGCAAAAATTCAACAATGAGTTATTCAAACAAAACTTTGAACTTTAATAGTGTTTGACAAAGTATCTCATAGTTTTGTGTACTTTTAATAGTGTTTCGGTGTGTTTAAAATTTGATTATTTTTAGAACATGCTGAAACACATTCAAAAGTGGTATAGTTTTAAAGTTCTCCTTGTCATAAACACAAATATGTAAACGGATCATAAATTGTACCTTTGGTTTAAAAGATAAAATAGTTTTAAACTTGGAAATAAAATAACAAAGCATGGGATGGTGAAGCATAGGTTTGCATGTGGTCAGAGAAAGATCTGACAAACTACAAAGAGCATTAATGCGCAACATCGAATCTCCAAGAAAAATGAACGGCCCTCCCATGCACAGGACCTCCCGTGCATGGGAGAAATGTTTTTCTCTTCAACTCACCGCATGTTTGGTGAAATCAAAGGCCTATTTGGCACTGTTCCGTGGGGTTTACTATAGACCTTGAAGCTTTGCTTCTGTTATCTATTAGATATTTTTCTAAACTCTCGACCTGTATTTTTTGTTTGAGCAGGGGCAGTGCAGCGAACACAAGCAAAGAAAATGGTAGAAGGTGAGAAGGACTATCTGTGCGAAGTCTTGTATAATATGCACAGTGAATTGCATATCCATTATCTATCTATTTGATAAGTATTGACATGTAGTAAGACATGTCTAATCTGAATTTTGATATATAGAAGGCATGATAGTCTGTATGTTCAATTTTTGATTGTATGTTGAATTCTCGTGCTCTAGATCCGCCTCCACCGACATCACACACTCATCCTTGATCTCCCACCAGCGATGCCCCGAGGTCATTGACACATGCAACCAAGTGATTCCAACGACGTCGAGGAGGTTGTGGGTGAGAGCTCCTGTTCTCCTGGGGAGAGCATGTTGGCGTGTTCGAGGTGTCCAAGAAGAAGGGAGGAGGCACTCATGTGGGCTGCTCTAGGAAATACACCAGATTGAGCGAGGTTAGATTAAAGCTTCTTAATTCTTCACTAGAATTCTTTGGAGTTGGAAGAAGTGCGCGCATATGGAAGAAGGTACTGCAAGCCGGGGGCACATAGGAAGACCGGACAGAGAAACAGTGAAGGAAGATGCAGACCATCATCAAACTTTATCTATTTGTGTTTCGGATGCGACTTGCATGTGGTCAAAGACATGATGATCACCAAGAATGGAGGGAAGTGGGAGAAAAACATCAGAGTTTGTGAACAAATTTTGAAAGAAAGACCAATTGGTTCAATACTTTGTCCGAAAACTTCACTCTATGACTTTGTAAATAAATGATACGGCATTCAATATGCACTTGGATTATTTTTCACATGTCTCTGGTTAAAATTCCATTTGGTGGGCAAGCATGTACTAATAGAACTCTCTTCAGTTTCTGTATATCATTATCAGATTTCGATAAGAATGCATGCATCTTTTGTTTTCATCTTCCAAAACCAGTATGTTTATGGGTTTATGCAACACTTGCTTTGACCAGACAATGACAATACGTTCAGCTCAAGAAAATCACAGGAATCATTTATTTGAATGGCATGGTAGTCTAAATTCCAAATACTTGAAAAAATGCACCTACATATGAGCCTAACCAATCCATAAAATAACAAATTACAAGTAAGAGCTATCTTATCATCATTGTGAAACAATATGAAATAAAATAGTGGGATGAAACCGAAGCTAGAGCAAGTAGTAGACCAAGATAAAAGTGGCAGAGGAAGAGCAAAGTTTGTCTTGTTGGGGTAAGATAAATAAGATGTGCGCCGAGAAAAATTTGAACCAACGAAAAAAGAGATGGAGCTGCCAGGACAAATACAACCAGTGCAACATTGTTATGTTGTCCTGTGGCAACGCACAAGTATTTAGCTAGTAAGAGTTAAATACACTACAGGTGTCCTAACTTGTTCGGCGCGGTCAGTTTGATGCCTAAACTTGAAAAATACACAAAAGTGATGTCGTAATTTGTCTGGGCGTTCAAATACGGTATCTTTGGACGTATGCCACTGTATCAAGTGCTCATGTGGCATGCCAGTGCGTCTTTGGGCCACATGTCATGTGGTTGCAGGCGCTCGACGCGCGTTATGAGCTATATGTGTAGTTTTTTTTACAAGAATGCCCCTGAATTTTAATTAATTCTCACAAAAATACCCCTTGATTTTAATTTTAATACTCGCAAAAAATACCAGGAAGCGAGCGTGCATGGAATTCGAACTAGGCGGCAACACTCTGGTTTGCGCTTAATTTTCAGCAAGCAGTTTATATAGATGATTGCACGTGCCGCTCTGCATTTGCTTTTACCGGAGTAATTTTCTTTTTATTTATTTCCAAGTTACTATGTTGTTTTTCTTCGAGTGAAGTTTCTGTTTAGTTTCCATGATACATAAATCTTTTCATATATAAAATAATTATAAGTATGAAATTATTGTTTATTTCATACCTCTATTCTATTTTCATTATTGTGTACTTTGAAGAGATAGACATTCTAAAATTGATGTGGATTTAAAAAGTTGAACGTATATTAAAAGCACGGTGAGTATTTTTTGAAATACACGTTCATGTTCATGTTTATTTTTAGTTTTCATATTATTTTAGAAAATGCTCACCATGTTTTTTGAAAATGTTGAATGCGTATTAAAAAACTATTGTGTAATATTATTCTTAAATTTCTACAAACACGCTTAACATGTTAGTACATTTCTAGAATTTATTATTGTCACACAATAATATTTAATGCACGTTGAACAGTTTTTAAAATACAATATTGTCAATTTTAAATAATTGTGTATTTTAAAATAGGATGAAGATACACAATAATTGTTCGTGCTTATGGTCCTCAATGAAGATGCATAAATTTACACAATAACTTTTAATATACGTTCAACTCTTTATGTCCACATAAATTTTAGAAAAAAAATCATGTTTATCTCTTCAAGGTACATAATAATGAAAATAGAATAAAGATATAAAATAAATAATAATTGCATATTGATAATTATTTTATTTTATTCACATGGAAAAAATTATGTATCATAAAAATTAAGCAGAAACTTCATTCGAAAGAAAAACAAAGCAGCACTTCAAAAAAAAAACTGTAGAGAACATATGCAAAGCGATACATGGAATCGTCCATATAATAAGTAGTTCGAAATCCCTCCATGCCAACTTGTGATTATATTTTTATGACAATTAATTATCCCTAAAAAACCCAGTGTGCGTCCAATGCCCGTAACGATTTTTTTTCGAGAATTAACTTAAGTCTAAGGGCATTTCTATAAAAACATACTACACGCACAGCTCACAACGCACCCGCAGCCACTGACATGTGGCCCAAAGACACACTGGCATGCCACATAGGTACTTGATACGGCGTCCAAAGACACCGTATTTGAACACTCAAACAAGTTACGGCATTATTTTTGTGTATTTTTTAAGTTTAGGCACCAAACTGATTGTGTTGGACAAGTTAGGGCACCTGCGGTGTATTTAAATCTTAGCTTAACCTTTCAGTTAGGAGCAGTGCTATAGGGACGATATATTTTCACCCGACATCTGGATGATATCAAATTGTCTGTTAGATTGCATCTTTTCACAAATCAGTACCGTTCAAGATGGACATTGTCTATGCACCGTCGTGTGTGGAGCAGTTTCGTTCAGTTGGGCGAATGTGATGTACTGGACATCTAGAATTTTATTTTACTTTTACGGGAAAGTGCATATTAGAATTTTGCAATCTGAAATATTGCACCGAAAGTATTAAGTTCAGTTGGGCGAATGTGATGTACTGAACATCTAGAATTTTATTTTACTTTTGCGGGAAAGTACATATTAGAATTTTGCAATCTGAAATATTGCACCAAAAGTACTAAGAATCCAACAAAACATACTTCATGTGATCACAAATATAAGACATTTTAGATATTTTAGAATGGACTACATACAAGTTAAAATGGGTGAACAAACACATCAAAAGAAGTCTACATACATCGGCGGGGTTCTATGGGACCTTAGCACGACGACTTCTCGACTGTCTACTACAACAACTTGTGTCTGACTCCGGCGATGGAGGTGCGATGATGGTAGCGCGCCTTCGGCTTGCTTCAGTGCTTTTAGTCATCGCTATGTGGTCTATGAATCTAGATGTATTTTTTATTTTTTTATGGTGTTCGTTGTACTGTCTGTTGGGGAACGTAGCAATAATTCAAAATTTTCTACGTATCACCAAGATCAATCTATGGAGTCATCTAGCAACGAGGGAGGAGTGGATCTACATACCCTTGTAGATCGCGCACGGAAGCGTTCAAGAGAACGGGGTTGATGGAGTCGTGCTCGTCGTGATCCAAATCACCGATGATCCTAGCGCCGAACGGACGGCACCTCCGCGTTCAACACACGTACAGCCCGGTGACGTCTCCCATGCCTTGATCCAGCAAGGAGAGAGGGAGAGGTTGAGGAAGACTCGATCCAGCAGCAGCACAACGGCGTGGTGGTGATGGAGGAGCGTGGCTATCCTGCAGGGCTTCGCCAAGCACCGCGAGAGACGAGGAGAAAGAGAGGTAGGGCTGCACCAACAGGGAAAGATCAGATCGTGTGTTGGGCAGCCCCTAGGCCTCACTATATATAGGAGGAGGGGAGGAGGGTGCGCCCCCTCTAGGGTTCCCACCCCTAGAGGGGCGGCAGCCCTAGATGGGATTGGGGGGCGGCCAAGGGGAGAGGGGGGCGCCCCCTAGGGTGGGCCTTAGGCCCATCTGAGCCTAGGGTTTCCCCTTCTCCTCCTTTGCTGCACCTTGGGCCTTCTGGGAGGCGCACCAGCCCACTCAGGGGCTGGTCCCTCACCACTCTTGGTCCATGCAAACCTCCGGGGCTGGTGGCCCCACTTGGTGGACCCCCGGGACCCTCCCGGTGGTCCCGGTACGTTACCGATAAACCCCGAAACTTTTCCGGCGACCAAAACAGGACTTCCCATATATAAATTTTTATCGCCAGACCATTCCGGAACTCCTCGTGACGTCCGGGATCTCATCCGGGACTCCGAACAACATTCGGGTTACCGCATACTAATATCTCTATAACCCTAGCGTCATCGAACCTTAAGTGTGTAGACCCTACGGGTTCGGGAGACATGCAGACATGACCGAGATGACTCTCCGGTCAATAACCAACAGCGGGATCTGGATACCCATGTTGGCTCCCACATGTTCCACGATGATCTCATCGGATGAACCACGATGTCAAGGACTTAATCAATCCCGTATACAATTCCCTTTGTCTAGCGGTACGATACTTGCCCGAGATTCGATCGTCGGTATCCCGATACCTTGTTCAATCTCGTTACCGGCAAGTCTCTTTACTCGTTCCGTAACACATCATCCCGTGATCAACTCCTTGATCACATTGTGCACATTATGATGATGTCCTACCGAGTGGGCCCAGAGATATCTCTCCGTCACACGGAGTGACAAATCCCAGTCTCGATTCGTGCCAACCCAACAGACACTTTCGGAGATACCCGTAGTGCACCTTTATAGTCACCCAGTTACGTCGTGACGTTTGGCACACCCAAAGCACTCCTACGGTATCCGGGAGTTGCACAATCTCATGGTCTAAGGAAATGATACTTGACATTAGAAAAGCTTTAGCATACGAACTACACGATCTAGTGCTATGCTTAGGATTGGGTCTTGTCCATCACATCATTCTCCTAATGATGTGATCCCGTTATCAACGACATCCAATGTCCATGGTCAGGAAACCGTAACCATCTATTGATCAACGAGCTAGTCAACTAGAGGCTTACTAGGGACATGGTGTTGTCTATGTATCCACACATGTATCTGAGTTTCCTATCAATACAATTCTAGCATGGATAATAAACGATTATCATGAATAAGGAAATATAATAATAATCAATTTATTATTGCCTCCAGGGCATATTTCCAACACTGTCATGATTGAAGATGAATAGATCGGAAGCTTTCTCGCAAAATTAAAATAAAAAATTAAAACTGCATTTCTAGAGCACAGATGTTAAAAGACATGTCTTACCGCACAACAGGGCAATGTAGTGAATAAAAAGGCATAAAGCCATATTTCTGGCTATTTAATAATACTTTTAAATTTTATGCATTTTTCACATTCCTTGATTACAAGGTTTCTTATTTTGAGAATCACTTTTACCTTCTCTAAGGACCCATCTACAAAATTCAAAAGGTTTTATATTTCTTTTTCAAATCTTGTTTTTACAAAAAAAAAGTGGTTTTCAATAACCTCTTTGGAATATTCACCTACCCACCCACCTGTGTCCCTTCGTGTCCGGAGCATTACCACACGCGCACCGGGGAGCTGCCCATGCAGGATGTAGCCGCCGGGGGCGCCGCCCCTCCCCGCCCAACACGTCCGGTCGCTTTCGTCATCCTCCTCCCGCCGCGGCGCCGTTCCAGGTGGGCACCACCATTGACAAGCCGAGGCTGCCGTCGGTGGCGCCCGCGTGATGGATCCAGGTCGTGGGTGTGTTGGGGAGCCGTGGCCTCTCCATGGCGCTCCACCTCGGTCCCCGTTGGCACGAGCAAGGGCAAGGCACTGCCAAGATCCTCTCAAGAGACCTCTCCTACCCCCGTGGTTCCTGGCAGTGCTTGTTGTGTCAGGCAACATTTTTTCTCCAACGATGAAGGGGCTAGGACATGTCCGTTTCAAATGAGGTAGCACCGTTGGGTGCACCATCCGTGTCCACATGTCCGTTTGACGACTTAGATGGACAAAAAACGAACAGATTTCGTGTTTATTTGGGTCTCCCACTTGGAGTTGCCCCAATGTGTGTTTTTTTAACACAATACAATCAAAGTCGCTCACATATGCTCCTTCGTAGGAACGCACGCACGCACACTTTTGAGAGACCAAGTCGACATAACATCTTAAAATTTTACGAAGTCACCATAGACGCCTTGTAGTTGAGGGAAACATTTCCTTTCACTGAACGAACATTGCCGGAAGCCTAAAATACGTTTAAAAATAATGCAAGCACTAATGTCAAGTTTAGGACTTGAACTCTGGTCGAGGAAATTGCACAAACCATCACTTGTTGGGGCTAGTGTTGCATAAAACACCTACTATACAGGTTTGTTACGACGAACACCACATATTGGTGTAATACATTGTAAATAGGTCTAATCTAGTGTTTAGATGCATTGACATAATTCTAGATAGATAGGTCCCGATTGTAAGGGCAATTTCAACCGGCCGATCCAAACAAACATGATTTTTGTTTGTTTTGGTCAGCCAAGCAGACGCCTGTCGAATTTTTATTTAGATCGGTCAATGCGCCCACTTTGACTGACACATTTGTCCGCGTGGTCTTAAATAAATAAATAGGCACACAAAATATTTAAATTTAAAACATAATTAAACATTAAAATCTTCAAGCAAAATCCACTTCAAACATAATTAAACATAAAACATAATAAAAACAAAAAGCCTCCCAGCCATCCTTGCCCATAGCCCTAAGTGTCATCCTCGTCGTTGGAGCGGGTGAGGTCAAGGAACTCCAGCGGCTGCGCCCAGGGGAACACCGTCTGGTAGGCTGCCAGCGTGGCCTCCTCCGACGGGGCCGCCTGGCTCCGGGCGCCTCCTCCTCTTGCTCCCGCCGCTCCTCCTCCTCCTACTCGCGCAACCAGCGCTGTCGGTGCTCCTCCTCCCCGTGCTCGCGTTGCATGCGGTGCTCCCCATCGGCCCGCTCCTCCTCTAGCGCAATGCCACTGCTCAAGTTAGGCTACTTGCTCCTCCTCCGACGCTCGAGCCACGCCCGCGGCGTGCTGACCCTCCCGCACGACGCCCTGCCACCGCGTAAGTCCCGGTGGCTGCGGGCGGAGCCGCCACGGGCGCATACAATGACGGTGGTAGTGAAGGATAGACGCAATCGCCGGCCGCGGAGAGCTAGAGCTCCTCCTCCGAACCAGGTGTATGAGACTAGTCATTATTATTTTGTGATGACCACTACTTGGATGTAGTGGCCACATAGAAACTACTTGGATGCTAAAATCTAATGGCAACAATATCTACCATGTTTTTGGTGCTAGTGATCACATGCCGAACTTGTTTCATTCAAAGTTTTGTTCAAAATTTAATAATTTCAGAAAATGTGAAAAATTTGACATTACCATTTAAGGAAAGTTTTACCCCATTTAGACCAATGGTTTGCTAGAATATGGAAGTTTTAGTTAGCTCATACTATTTTTTATTCAAATTTTGACATTTTCAGTAAAATGTGAAATAATTCCTGTAAATATTACATGTATTCAATATTAATTTGGGAAAGTTACGGCTCAATTGGACCACATGTTTGGGAAGATAATGACAGTCTAATATGTTGGCTTTTGTGGCTTTTTTTATTGCCACATGTGCACTTACAAGCGGTACCTATCTGTCTGGAATTATATCAATGTGTCTAAACACTAGATTATACCTATTTGCAATGTATTATACCAATATGTGGTGTTTTTTGCAACAAACCTGTATAGTAGGTGTTTTGTGCAATATTAGCCTCAATAAGTGATGGTTTGTGTAATTCCCTCACTCTGGTCGGATGGGATACCGCTTTTCCTCCTAATCATCGTCTCATGTCTTTGACCCCCAATTTTTCGTTGTGCACATCTCGCCGCCAAAGAAAAATAAAAGTCTTGCACATCGAAAAGACCGAAAGAGGCACCGATCGAGCCAGAACGGGCTGGGTGCCTGGGCCCCCGGCGTTACGTCTGATGGCGGCGGCTCGACCCGCCGCTACCCGCGAACACGTGATGACACCACGTCCGTTTCCTCCGTAACCCCCGCACCCGACGGGGCGAGAGAGAGAAGGGGAGGAAGGCGCCACACCCATCAGGCGCGCGACACACCAGAGGCGAGGGAGGCACAGACGTCCGACGCGCACGTAATTCTGGAAGGAGCCCCGCAGACGAAATCCCAAGGCAGCAGGGGTAGAAAAGAAGAAATTCTCGGAACAAACTGGCCTTTCCCCGTTTTAAAAATCCCACCTTTCTTTCTCCCTAGTCCTCATCCCCCCGTCTCGCTTCCTTCCGCCCCCTTCTTTCCCTCCCTCCCTCCATCCTCTCCTCCCCGACGCGCTACCCGGCTGCCCCTCCCTCCTATGGTCTCCATGGCCGCCGCAGCAGACGACGACCACGACCGCCGCCGCATCGCCAACCTCTCGCCGTCTCCCTCGGACGCCCCGGCTCCCGCGCAGCCGCACCGCAGGCGGCTCCACAGCTTCTCCTTCCCCACGCTCAGCTGGGGCACCCACCGCCTCCTCCGGTGCTCCAAGGACCCCGCCTCGGCGCCTCCGCCTCCGCCTCCGCACACCCCGTCCCCGGACAAGGAGATGGCCCGCCGCTCCACGGATGGCGGTGCCGGAGGCGGTTCGCCCCAGCGCCCCCCTCAGCGGCCCTGGAACCTCCGCACCCGCCGCTCGGCCACTGCCGCGCCCGGTGCGGTCGGGCCGGAGGCCGCGGCCGATGCTGCGGCGGAGCATGCGCCAGCGCGGCCTGCGCAGAAGCGGGGGTTTTCCATCGTGCTGTCCAAGGAGGAGATCGCCCAGGACTTTGCCTTCTTCCGCGGCACGCGACCCCCGCGCCGGCCCAAGAAGCGCTCTCGCCCGATGCAGCGCCAGCTCGACGTAAGGATCGGACCTGCGTTTGTAATTCTCAAGTTTTCGGTGTTTGAATTTGGCGTCTTATTGGAGTTTTTTTTGTTCTTGTTGGAATTGCAGTCGCTGTGCCCTGGATTGTCCCTAGTGGATTTGACGCCGGACTCGTACAAGATCGAGGAGGTAAGGAACAAGGGATCGTTTAATTTGTTGTTGCGATTCAGTCCTTTTCTTTGATTTGGCTCTGAAGATGCGCCTGTGTTCTTGCAGAGGTGAATGCTGATATGGCGGAGATTCAAATGGGAAGGGATTCAGATGTGGTCATCTCTTTTGTTCTCCGATGTTCTGATCGCGTTTCTTTCTTATGTGAATGGCTAAACATCTCTGCTTCATAACTCAGAACTGTGTTATGGTGGAACATTTTAGATGAAGTTCAGTGTAGTATCTCTTTAGATGATGTGTTGCCATGGAGTTGGTGAGTAGTTTAAAGTTAAGGAATTTGGTTATTGGGCTTGTAGGATTTCTAATTGTACCAAGGTTATGATCCTTAGTGGGGTGTAATTGTCCTGTTATGTACATGGGTAATGATCTATGAAGGTCTCTTTATATGAAAATGCAGGAAACAGTTCAATTTTGCTTCGTTGTAGCGTTGAGGTGTTTTAAGTGTTCTTGTGCATTGATCACATTTCTTTTCTTCCGTGATTCGTAAAAATGTCATTCTCTTCTGTCGATATGTTGGGATGTACGGAGTAGTTTCTAAGTATATAGGTAAAGTAAAGGAATTTGGTTGTTGGACCTGTTGCATTGCTAAAATTGTATGAAGGTTATGAACTTATGATCCTTAGGTGGGGTGTAATTGTCCTGTTATTTACATGGGCTTTAATCCGTGAAGGTTTCCTATATGAAATTATAGGAGAACAGTTTAGTTCTGCTTCTTATTGTAGCTCTGAGGTGTCGAAGTACTCTTGTGCAAGTCGCTAGGTCTGCATTTGCTTGTTGTGATTGCATACTTTCCGAATCGGCTTAGCAAACATAAATTAATAGTTGCACTGTATATTTGCATAGCATGGAAAGAAGATGCTTTGACTGTACTCTGATAGGTTATACATGTTTTAATAAAATGATTTGATGTTGTGTAACATAACTTGGAGTATCCATAATGGAAGATCATTTATATGCATGGCATGGCCATCTCCTAGTTTTGCGCAAAATTGGCGGGTAAGTAAAATTATCAAAGGTAACGACTATCTTTTAAGCTTGTTTTATTATCTCTCTGACATTTGTTGTGGAGCTTTAGTTACCTCCTTTTTACCTGATATTCACTCCATTTTATTACCGAATTTGGTACTCCCTCCGATCCAAATTAATTGACGGAGCTTTAGTATTGCCTCGATATCTTGATTCCGCTGTCTGTTGCATTTGTAGCGCGTGCTTGGTTCAATGCCAATATTTGGCATGCCATGTTTAAAGGAATTTGATTGGCCAACAAAATTTTGTGGTAACCTTTAGCCAAGTTGTCAATGTTGTCAAGTTCTGGTTTTGCCAAATATTGGCTAGCCGACTTCTAGTAATAAATCAAGCATGCCCCTAGCGACGTAATTGCATGCACTTCATTTTCTTGTTTTTAACACTATAACCCTAGGTTGACGGATTGTTGCGTATAATGGGCTATTCATCTTGGTAGTTCAGTTATAGTAGTACCTCATGGATGAAGCAACAAAAGTGTAGGCCATATACATTTTTATCAGGAGATAAAAGCAACATGAATTGGTGAACCTCCATCTGAGCCCCAATTTACAGTTTGGTCTCTTTAGAATTATTTTTTTAAATCAATTGATATCCCTGGACATTCTAAAACAGTCTGGCTGCTAGGCAAGTGAGCACAACTCAATGCTCTTGGTGTATTGAAGTTGCACCCCCTACTTGAGCAGATCGATTAACTTCTCCCCGGAAGGGTTTTGTAGCTCTGCGCTACATCAGTTTCTTTTACCACATACTTACTGAAGTATAGCTTTGGTTAGATTTGTGGATATCATTGGTGGAAAGGGAGATACATATGTTTTCTGAGGTTTTGTAATCCATTCTTTGACTAACTAAGCATATGGTGTGAGCTTGAAGATTTGTAATCCCTATCTTACATATATTTCTCATTCTCATCTGGTCTGTTTTTTCAAGGGTCATCTGGTCTGTTACACTCAACCAGAATTGATCTGTAGGCGCTGGGTTGAGGATATGCTTTTTTAATGCTCAGTATTGTAGTCTAGGATGGAGCTTGTCTGTTCCTACCGGAGGCCCCCCTGCCAGTGTGTGCCACGGTCTGCTGCTTGGGTCAACCGCCCCAAACAAAGGTCTCTCATCTAGTCTTGCTCTCTTTATTTCTGACTTGTCTTACTAGGTTCTTGCCTGACTTGTGAATTTTTCAAAGGATCTGTTGTCTACTTCATCCTAAGAGGCTAAAAATATTCAAGTTAACTGGGAAACAAAGGAAATATTTGTGGCGGGTGGAGATTATATATGTCTGCAGATTCATTATTGTAGAACCAAATGTGCACTAGAATTGTACTCCCTCTGTTTCTAATGTAGTCCGTATTGAAATCTTTAAAAAGGCTTATATGGAGTACATGAACAGAGGGAGTATAACCAAAGCAACTCTTATAGACGTAAACATGTGCTATTTCCTTCTTTATTTTTTGAGGATACGTAAACATGTGCTATGAGGGACATAGGAGCAGAGCTGCGCCAGCAATGCGTTTCCTCCTGATTTGCCACTCGTTTCCCCCTGATTTGGGCTCTCCATTCCCATTGTCATGTCATGTCTATGTTCTTTATCTAGTATACTAAAAGCGTGATCAGCGTCGATTCACTCGAATTGTTTTCAGATAAGGCGATCGGATTTTGCAAAGCATCTTTCGAAACAGGAGGACCCATCATCTTATCTCCTCTACAGTTCTCAGCACAACACCATTTTGGACCGGTCTTTCTTTCCGAGATTCCGTATTAGATTATTTATCGCTGGTTCAGTACAATTTTGTTGTAAATGAGCGACAACTAATATTATGAAGCGGAGGAAATACTTCCTCCCTCCGGAAATATTTGTCCTAGAAATGAATAAAATGAATGTGTCTATAACTAAAATAAGTCTAGATACAACCATTTCTAGGACAAGTATTTTCGGACGGAGGGAGTACATGCTTGCATTCCTTACTTGCCTAGGGTGGGAAAGAAACTGTTTTCAATTGGTACTCGCTGGATTTCTGTCTATCTTTTATCTTTTTTTAGAAAAGAATTTCTTTCTATCTTAATTAATGAATGAGACAAATCTTTTGCTTCGGTTTTAATAAAAATAATACAATTTCATTCATAGACTCCTCAAACCTTGAAAGAGAATAAATTTGTGAACCAACATGTGGTTGGATAGTTAGGAGGACAGTGCTATCTCCTGTCATCAGAGTTCAAGTTCTGAATTTATTCTAGGCCTTCGGTGATGTGCGTTCAGTGGAAGAAGATGTTTCTGTCAACTACGAAGGTGTCTGTCGACTTGGTCAATCTCTAGATGTCGACTTCGTATAATGTGTTGGCTAAGTCTCTGAAGCTACTCATAAGAATAGGGTGTGCGTGCGTATGTTCATAGGAATAAGTATATATGCGTATGTATGAGCGTCCTCGTCTGTATTGTGTTAAAATAATGTAAAAGAAATTCTAGCCAACCTAGCAAGCTCAGGAGTAACTATTTTTGAATCTAAAGATAGAAAAGTCACAAGCAATAAAACAACAATCATCAAAAACTGTCGTCGCCTCTCCTGCGGACCGTACACGCCAAAACTTCCATCATCAGAACATCCACAATGATCTATTCTCCAAAACCCTCCTACAATATGTGTTCGTTTATTGTTCATCAGGATAGCCCTGGTCGTATCCTTAAGAAAATCATGATCAAAGGAGCATTAACATTAAGCTTCACAAATCCCATTAGAGGGCGAATTCATCCACACCCCCTCGTAGAAACGTTTGAAGAGGAATCAACAATATAATTAACCGTAAGAGCTTGTATCGTCGTTGAAATTTGGATAACATCTTGAATGTTCTCCTTATGGATGATTTTACGTCTTTCTCACCACAAATACCAGGTCGTAATGGTAATCATCTCCCGAATTCTGAAACCCCATAATAGATAAATCATGATCTGGCATGTGTAACAAGAATTCCAGGACAGCCTCACCAACACGATCAACTTTGCAAGCTCTAACAATAACTTCGTAAAAACCTAGTCTTCTCCAAACCTCCTTACACTGGTAGAAAAAGGGCCTGTTGTCCCGGTTCATAAGGGCCTTTAGTCCCGGTTCCTGAACCGGGACTAAAGTGTCGGTACTAATGCCCTGTCCCTTTAGTCCCGGTTCAATCCAGAACCGGGACTGATGGGCCTCCACGTGGCCTGTGCGCGGAGCCCAGGCAGGAGACCCTTTGGTCCCGGTTGGTGGCACCAACCGGGACCAATAGACATCCACGCGTCAGCATTTCTGTGGCTGGGGTTTTTGTTTTTTTGAAGAGGGGGGGGGTTGGGGGGTTTTGGGGGGTTAATTTAGGTGTTTCATATATTGTGTTAGCTAGCTATAATTAATAGAGAGAAGTGTCCTCTCTTATGTCCGTGCTTGGTCGACGCTACGTACTATACATACGTATAGAGAGGACTAGACACGCTAGCTAGCTAGTAAGCAACGAAGGAAACAGAAGATCGTCATGAACATATATGCATACAGAGAGAAGTGATATCGACCACCTCTCCTTCTCCGAGAGATTGGTCGAACAACAAGTTCTCGTATATCTATCCGACACTACCGGCTACATATATACAATAATTATCTCTTACAAATATAATCATACGGACTCATGGTCCACATAGTATTCTCCGTCTTCAGCGATCACGTGGTCAAGAAAGAATGCCGCCAATTCCTCTTGAATATCTCGCATGCGAGCTGGTGCTAGGAGTTCATCCCGCTTCCGAAACATCTAATTTGAAGAAGGGGGTCAATACATATATATATGAATGAATGAAACTCAACACAAATGATGGTAATAAAATAAAATTGTGAATGTTGTTATTTACGTACTTCATATTGTTCGTCAGAGTACCCGCCCCGCTCACAGGTCGTGTGGCGGATGGACTCGCAGACGTAGTATCCACAGAAATCATTCCCTTGTTCCTGCCACAACCACTTTACAAGAAATAGAGGTCAATCAAACTGATAAGCAAGAATGCTAAATGGTATTGATGAAACTAGCGCTTGAATCACTAGGAGATGCGCGGAACATGCTACTATAGTACTTACTTTCGGGTGTCTAAATTCCAGCTCCTTCGGCAGTCCCGGAACTTTTCTGGTGAATTTTTTCCAAACCTTGCCGGACAAAGAAAACAATTACTTGATATCAGGAAATGAACAAAGTTGCTGATATGGTGGATAATGATCGATTTAACTTACTTCTTGAGGATTTCAGCCATGTCCGCATACTCCTGGGGATCTTTTCGTTTAGAGTCCAAGACGGTTACTACTCCCTGCTCAAGCCTAATCTCTAGGAGAATATAGTGGAAACTGCACACCCATGCATAACTCATCAATTACATTACTATAACCTGGACTAATATATAAGGGAAACCGAATATGCACAAGACAGTAACACTCACTTGAAGTTGTAAGGAAAGAGTATTATATCTTTGTTTTCATTTTTTTTGAATGATCGTAGCAAGTTGGCCTCGGTATCTCCGGGACGATGTTCAACCTCAGTTGCATCTATGAGATATGTGTTAACGAACCCAATATCACCGATTTGTCTTTTCTTCAATTCGGCGATCTTCATTCTGCATAATATAGTGAGAATAATTATAAATACATGCAATGAAAGAGATGAGCTATATAGAGAGACTTAATGACAGAAGTAGTAGTACTTACAGACAGTAGCAGGTGATCGTTGTTTTATCGAGGGCCAATTGATTGAAAAACTTATAGAACTCCTCAAATGGAATAGGCAACAGTTCAATTCCAACGAGGTCATGCTCCGGTTTAACTCTCGCATACAAAGTACTCCTCCCCCCAGACTCTCTGCAGATTTTCAAGTACCAATCATGTAATCTTCGCATCATCGTTGTTAAAGATTTTTCATCTTTGACGAGAGGCTTCCCGTACTCGTATCTGTGTATCTACACCTCCATGGGATCATAATGTACATCGTCGGGCAGGTAATCGTCAACATTGCCATAACCGGGCACCATCCTCGGATCGACGATGTCGCTAGGCACCTTGAGGGGGGGGGCACGATTGCTTCGCTTGTTCGCCGAGCTGGGCAATTTGTTTCCCAGCTGCTCATCGTTCTTTCAGCCTTTGATCACCGACTGTACTTCCCGACCGCTCCGCTTCGGCCCATGTCTTTGCAATAATGCGCTCATAGTTGCCTTTCGGCGGAGACTTGGGTGGTTTTGCCAGGGCAGCCAGAGTGCGCTTCACTTTCACCGGATCTACCTTCTCCTCCGGAGGTGGATGTCTCTTTGCTCTCAACCCTTGAAACCAGTCATCCACTTCGGTTCGCGCGATCTTTGCGTTCTCCTCCGGGGTCCTCTCGTATGGTAACTTCTGTGGACTCTTCAGAGAAGGACCGAATCTGTATGTCCTCCCGCCTCTGGTTGTACTGCTAGACGCCGGCCAAGTAGACGAAGCGGTTGTCTTCTTTACTTTCTTACGAGGCGGAGGAGAAGGACTACGACGCGCCGGAGCAGCTGCTGGAGCGGCGGCGGGTCTCTTCCGCCCTTGCTGGCGAGGCGGAGAAGGAGGAGGCTGGCTGCTCGGGCGCGCCGGCGCAGGCGGAGTGCCGCCACGCGCCGGAGAAGGAGCCGGCCGAGGGCCCTGATCATCACTCGCCGGAGGAGGAGGCGGTGGAGGAGGCGGAGTGCCCTGACTCGCCGGATGAGGAGGAGGAGGCGGAGGCGTCCAGTTCGGAAGGTTGATGAGCTCCTTCCGCCATAGGCATGGAGTCTTCAGAGCAGACCCCAGCCGAGTCTCCCCTTCACCGGTAGGGTGGTCAAGGTGGAGGTCCTCAAATCCCTCCGTTATTTCATCCACCATCACCCTAGCATATCCTTCTGGAATCGGCCGACAGTGAAAAGTTGCATCGGGTTCAGTAGGATAAACAGAGCCAACAGCCGCCTTGACCTTCAAATTCATCCATTGCGTCATAAGGTGGCAATTTTGAGACTCCGTGATAGCATCCACGGGATAGCTAGAAGGAGCCATCAAGGCATGCTTCGGCTGGAGCAGCTCGGTGGAAGCCACGCTGCTTCTGCGCTGAGATGGCGGGGTAGCTTCAGGGGAAGCTTCGGCAGTACGTTTGCTGCGATTTTCTTCTCGTTCCTCTATCGCGTCTACCCTTGCTTGCAGCACCTGCATTTGGGTCTGCTGCACTTTTTTCCTCCTCTCATGGGATTTGTAACCGTCTGCGTCCGGAAACCCAACCTTCCATGGAATGGATCCTGGCGTGCCTCGTGTCCGTCCAGGGTGCTCAGGATTCCCGAGGGCCATTGTGAGCTCGTCGTTCTCTCTGTCTGGAAAGAACTTCCCTTGCTGCGCTGCTTCGATATACTGCTTAAGCTTCCTGACTGGTATGTCCATTTGATCGTTCGTCCAAATGCACTTCCCTGTTACAGGGTCCAAGGTTCCGCCAGCCCCGAAGAACCAAGTCCGGCAACGGTCTGGCCAGCTAATTGTCTCTAGTTCGATCCCTTTATCAACCAGATCATTCTCAGTCTTGGCCCACTTAGGCCGGGCTACGAGGTAGCCACCTGACCCCGTGCGATGGTGAAGCATCTTCTTCACAGCATTTTGCTTGTTTGTCGCCGACATCTTCTTACTCTTTTCTGATGTCTTGTGGGCCACAAATGCGGGCCAGTGATCTGTGATCTTCTCATATCTGCCCTTGAATTCTGGTGTCTCATTATTTTCAACAAACTTATTCAGCTCTTTCTTCTACCTCCTGAATAGTTCTGCCATCCTCTTAAGAGCAAAAGACTTGATTAATTGCTCTTTAACTGGGTTCTCTGGATTATCCTCTGGCGGTAGGGTGAAATTTGACTTCAGCTCAGTCCAAAGATCATTTTTCTGCATATCATTGACATAAGACACCTCAGGGTCTTCTGTAGCCGGCTTAAACCATTGCTGGATGCTTATCAGGATCTTGTCCCTAACCAGAACCCCGCACTGAGCAACAAATGTGCTCTTTGTCCGGAGGGGTTCAATCGGTTGGCCGTCGGGCGCGATTGCTATGATCTCAAACTTTTCATCCGAGCTCAACTTTTTCTTCGGGCCTCGTCTCTTTACCGAAGTTGTGCTCGATCCGGAGGGCTAGAAAAAAGAACAAAGACTTAATTAATATGTGTACATACCAAAACAATGAATGCATCAATCAGCTAGTCAGCACAGGCTTAACTAATATATATACCTGGCCGGACTCGGTTCGGTCACCGGAGCCGTCATCACGGTCTCCTTCTTGCACCGGCATTGGGTCACCGGAGCCGTCCTCATGTTCTTCTTCTTGCACCGGCATTAGGTCACCGTAGCCAGCTTCTTCACCCTCTCCTTCCAGACCATCGGTGTTGTTGAGAAACAACGAGACGGCATCACTTCCTTCTGCGATTATGTCCCTCAACAACGCTTCTTTTGCTTCGTCTAGGGCGGTGTCCATAGTTTCTACAAATATTTACAACATGGCAATTATTATTCAAACATGACAGATGGATATATTAGTGCCAAACGTAGAACTAGCTACCTAATCATAGTAAGGAATCATATATATTAATTAGTGGCCTTGACCCCCCCCACGTGTTGAAGCTATCGGGAGGGGGTATATATCGACAACGACGACACTACATCTATATGTCCCTCGACGACCCTCGTTCCCGATAAAAAAAGAGGAAGAAGAAGAAAAAAAAGAGGAGAAGAAAGAATAGAGGAGAAGAATCTCCTCTATTCTTTCTTCTCCTCTTTTTTTCTTCTCCTCTATTCTTTCTTCTCCTCTTTTTTTCTTCTTCCTCTTATTTTTTTATCCTCTTCTTCCTCTCATGTTCGAGAGGATCGCCGAGGGGTCGGAAGGTTGGCTAGTGTCAAAGGATTCAACAAAACCATGTCTTCATCATTAGGCGAAAGTAACAGGTGCATGATGGTACGAAGCTCTCCAAAGTTATTTTGGAACGGAGTCCTAGATAGGATAATTCGCTTTTTGGTACAAAGTTCAGCAAGAACCTTCCAAATATCGTTATTTGGAAGGCCTTTGCTGAAATTCATACAAAAAGGCAAATTATCCTATCCGGGACACCATTCCAAAATAACTTTGGAGGACTTCGTCATGCCCTGGTTACTTCCGGCTAATGATGAAGCCATGGATTTCTTCAATACTTTGACACTAGGAAACCTCTCTCGACCCCTCGGCGATCCTCGACCCCTCGAACCCTCGACGACCCTGGAACCCTCAACCCCTAGACGACCCTAAAATAAAAAGAGGAGAAGAAGAAAGGAATATCTAGAGGAGAAGATCGAAGAAAAAAAAGAAGAAGGGGGCGTTGTTTATCTACATCTATCCCAATAAGCTGTCTATCGAATCGTTGCAATTGATGTTCGATCTCGAAGAGAAGGAAGAGATCTTCAAAAAGTAGGTTTTTATGATCCGATAAAGAATCAAACTTGTTTAAATGTTCCAGCTATTCTCTCTTTTTTTCTGGGTAAAGAGGAACTTGTCATTTTGAATTCTTGGGTTCAGGAATTCTTCTATAATTTAAATGACTCAATAAAAGCTTTCAAGAGGATTCGCGGCATGTCAAGCCCTGGTAAGGTTCTTCGCTTTGCATCGAATTAAACCAAAAAAGAGGAGAAGAAGAGAAAATCTATTTTCTCTTCTTCTCCTCTATTCCTTTCTTCTTCTCCTCTTCTTCTTTTTCTTTTTCTTATTTATTTTTCCCCTTCTTCCTCTCCTCTTCTTCTCCTTTCTTCCTCTTCTTTTTTTCCTTTTTCCTCTCCTTCTTTTTCTTCTTCTTCTTCCTTCTTTCTAGCTAGATATATAAAACTTTTCTAAAAATGTAACTTTTGCATATATACATGGAAAAAATTGTTATCGGGGAGGGAATATATTCTATTTTCTCTTCTTCTCCTCTATTCCTTTCTTCTTCTCCTCTTCTTTTTTTTCTTTTTCTTATTTATTTTTCCCCTTCTTCCTCTCCTCTTCTTCTCCTTTCTTCGTCTTCTTATTTTCCTTTTTCCTCTCCTTCTTTTTCTTCTTCTTCCTTCTTTCTAGCTAGATATATAAAAACTTTTCTAAAAATGTAACTTTTGCATATATACATGGAAAAAATTGTTATCGGGGAGGAAGTATATCGACCCCCCCTCGACCCTCTTTTACTTCTTCTTCCTTCTTCCTTCTTCCTATTTTCTTCTCCAACACAAAACACATCTCATCTCATCTCATTTCATCCAAAAATAATTCTTTGCATATGAACATACATACATTTACTTTTTTCTTAAATGTTACATATGAACATTTTCTTAAATGAGCATATGAACATTTTTTTAAATATTAATGAGCATATGAACATACATATCAACAAAAAATAGACCTTTTTCTTGGTAACAAAAAAAATTGCAAAAACGAGCATTATATATACAGCATATACAGAGCATTATACAGTGAACATACATACATACATACATACATACATACATACATACATACATACATACAGTGAGCATATACATGAGCATTATACGGCGACGGCGACGATGGTTGGCGGTGGCGCGCGCTTACGGATGACGTGCGGGGACGGCAATGAGAAGGAAAAGGGGAGGAGGCAGGGGCTCACAGTGCGGGGAGGGGTCGAGGTCGCCGGCCGAAATCGGTGCGGGCGACGATGACGGCATCGGCGGGGGCGGCAGGCGGCTTCGGGGCAGCCTGGCGGCGACGGGGCAGGGGCGACGACGGGGGCGCGTGGACGGCGTCTGGGCGGCGGGCGGCGTCGGGGCAGCGGATCGGCGTCGATCTGGGCAGCCTGGCGGCGTCGATGAGCTCGGCGTCGTCGGGCGGGCCGGGGGGCAACTGGCGATGAGTTCGTCAAATTTTCCCAAGTGCTACTTATATACCAGGCCTTTGGTCCCGATTCGTGGCACAAACCGGGACTAAAGGGGGCATTGGTCTCGGTTGGTGGCACCAACCGGGACCATAGGTCTCTTTTCAGCAGCCGAAAGGGCGGGAAGCAGAGGCCTATGGTCCCGATTGGTGGCACCAACCGGGACTAAAGGGGGGCATTGGTCACAGTTGGTGACACGAACCGTGACCAATGCCCCCTTAGTCCCGGTTGGTGCCACCAACCGGGACCAATGGCCTTGTGCTGCCCCGCGCCCAAAAGTTTAGTCCCACCTCGCTAGTTGAGAGGGCTCGGGAGTGGTTTATAAGCGCTGCTGCGCCCACCCTCCCGAGCTCCTCTCAACTGCAGGTTTTCGGGCCTAATCTGTCACCGCAATGCCTGTGGGCCTACTGGGCCTGCTGCGGGCCTGAATCCTAGCCCATGGTAGGGTTTCTAGTCGTATTCAGGCCGTGGTGGCCCAGTAGGTGGCATTTTTTGTTTTTTTGTTGCTTTATTTATTTTCTTTTGTTTTTTGCTTTTTTTTAATTCTTTATGCTTTTAGTTTTAGAAAAATTATAAACTTTTTGTTAATGCCATTAGTTTTCAAATTTGAAAATAATTTTTTAGTTTTTTAGTTTTCTTTGTTGCTTTATTTATTTTATTTTGTGATTAACTTTACTATAAAAATAGTTTTTTCCTGTTTTTTTGATTTGTTTTTTGCATTATTTATTTTCTTTTGTTTTTTGCTTTAATTTTTAATTCTGTTTGCTTTTAGGTTAGCAAAATTATAAACTTTCTGTTAGTGCCATTAGTTTTAGAAAAATTATAAACTTTCTATTAGTGCCATTAGTTTTCAAATTTGAAAACACTTTTTTGTTTTTTTGTTTTCTTTGTTGCTTTATTTATTTTATTTTGTGATTAACTTTACTATAAAAATAGTTTTTTCCTGTTTTTTTGATTTGTTTTTTGCATTATTTATTTTATTTTGTTTTTTGCTTTAATTTTTAATTCGGTTTGCTTTTAGGTTAGCAAAATTATAAACTTTCTGTTAGTGCCATTAGTTTTAGAAAAATTATAAACTTTCTATTAGTGCCATTAGTTTTCAAATTTGAAAACACTTTTTTGTTTTTTTGTTTTCTTTGTTGCTTTATTTATTTTATTTTGTGATTAACTTTACTATAAAAATAGTTTTTTCCTGTTTTTTTGATTTGTTTTTTGCATTATTTATTTTCTTTTGTTTTTTTCTTTAATTTTTAATTCTGTTTGCTTTTAGGTTAGCAAAATTATAAACTTTCTGTTAGTGCCATTAGTTTTAGAAAAATTATAAACTTTGTGTTAGTGCCATTAGTTTTCAAATTTGAAAACACTTTTTTAGTTTTTTTGTTTTCTTTGTTGCTTTATTTATTTTATTTTGTGATTAACTTTACTATAAAAATAGTTTTTTCCTGTTTTTTTGATTTGTTTTTTGCATTATTTATTTTCTTTTGTCTTTTGCTTTAATTTTTAATTCTGTTTGCTTTTAGGTTAGCAAAATTATAAACTTTCTGTTAGTGCCATTAGTTTTAGAAAAATTATAAACTTTCTGTTAGTGCCATTAGTTTTCAAATTTGAAAACACTTTTTTAGTTTTTTTGTTTTCTTTGTTGCTTTATTTATTTTATTTTGTGATTAACTTTACTATAAAAATAGTTTTTTTCCTATTTTTTTGATTTGTTTTTTGCATTATTTATTTTCTTTTGTTTTTTGCTTTAATTTTTAATTCTGTTTGCTTTTAGGTTAGCAAAATTATAAACTTTCTGTTAGTGCCATTAGTTTTAGAAAAATTATAAACTTTTTGTTAGTGCATGTATTACGAGGGCCGAACCATAAGACATGAAAGCATTTCAAATGAACTCTGAAAAAGTTGAAAGTTGGGATGGTATCATAATTTCACCCACATAGCATGTGCATGTACAAAATGGACAATGGTAGCATGTTCGTCTGTTACA
Source organism: Triticum urartu (assembly GCF_003073215.2). Lineage (NCBI taxonomy): Eukaryota > Viridiplantae > Streptophyta > Magnoliopsida > Poales > Poaceae > Triticum > Triticum urartu. The sequence continues at coordinate 487,614,208 of NC_053024.1, forward strand.
AATTTGGCATGGTATCATCATAATAGTTGCGGGAGAAAGTCTTCACTTTTTCTTCGCTTGTGTCATTTGCTTATTGCGCCGTAACCATGGATAATCTTCATTGTTTATCAGGATGCTTGGGTCAGCCTTGACATTGAAGGGAGGAATTTCATGAAACTTTTCATAATCTTCAGACATGTCTGTCTTGCCGTCCACTCCCAGGATGTCCCTTTTTCCTGAAAGAACTATGTGGCGCTTTGGCTCATCGTATGATGTATTCGCTTCCTTATCTTTTCTTTTTCTCGGTTTGGTAGACATGTCCTTCACATAGATAACCTGTGCCACATCATTGGCTAGGACGAACGGTTCGTCAGTGTACCCAAGATTTTTCAGATCCACTGTTGTCATTCCGTACTGTGGGTCTACCTGTACCCCGCCGCCTAACAGATTGACCCATTTGCACTTAAACAAAGGGACCTTAAAATCAGGTCCGTAGTCAAGTTCCCATATGTCCACTATGTAACCATAATATGTATCCTTTCCGCTCTTGGTTGCTGCATCAAAGCGGACACCGCTGTTTTGGTTGGTGCTCTTTTGATCTTGGGCGATCGTGTAAAATGTATTCCCATTTATCTCGTATCCTTTGTAAGTCAATACAGTCAAAGATGGTCCCCTGGACAACAAGTACAACTCATCACAAACAGTATTGTCACCTCTGAGACGTGTTTCCAACCAACTGCTGAAAGTCTTGATGTGTTCACATGTAATCCAGTCGTCGCACTGCTCCGGGTGTTTGGAGCGCAGACTGTTCTTGTGTTCATCGACATACGGGGTCACCAAGGTAGAGTTCTGTAGAACTGTGTAGTGTGCTTGAGACCAAGAATATCCGTCCCTGCATATTATTGAGTCTCTTCCAAGAGTGCCTTTTCCAGTTAGTCTCCCCTCATACCGCGATTTAGGGAGACCTATCTTGTTAAGGCCAGGAATGAAGTCAACACAAAACCCGATAACATCCTCTGTTTGATGGCCCATGGAGATGCTTCCTTCTGGCCTAGCACGATTACGGACATATTTCTTTAGGACTCCCATGAACCTCTCAAAGGGGAACATATTGTGTAGAAATACGGGCCCCAGGATGACTATCTCGTCGACTAGATGAACTAGGACGTGCGTCATGATATTGAAGAAGGATGGTGGGAACACCAGCTCGAAACTGACAAGACATTGCGCCACATCACTCCTTAGCCTTGGTACGATTTCTGGATCGATCACCTTCTGAGAGATTGCATTGAGGAATGCACATAGCTTCACAATGGCTAATCGGACGTTTTCCGGTAGAAGCCCCCTCAATGCAACCGGAAGCAGTTGTGTCATAATCACGTGGCAGTCATGAGACTTTAGGTTCTGAAACTTTTTCTCTGGCATATTTATTATTCCCTTTATATTCGATGAGAAGCCAGTCGTGACCTTCATACTGAGTAGGCATTCAAAGAAGATTTCTTTCTCTTCTTTCGTAAGAGCGTAGCTGGCAGGACCTTTATACTGCTTCGGAGGCATGCCGTCTTTTTCGTGCAAACATTGCAGGTCCTCCCGTGCCTCAGGTGTATCTTTTGTCTTCCCATACACGCCCAAGAAGCCTAGCAGGTTCACGCAAAGGTTCTTCCTCACGTGCATCACGTCGATTGAGGAGCGGACCTCTAGGTCTTTCCAGTAGGGTAGGTCCCAAAATATAGATTTCTTCTTCCACATGGGTGCATGTCCCTCAGCGTCATTTGGAACAGCTAGTCCACCGGGACCCTTTCCAAAGATTACGTAGTGTAAATCATTGACCATAGCAAGCACGTGATCACCGGTGCGCATGGCGGGCTTCTTCCAGTGATCTGCCTCGCCTTTGAAATGCTTGCCTTTCTTTCGACATTGATGGTTGGTCGGAAGAAATCGACGATGGCCCAGGTACACATTCTTCCTGCATTTGTCCAGGTATATACTTTCAGTGTCATCTAAACAGTGCGTGCATGCGTGGTATCCTTTGTTTGTCTGTCCTGAAAGGTTACTGAGAGCTGGCCAATCGTTGATGGTCACGAACAGCAACGCCTTAAGGTTAAATTCCTCCTGTCTGTGCTCATCCCACGTACGTACACCGTTTTCATTCCACAGCTATAAAAGTTCTTCAACTAATGGCCTTAGGTACACATCAATTTCATTGCCGGGTTGCTTAGGGCCTTGGATGAGAACTGGCATCATAATGAACTTCCGCTTCATGCACATCCAAGGAGGAAGGTTATACATACATAGAGTCACGGGCCAGGTGCTGTGATTGCTGCTCTGCTCCCCGAAAGGATTAATGCCATCCGCGCTTAAAGCAAACCATACATTCCTTGGGTCCTTTGCAAACTCATCCCTGTACTTTCTCTCGATTTTTCTCCACTGCGACCCGTCAGCGGGTGCTCTCAACTTCCCATCTTTCTTTCGGTTCTCACCGTGCCATCGCATCAACTTGGCATGCTCTTCGTTTTTGAACAGACGTTTCAACCGTGGTATTATAGGAGCATACCACATCACCTTCGCAGGAACCCTCTTCCTGGGGGGCTCGCCGTCAACATCACCAGGGTCATCTTGTCTGATCTTATACCGCAATGCACCGCATACCGGGCATGCGTTCAGATCCTTGCATGCACCGCGGTAGAGGATGCAGTCATTAGGGCATGCATGTATCTTCTCCACCTCCAATCCTAGAGGGCATACGACCTTCTTTGCTGCGTATGTACTGTCGGGCAATTCGTTATCCTTTGGAAGCTTCTTTTTCAATATTTTCAGTAGCTTCTCAAATCCTTTGTCAGCCACAGCATTCTCTGCCTTCCACTGCAGCGATTCCAGTACGGTACCGAGCTTTGTGTTGCCATCTTCGCAATTGGGGTATAACCCTTTTTGTGATCCTCTAACATGCGATCGAACTTCAGCTTCTCCTTTTTACTAATGCATTGCGTCCTTTCATCGACAATGACCCAGCGGAGATCATCATCATCGGGCACATCGTCTAGTTCCTCTTGATCTTCAGCAGCTTCACCCGTTGCAGCATCATTGGGCACATCGTCTGGTTCCTCTTGATCTTCACCAGCTCCCCCCGTTGCAGCATCACCGTATTCAGGGGGCACATAGTTGTCATCGTAGTCTTCTTCTTCGCCGTCTTCCATCATAACCCCTATTTCTCCGTGCCTCGTCCAAACATTATAGTGTGGCATGAAACCCTTGTAAAGCAGGTGGGAGTGAAGGATTTTCCGGTTAGAGTAAGACCTCGTATTCCCACATTCAGTGCATGGACAACACATAAAACCATTCTTCTTGTTTGCCTCAGCCGCATCGAGAAACTCATGCACGCCCTTAATGTACTCGCGGGTGTGTCTGTCACCGTACATCCATTGCCGGTTCATCTGCGTGCATTATATATAATTAAGTGTCCAAATTAATAGAAGTTCATCATCACATTAAAACCAAAGTGCATACATAGTTCTCATCTAACAACATATAGCTCTCCAGAGCATCTAATTAATTAAACCATACATTGAAACTATGTAAAACATTTCAATGCGAAAACAAATGCGATCATAATCGCAACCAAGGTAACAATTGATCCAACGGCATAATGATACCAAGCCTCGGTATGAATGGCATATTTTCTAATCTTTCTAATCTTCAAGCGCATTGCATCCATCTTGATCTTGTGATCATCGACGACATCCGCAACATGCAACTCCAATATCATCTTCTCCTCAATTTTTTTATTTTTTCCTTCAACAAATTGTTTTCTTCTTCAACTAAATTTAACCTCTCGACAATAGGGTCGGTTGGCATTTCCGATTCACATACATCCTAGATAAATAAAATCTATGTCACGTTGGTCAGCATAATTTTCATAAACAATAAATGAACCAATAGTTATAAAGATAATATACATACCACATCCAAATCATAGACAGGACGAGGGCCGACGGGGGCGGATACCAAAACCATCGCACTATATAAGATGCAATAATAAATGTAAGAAAATGATACAAGTATCTATCTAAACATACAAGTAAGAATATTTTTCCTTTCAGAAAGAAGATAAGAACAAGAGGCTCACCACGGTGGTGTCGGTGATGAGATCAGCGCAGGTGATCGACGGCGGTGAAGACGGGGACGGGGCGTGACGGACCGCTGAATCTAGACAAATCTCGAGGAAAATGGAGCTTGGAGGTCGAGCTTTGAGAGGAGAAAGCTTAAGTAGTGTGGCTCGGGCATTCCATCGAACACCTCATGTGCATAGGAGGTGAGCTAGAGCACCACAAAGCCCTCTCCCCCTCGGCCAGAGAAAAACAGAGCATTAGGGTGCTCTGCTCGCGAGCGAGGGGTATATATAGGCACCTCATTGGTCCCGGTTGGTGACATGAGCCGGGACTAAAGGGGAGCCTTTGGTCCCGGTTTTGGTCCCGGTTCAAGCCACCAACCGGGACTAATGGTGGTGGGCTAGGAGCGAGGCCCATTGGTCCCGGTTCATCCCACCAACCGGGACCAAAAGGTCTAGATGAACTGGGACCAATGGCCCACGTGGCCCGGCTGGCCCATGGGCTCACGAACCGGGACCAATGCCCACATTGGTCCCGGTTCTGAACTGAACCGGGACTAATGGACTGACCCGGCCTAGACCAAAGCCCTGTTTTCTACTAGTGTTAGGTTTCTGTTATTGAAACAACAATTGATTCGTGTCTTCTAGCCCAGAAGCACAAGAAGGACAAATTGGTGAAACAGTCTGTAGCGACCAGACCTCAAACAGTGTGATCTCTGTGCTCCGTTGTCATCCCTGGATCAGTAATGCTGACACCACACAGTACTCGGAGGATTTATAGCAGAGTAGCAATCACACACTTATTACATCGAGTGTCTCTAAAGAGAATTTATTACAATAAATATGGCTTAAGGCCATCTAATAACGATAACAGCGGAAGGCTTGGAAGATAAGTGAGTCCATCAACTCCAACGGCATCACTGAGTATAGAACCACGACCTAAAAACTCCTTAATCTTCGTCTGAAAAGTCCGCAACATTAACGTTGCAGCCCGAAAACGGGTCAGTACATGGAATATGCTGGCAAGGTAACACATAGAGAGTAATGGAATGAAACAGCTATACTATATGCATATTTGGCTGGTGGAAAGCTTTATGGTTACAGTTTTGCATAAAGCCAATTTTTCCCTACTTCAAAGGAATAAAATTTATTTAACTATCATGGTGGTTGTTAAACATTGAGAATGGTTGACAGCATTCTCAATCCCAATTAAGCATCATCATTAATCAAAACCCAACAAAATTAATTTAGAGTAACATGTTGAGATTCACATGATAATCCAGGTACTAGATACTCAAGATGTCCATAACCGGGGACATGGCTAACCATGATTAGTTTATTACACTCTGCAGAGGTTTACGCACTTTTCCCCACAAGACTCGATCGCCTCCATTTGTTTTCTCGCACTACATGGTGTTTGAGAAGACGGATGACCGAGACATAGTCTTTCAGAAGCGCTAGCACCTTACGATCGGGTAGACCGTACCACCTACATCCCCTACATCTGCTAGTCTACCACTATAAGAGTTCGCACAACTTAGTCAACTATGCTAGATCCCATAATAGCTTGTGGCTGCACACGGAAGTTTCTAGTATGAATAGTCTCATGATCCCTTTGAGCCTGGGTGGCGGTCCAAAAGAAATCAGGCAAGTCCTGGAATATCCAGGTGCCTCAATCCACCCAGATGTGTGTTTAAGTTGCCACCTTAGATAAACCATTAATTAACAAACTCACATCTGTCATGGATTTCACTCACCCAATCCACGTCTACTAGCATAGCATGGCATAATAAGCAAACGTAGAAGTAACTCCCAAAGGTTTGATAATAAACAGGTAATAGGTACTACCTCATCTACTTCCCATCCCACGGTTTAATTAGATCCTAATCATGCAATGTGTGAGGATTGATCTAATGCAATAAAACTGGGTAGTAGAAAAGGTATGATCAAAGTGTTACTTGCCTTGCTGATGATTCGAGAAACCTAACGATTCGAAGTAACAGGCGGCGCACTCCGGGTACTCTATCGCAGACAAACAAATAAGCATACAATAAGTACTCATCTAATGCACAGGTAAAACTCAAATAAGAGATCTAACCAGAAGGTTCAACTTAAGAACTCCGGTTGGCAAAAAGAATCAAATCAAACGAAGTAGAGAAAGTCAAATGGCGAAAGAAAACAACTTCGTCCTAGTAATCTAGATCTAAGTCAAATTTTACAGTAGCAAAAACTTGTTTAAGTTGATTATTCGGATAGAGGGTTTCGAGACAAAACTCCAGGCGCTTGAATCGCCTGATTCCGATAAACGAGCGAAAAGTTATACTAAAACGAAAATCGGATCAGAAATCGCGATCAGAAAATAACCGCGGAAAATCCGACGAAAAAGAAAAACGACAAACGGATTAATTCGTTAATTAACCTAATCCGAAAATAATAAAATAATAAAAAACCGAAAATAAAACCGACGAAAACCATTCGGTTTTTTTTAAAAAACCGGCACGGATTTCGAGGCGGCGACGAACCTCGGGCGACACGCGTCGCGGCGGCGGCGGTGGCTCCGGCGGGCGGGTGGGCTGGCAGCGGCGGTTATGGGCTGGGGGCTCGGGTGCGGCGCTATTTAAAGGCGTCCCCCGGGCGGAGTCCCGCTCGGGCACGGCCCAAGGTCGGTTTCGTTTTTTTAAATAATTACGCTCGGAAGAAAAATAAAAAGAAATACTAAACGGATTCCAAAAATCCCGAAATAAATTTTCCCGGGCTTCTAAAATCAAGCCCGACAAAGTGAACATTTATTTGGGCCCTAAATGCAATTTTGAAAAACGCGCATTTTTCCTAAATTCAAATAAAAATATCGAAAAACTCCGAAATAAATCTTATTTGATTTTATTATTAAATCCTCAATATTTCTATATTTTGGGAAAGTCATTTTATTCCCTCTCTCATATTTTTGTAATAGAAATAATCGATGATAAAATAAATAAAATCAAATGATCCTATTTTCAAAATTTGAGAAAACTCACATATGAAAATAACGAAATCCCCAACTCTCTTCGTGGGTCCTTGAGTTGCTTAGAATTTTCTAGGATCAAAACCCAAAAGCAAATAAAATATGATATGCATGATGATCTAATGTATAACATTCCAAATTGAAAATTTGGGATGTTACACAGTCTATTGACAAGCGTAATATGACATAGGAGAGTACCATGCAGCGCCCATAAAAAAAATTCCATTTTTGCCGGACAAGATAAATTTGAAATCTTGCACCAAATGGGAATAAATTTGGTTCGACCCATTCCATTTGTATGATAGAGTTTCCTTCCATGTTGGTAATCTCATTCAACAAAATGTGTAGAACAAACATATTTTTTTCCATTCTTAGTATAACTCCAGACAATAAAATCTGACGTGTCAAACAGAGGGAGGGGGATATTGAAGGAAATATGCCCTAGAGGCAATAATAAAGTTGTTATTTTATATTTCCTTATTCATGATAAAGGTTTATTATCCATGCTAGAATTGTATTGATCAGAAACCTTAATACATGTGTGAATACATAAACAAACACCGTGTCCCTAGTGAGCCTCTACTAGACTAGTTCGTTGATCAAAGATGGTTAATGTTTCCTAACCATGGACATGAGCTGTCATTTGATAACGGGATTACATCGTTAGGAGAATGATGTGATGGACAAGACTCATCTGTTAGCTTAGCATAATGATTTTTCAGTTTTATTGCTATTGATTTCTTCATGTCAAATACATATTCCTTCGACTATGAGATTATGCAACTCTCGGATACCGGAGGAATACCTTATGTGCTATCAAACGTCACAACATAACTGGGTGACTATAAAGATGTCCTATAGGTATCTCCGAAGGTGTTTGTTGAGTTGGCATATATCGAGATTAGGATTTGCCACTCCGAGTTTCGGAGAGGTATCTCTGGGTCCTCTCGGTAATACACATTATAAGCTTGCAAGCAAATGACTTAGGAGTTGGTCACGAGATGATGTATTACGGAACGAGTAAAGAGACTTGCCAGTAACGAGATTGAACTAGGTATGATGATACCGATGATCGAATCTCGGCAAGTAACATACCGATGGACAAAGGGAATTACATATGTTGTCATAACACACTACTGCAGGATGCTGCTAATGTAACACTACGATCAGAGACCCTTCGAAAAAACTGTGTGCGATGCAATAATTGCAAACGGTGGTGTAAAAAAACCATCAAAAAAGGTGCAAAACGTTTGCGATGGTGGATGCATCAAACACGGTTTAGATTTTAGTCGCGTGTGCGATGCAGGGCATACGATTCAGTTCAATTAACTGTTTGCGATGAGGAGGAACAAAAGAAACATGCAGTCAGATGAAGGTGTGTGCGATATACAACATATGGTTCACTCGGATGAACTGTTTGTGATTAGGCAACACAAAAGAAACGGTCATCCAGATCAAGATGTGTGCGATATATGGCATGCGGTTCAATCGGATGAACTGTTTGCTTTGAGCCAAGAGAACAAAACGGTTCAATATAACAAGATGTGTGTGATACGCGGTAAACGGGACTGTAGTCGGAAACGTTTGGGAAGACCTATAACAACACAGATGATTCCTGTTAACAAGCCGTGTGTGTTGTGAGCAAACGATTGCTGGTATACAATTGTGAGTGATTGATGAAAACATCACCGACGGGTTCCATTGTTTAGTCTGTGTGTGATGTGATTTTCTTTCTCCGCACAACATATATACTTAAAAAGACAGCATTGCATTGCATAACCAAATTAAGCATACAATTACACAAGTGACTACACACATAACATTTCCACACAGCAAAGTAAGCAATTACATGCATACTAAACTAGGAGAAACGAGGATCTAATCATCTACTTATTGTTGCGACGACGCTTGCCATTGCTCTGCTTTCGGCTGGATCCCTGGTCGTTTTGGGGAAGGAGGCACTTCCTCATGTCAACGATCCGCATGTACATGCCGTAGCTCGTGTATGCCTCCTTGGCCGCGTACACGACCTCGGCATTGTTGAGTATCTCCATCCAGGCCAAGTGCCAGGCACGCTTGTCCTCGTTGCAGGAATCCTTCATGTGTTTGTAGTAGGGGTCGATGATGGCCTTGGCGAGGTGAACCAGTGAGTCCTTCTCATGCTCCTTGCTCCCCCAGATCTTGTATTGGCCCTGGATGTCGACAAGATTCTGGCAGGCGATGCCCGAATTCTCGAGCGCCTTTACATCGTTGGTGATGTCCACCGTAGCGAACATGTAGTGGGGGCTGTTGACAAACCTGGTGAAACGCTCGCAAGGCCTTGTGGCCAGGCAGTAGTGGTAGACGAGGACGTGGTGGCGCACGCACATCTGGGCGACGGCGACCTGGGGACGAGACCCGGCACAAGCGCGGGTGTACTCGAGGTCGAACCCGACCACCTTGTACTTCTCCTAAGCAAGCAACAACTCCATGATGTGGATGGAGTGCTCCACCCAGACTGGGTCGTTGGTGTACACCACCGAGAGGTCTGTGAACCTTCTTGGTGGGTGTGCTTCTTGCATTGGTGGGGCGCAATCGAAAGGTTGAAGAGACACAAGGGTTGAATGGTCGCTGTAATAATGGGGGTCGACCAGCCTGTAATCGTCATGTCTTGTCACGACGTTCATAGCGGAGGATTCCAGTGCATGCTTGACAACACCGCACCGCACACATTTCATTTGACCACGCGTGGGCTCGAAGAGGCGCCAAATGTATCGTCGGTGAGCCAATTCCCGCGCTACCACGCAGTTTACCGTGCTAGCTTCCCACCCCGGCTAGTTTGGCCACGCCTCGGCTAGAAGAGGGACAAATCATGGGCATTTATTGGCAAAAAGTTTTGTAAAAACAAAGTGTGTGGAATGACTTCGGTCATAATTTTACCCATGGGTGATGAGCTCAAAGTTACATAGAAGGGTGATGATGGACACTCGAGTGTGATAATTAATTCTGCGCTCTACAGGGCACACGGTTGAAGAAACCAACTGTGTGCAATAATGTCGAAGATCGCAGTCGAGTTAGCTATACAGATCGTGTGCTGTGAGGCCGACAAGGTAAACATATTCGAGAATGGTTAATAAAATCTAAGACCATTGCATCTTAAGGTCAAAATAGTGCTACCAATATACGAGTCTCGTACGATGCCATTTCAATGATTGGAACACAAAAGCTCGAAATGTTACAAGGTTCAAATTCCAGAGTTATATGGCTCAAATTCGAAGATTACAAGGTTCAAACTGATATTAGAAATGAAATTCAGCTCATGAGCTGCAAACGCTCGCGCTGATCCACTAAACATGGATATCAGAGAGGTTCAAACTAATATTACCACTTCTAAGTCTGGTTTTGAAACATCATAATTTTTGCAAAGGGGTCAGCCACTGAGAAGTCATGTATGGGGTTGACACGACGACTTCCGATTACTCTGTCATCTGAAGTTCCAAATTGAAATTCAGCATTTTTGGAGCCTATTCCATTCTGCCGCAGGCGCCGGCGCTGATCAACAAACCATTCATTTTTGCGAAATAAATGTAGGGCAAACCTCATTACCTTCAACACCTTTGCTCTCAAAACAAAGAACCTAGTGAATATAATCTCCGGTAAGGTCCCTCGGTAGGCATTCAAAGTAATTTCTGAGAGATGCAGATCTAGGCATTCGATGTGATTGTTATATTGTATCACATTATCCACCACTGGGCCTAATCTTATCTGCAAAAGTAGAAAACGTGGTAGTGCTTACCTGAAGTTTTGAACACTACTACATGCCTATTTGGTTTGCAGGATTTGTAAAATGCACTAACATGCCATCTTCAATCTGACATAACTATTGGGTATGACCCGCCTAGGAGGGGCCGGGTCATGCCACTGGCGGTTTAAAGATGAAGAAGCCCGATAAGGTCCAAGAAGATATGTAGATGGCGGTTCACAGAGCAAGCCATTGAAGGCCCAAGACCCGGAGACGACTTGAGGCCCATGGGTGTGAGCCGCCATATTGTTAACTTGTTCTATAAGGCAAGCTTAGTTAGAAACCGAGCTAGTCACGTTCGTGTGAGACGGACGGAACTCTGTAAGCCGCTGGGAATCAACCTGTATATAAAGGGGTGACACGATGGCGGGTTAACTCAAGAAACAACTGAACGAGAACTAGGTCAAGCGTATTCGCTCCCTGGTAATCGAAACCTGAGTAATACAACCTTAACCAAGAGTAGGCTTTTACCTCATTGAGAGGGCCCAAACCTGGGTAAACTCCCTGCGTCCTTTGTCCCGTTTAACCCCTTCAAGCTAACCTAGCTGCGATGGCTCCACACCTAAGTCCGTTTGCTAGGGCATCTATCGTGTTAAGTCCACGACAGTTGGCGCCCACCGTGGGGCCAGCGCACTGTGGTTTCGAGTTCTTGAAGGGCAACTTCGCAGGGATCAAGAGATACGCCGTCGGCTGGATGACTAAAAGCCGTCGAGGCAAGCTCTACATCAACGATGCTGGCTGGGGCCCTGAGGCCGGCTCAATCGAGTACAGGTACCGGGTCCCCTTCGGCGGAATCCACGTCTTCATTGGCAAGATCGGTGAGTCGGAGCCTGAGCCGGACACCTGCACTGACATCATCGAGACGGCTCAGCGTGCACGACCTGCCAAGGTTCAAGTCACCGTGAAGCACGCTTTTGTGGGTTTTACTCACGAAGTGGATCTTGAGGAAGGATATGTGTCTGGTGGAGAGACAACCATCTATTCTGGTGATGAGTCCTCAACCGGCGAGACCAATTCCATATATCAATTGTGAGATGGTGGGCTTGGCGGGCTGTTCCAATGGCGACAGTATTTCGGACCACTATGAGCCGCCGAATAGGGTTGCGATCTTCATGGACGACACAGAACCGGTGCTCAATTCGACAACTACTGCGGCTATGACCTCCAGTTCAAAGGCTGCGGCGACTGTCGGGGCAAGCGGTTCTACGCGCCCGCCGCTCAAGTGTTATCCGAGCTCTTGGAGGCTTTGGCGACCTTATTGGCTGTAGAGGTGACACCAGAAAATCAAGCACATCATAAGGTGGATGTTGCGAAACTGCGAGATGAGATAGCTCGAGCTAAGGAGGAGTTTAATGTAGAGAATGCTAGGATGGCAACAGAATGAGCTGCTTTGGACGCTGCGACACAACTATTGGGGAACGTAGCATGCAATTTCAAAAAAATTCCTACGATCACGCAAGATCTATCTAGGAGATGCATAGCAACGAGAGGGGTAGAGTGTGTCCACGTACCCTCATAGACCGAAAGCAGAAGTGTTAGTTTAACACAGTTGATGTAGTCGAACGTCTTCGCGATCCAACCGATCAAGTACCGAACGCACGACACCTCTGAGTTCAGCACACATTCAGCTTGATGACGTTCCTCAAACTCTTGATCCAGCAAAGTGTCGAGGGAGAGTTTTGTCAGCACGACGGTGTGGTGACGGTGATGGTGATGTGATCCACACAGGGTTTCGCCTAAGCACTATGACAATATGACCGGAGGAGTAAACTACGGAGGGGGGCACCACACACGGCTAAGAAACAATTGATGTGCATTGGGGTGCCACCCTGCCCCCGTATATAAAGGAGGAGAGGGGAGGAGGCCGGCCCTAGGGGGCGCGCCAAGTAGGGGGAAACCCACTAGGACTCCTAGTCCTAGTCGACCCCCATTTCCTTCTTTCGGAGGGGGAAATGGGGAAGGAGAGGGAGAGGAAGAAGGAAAGGGGGCCGTGCACCCTCCCCTTGTCCAATTCGGACTCCCCATGGGGGGCACCCCTTGTGGGCTGTCCTCTCTCTCCCCTATGGCCCATGTGGCCCATTACCTCCCCCCCCCGGGGGGGGGGGGGGTTCCGGTAACCCCTCGGTACTCCGATAAATATTCGAAACACTCCGAAACCATTCCGGTGTCCGAATACTAACGTCCAATATATCAATCTTTATCTCTCGGCCATTTCGAGACTCCTCATCATGTCGGTGATCTCATCCGGTGACCAAAAAATCTTCGGTCACCAAAACACATAACTCATAATACAAATCGTCATCGAACGTTAAGCGTGCGGACCTCTATGGGTTCGAGACCTATGTAGACATGAACGAGACACATCTCTGATCAAAAACAAACAGCGGAACCTGGATGCTCATATTGGTTCCTACATATTCTACAAAGAACTTTATCGGTCAAACCGCAATGACAACATACATCATTCCCTTTGTTATCGGTATGTTACTTGCCTGAGATTCGATCGTCGGTATCCTCATACCTAGTTAAATCTTGTTACCGACAAGTCTCTTTACTCGTTCCGTAATGCATCATCCCGTAACTAACTCATTAGTCACATTGCTTGCAAGGCTTATCATGATGTGCATTACCGAGAGGGCCCAGAGATACCTCTCCGATACTCGGAGTGACAAATCCTAATCTCAATCTATGCCAACCCAACAAACACCTTCGGAGACACCTGTAGACCATCTTTATAAGCACCCAGTTACGTTGTGACGTTTGATAGTACACAAGGTGTTCCTCTTTTATTCGGGAGTTGCATAATCTCATAATCAAAGGAATATGTATAAGTTATGAAGAAAGCAATAGGAATAATACTTAACGATCATTATGCTAAGTTAACGAGTGGGTCTTGTCCATTACATCATTATCCTAATGATGGGATCCCGTTTATCAAATGACAACACATGTCTATGGTCAGGAAACTTAACCATCTTTGATTAACAAGCTGGTCAAGTAGAGTCATACTAGGGACACTTTGTTTTGTCTATGTATTCACACATGTATCAAGTTTCCGGTTAATACAATTCTAGCATGAATAATAAACATTTATCATGATATAATGAAATATAAATAACAACTTTATTATTGCCTATAGGGCATATTTCCTTCAGTCTCCCACTTGCACTAGAGTCAATAATCTAGATTACATTGTAATGATTCTAACATCCATGGAGTCTTGGTGCAGATCATGTTTTGCTCATGGAAGAGGCTTAGTCAACGGGTCTGCAACATTCAGATCCGTATGTATTTTGCAAATCTCTATGTCTCCCTCCTTGACTTCATCACGGATGGAGTTGAAGCGTCTCTTGATGTGTTTGGTTCTCTTGTAAAATCTGGATTCCATTGTTAAGGCAATTGCTCCAGTATTGTCACAAAATATTTTCATTGGACCCGATGCACTAGGTATTACACCTAGATCGGATATTAACTCCTTCATCTAGATTCCTTCATTTGCTGCTTCCGAAGCAGCTATGTACTCCGCTTCACACGTAGATCCCGCCACAATGCTTTCCTTGGAACTGCACCAACTGACAATTCCACCATTCAATATAAATACGTATCCGGTTTGCGACTTAGAGTCATTCGGATCAGTGTCAAATCTAGCATCAACATAACCATTTTACGACGAGCTCTTTGCCACCTCCATAAACGGTAAACATATCCTTAGTCCTTTCTGGTATTTCAGGATGTTCTTGACCGCTGTCCAGTGATCCACTCCTGGATTACTTTGGTACCTCCCTGCTAAACTTATAGCAAGACACACATCAGGTTTGGTACACAGCATTGCATACGTGATAGAACCTATGGCTGAGGCATAGGAAATGACTTTCATTTTCTCTCTATCTTCTGCAGTGGTCGAGCATTAAGTTTGACTCAACTTCACACCTTGTAACACAGGCAAGAACCCTTTCTTCGACTAATCCATTTTGAACCTCTTCAAAACTTTATCAAGGTATGTGTTTTGTGAAAGTCGAATTAAGCGTCTTGATCTATCTCTATAGATCTTGATGCCTAATATATAAGCAGCTTCACCAAGGTCTTTCATTGAAAAATTCTTATTCAAGTATCCTTTTATGCTATCCAGAAATTCTATATCATTTCCAATCAACAATATTTCATCCACATATAATATTAGAAATGCTACGGAGCTCCCACACACTTTCTTGTAAATACAGGCTTCTCCAAAAGTCTGTATAAAACCATATCCTTTGATCACACTATCAAAGCGTATATTCCAACTCCGAGATGCTTGCACCAGTCCATAAATGGATCGCTGGAGCTTGCACACTTTATTAGCACATTTAGGATCGACAAAACCTTCTGGTTGCATCATATCCAACTCTTCTTTAAGAAAACCATTAAGGAATGCGGTTTTGACGTCCATTTGCCAAATTTCATAAGTATAAAATGTGCAATTGCTAACATGATTCGGACAGACTTAAGCATCGCTACGGGTGAGAAGGTCTCATCGTAGTCAGCTCCTTGAACTTGTCGAAACCCTTTCGCAACAAGTCGAGCTTTGTAGACAGTAACATTACCGTCAGCATCAGTCTTCCTCTTGAAGATCCATTTATTCTCTATGGCTTACCGATCATCGGGAAAGTCAACCAAAGTCCATACTTTGTTCTAATACATGGATCGCATCTCAAATTTCATGGCCTCAAGCCATTTTGCAGAATCTAGGCTCATCATCGCTTCTTCATAGTTTGTAGGTTCGTCATGGTCTAGTAACATGATTTCCAGAACAGGATTACCGTACCACTCAGGTGCGGAACATACTTTGGTTGACCTACGAGGTTCGGTAGTAACTTGATCTGAAGTTTCATGATCATTATCATTAGCTTCCTCACTAATTGGTGTAGGCATGACTGGAACTAGTTTCTGTGATAACTACTTTCCAATTCGAGAGAAGGTACAATTACCTCATCAAGTTATACTTTCCTCCCAGTCACTTCTTTCGAGAGAAACTCCTTCTCCAAAAAGGATCCATTCTTAGCAACAAATATCTTGCCTTCGGATCTGTTATAGAAGGTGTACCCACCAGTTTCTTTTGGGTGTCCTATGAAGACGCACTTCTCCGATTTGGGTTCGAGCTTATCAGGCTGAAGCCTTTTCACATAAGCATCGCAACCCCAAACTTTAAGAAATGACAACTTAGGTTTCTTGCCAAACCACAGTTCATATGGTGTCGTCTCAACAGATTTAGATGGTGCCCTATTTAACATGAATGCAGCTGTCTCTAATGCATAACCACAAAACGATAGTGGTAAATAGGTAAGAGACATCATAGATCGCACCATATCTAATAAAGTACAGTTACGACGTTCGGACAGACCATTACGCTGTGGTGTTCCAGGTGGCGTGAGTTGCAAAACTATTCCACATTATTTTAAATGAAGACCAAACTCATAACTCAAATATTCGCCTCCGCGATTAGATCGTAGAAACTTTATTTTCTTGTTACAATGATTTTCCACTTCACTCTGAAATTCTTTGAACTTTTCAAATGTTTTAGACTTGTGTTTCATTAAATAGATATACCCATATCTGCTCAAATCATCTGTGAAGGTCAGAAAATAATGATACCCGCCGCGAGCCTCAACACTCATCGGACCGCATACATTAGTATGTATTATTTCCATTAAGTCAGTGGCTCGATCCATTGTTCCGGAGAACGGAGTCTTAGTCATCTTGCCCATGAGGCATGGTTCGCAAGTATCAAGTGATTCATAATCAAGTGATTCCAAAAGCCCATCCGTATGGAGTTTCTTCATGCGCTTTACACCAATATGACCTAAACGGCAGTGCCACAAATATGTTGCACTATCATTATTAACTTTGCATCTTTTGGCATCAATATTATGAATATGTGTATCACCACGGTCGAGATTTAATAAAAATAGACCACTCATCAAGGGTGCATGACCATAAAAGATATTACTCATATAAATAGAACAACCATTATTCTGTGATTTAAATGAATAACCGTCTCGCATCAAACAAGATCCAGATATAATGTTAATGCTCAACGCTGGCACCAAATAAATATTATTCAGGTCTAAAACTAATCCCGGAGGTAGATGTAGAGGTATCATGCCGACGGCGATCACATCAACCTTGGAACCATTTCTGACGCGCATCGTCACCTCGTCCTTAGCCAATCTTCGTTTAATCCGTAGCCCCTGTTTCAAGTTGCAAATATGAGCAACCGAACCAGTATCAAATACCCAGGTACTACTACGAGCATTAGTATGGTACACATCAATAACATGTATATCAAATATACCTTTGTTCACTTTGCCATCCTTCTTATCTGCCAAATACTTGGGGCAGTTCCGCTTCCAGTGACCAGTCTCTTTGCAGTTGAAGCACTCAATTTCAGGCTTAGGTCCAGAGTTGGGCTTCTTCCCGGGAGTAGCAACTTGCTTGCTATTATTCTTGAAGTTCCCTACTTTCCCGTTGCACTTTTTCTTGAAACTAGTGGTCTTGTTAACCATCAACACTTGATGCACCTTCTGGATTTCTACCTCCGCAGCCTTGAGCAGTGCGAAGTTCTCGGGAATCGTCTTGCTCATCCCTTGCATATTATAGTTCATCACGAAGACTGTATAGCTTGGTGGCAGTGATTCAAGAACTCTGTCAATAACACTATCATCCGGAATATTAACTCCCAGCTGAGTCAAGTGGTTATGGTACTAGACATTCTAAGTATGTTTTCACTGACAGAACTGTTCTCCTCCATCTTGCAGCTATAGAACTTGTTGGAGACCTCATATCTCTCAACTCGGGAATTTGCTTGAAATATTAACTTCAACTCCTGAAACATCTCATATGCCCCATGATGTGCAAAACGTCTTTGAAGTCTTGATTCTAAGCCGTAAAGCATGGCACACTGAACTATCGAGTAGTCATCAGATTTAGCTTGCCAGACATTCAAAACATCAACAGTTGCTCCTGCAGCAGGCCTTGCACCTAGCGGTGCATCAAAGACGTAATTCTTATGTGCAGCAATGAGGATAATCCTCAAGTTACGAACCCAGTCCGTGTAGTTGCTACCATCATCTTTCAACTTAGCTTTCTCTAGGAACGCATTAAAATTCAAGGGAACGGTAGCACGGGCCATTGATCTACAACATAGATATGCAAATACTATCAGGACTAAGTCCATGATAAATTAATTTCAATTAATCATATTACTTAAGAACTCCCACTTAGATAGACATCCCTCAAGTCATCTAAATGATCACGTGATCCATATCAACTAAACCATGTCCGATCATCACATGAGATGGGGTAGTTTTGAATGGTGAACATCTCTATGTTGATCATATCTACTATATGATTCACGTTCGACCTTTCGGTCTCAGTGTCCCGAGGCCATGTCTGTACATGCTAGGCTCGTCAAGTTTAACCCGAGTATTCTGCCCATGCAAAACTGTCTTGCACCCATTGTATGTGAACGTAGAGCTTATCACACCCGATCATCACGTGGTGTCTCGTCAGGACGAACTGTCGCAGTGATGCATACTTAGGGAGAACACTTATACCTTGAAATTTAGTGAGGGATCATCTTATAATGCTACCGTCGTACTAAGCAAAATAAGATGCATAAAAGATAAACATCACATGCAATCAAAATATGTGACATGACATGGCCATCATCATCTTGTGACTTCGATCTCCATCTCCAAACCACCGTCATGATCTCCATCGTCACCGGCTTGACACCTTGATCTCCATTGTAGCGTCGTTGTCGTCTCGCCAACTATTTCTTCTACAACTATCGTTGCCACATAGTGATGAAGTAAAGCAATTACACGGCGATTGCATTTTATACTATAAAGCGACAACCATAAGGCTCCTGCCAGTTGCCGCTAACTTTTACAAAACATGATCATATCATACAATAACTTATATCACATCATGTCATGACCATATCACATCAGAACATGCCCTGCAAAAACAAGTTAGATGTCCTCTACTTTGTTGTTGCAAGTTTTACGTGGCTGCTACGGGCTTCTAGCAAGAACCGTTCTTACCTACGCATCAAAACCACAACGAATTTTCATCAAGTGTGTTTTTTTAACCTTAAACAAGGACCGGCCGTAGTCAAATTTGATCAACTAAAGTTGGAGAAATAGACACCACCAGCCACCTTTATGCAAAACAAGTTGCATGTCTGTCAGTGGAATGGGTCTCATGAACGTGGTCATGTAAGGTTGGTTCGGGCCGCTTCATCCAACAATACCGCCGAATCAAAATAAGACGTTGGTAGTAAGCAGTATGACTATTATCTCCCAAAACTCTTTCTGTTCTACTTGTGCATATCATCTACGCATAGACCTGGCTCGGATGCCACTGTTGGGGAACGTAGCATGCAATTTCAAAATAATTCCTACAATCACACAAGATCTATCTAGGAGATGCATAGAAACGAGAGGGGGAGAGTATGTCTATGTACCCTCATAGACTGAAAGCGAAAGAGTTAGGTTAACGCGGTTGATGTAGTAGAACGTCTTCACGATCCAACCTATCTAGTACCGAACGTATGGCACCTCCGAGTTCAGCACACGTTCAGCTCGATGACGTCCCTTGAACTCTTGATCCAGCAGAGGGTCGAGGGAGAGTTTCATCAGCACGACGGCATGGTGATGGTGATAGTGATGTGATCCGCACAGGGCTTCGCCTAAGCACTACGACGCTATGATCGGAGGAGTAAATTATGGAGGGGGGCACCACACACGGCTAAGAGAATAACTGTTGTGCTTTGGGGTGCCCCTGCCCCCGTATATAAAGGAGGGAGGAGGAGGCCAGCCACCAAGGGGAGCACCAAGGGGGGGGAGTCCTAGTAGGATTCTCCCCCCCTTTTTCCTTTCTCACCGGAGGGGAAAAGGGAAGGAGAGGGAGAGGGAGAGGGAAAGCGGAAAGGGGGCCGCGCCCCCTCCCCCTTGTCCAATTCGGACTCCCTTGGGCCGGGGGGGGGCACCTTGTGGGCTCCACTCTCTTTCTCCCCTATGGCCCATGAAGGCCCATTACTTCCCCGAGGGGTTCCGGTAACCCCTCGGTGCTCCAATAAATACTCGAAACGTCCTGAAATCATTCCGTTTTCCGAATACTATCGTCCAATATATCAATCTTTACCTCTTGACCATTTTGGGACTCCTCGCCATCTTCGTGATCTCATTCGGGACTTCAAACATACTTCGGTCACCAAAACACATAACCCTTAATACAAATCATGATCGAACGTTAAGCGTGCGGACCCTACGGGTTCGAGAACTATGTAGACATGACCGAGACACATCTCCGATCAATAACCAACAGCGGAATCTGGATGCTCATATTGGTTCCTACATATTCTATGACGATCTTTATCGGTCAAACCGCAATAACAACATACGTTATTCCCTCAGTCACTGGTATGTTACTTGCCCGAGATTCGATCGTCAGTATCATCATACCTAGTTCAATCTCGTTACCAGCAAGTCTCTTTACTCGTTCCGTAATGCATCATCCCGTAACTAACTCATTTGTCACATTGCTTGCAAGGCTTATAGTGATGTGCATTACCGAGAGGGCTCAGAGATACCTCTACGATACTCGGAGTGACAAATCCTAATCTTGATCCATGCCAACCCAACAAACACCTTTGGAGACACCTGTAGAGCATCTTTATAATCATCCAGTTACGTTGTGACGCTTGATAGCACACAAGGTGTTCCTCGGTATTCGGGAGTTGCATAATCTCATAGTCAAAGGAATATGTATAAGTCATGAAGAAAGCAATAGCAATAAAACTTAACGATCATTATGCTAAGCTAACGAATGGGTCTTGTGTTGGGGAACGTAGCATTTCAAAAATTTCCTACGACGACGCGAGATCTATCTAGGAGAAGCATAGCAACGAGCGGGGAGAGTGTGTCCACGTACCCTCATAGACCGAAAGCGGAAGCGTTTAGTAACGCGGTTGATGTAGTCGAACGTCTTCGTGATCCAACCGATCCAAGTACCGAACGTAAGGCACCTCCGGGATCAGCACACATTCAGCTCGATGACGTCCCTCAAACTCTTGATCCAGTTGAGGCCGAGGGAGAGTTCCGTCAGCACGACGGTGTGGTGACGGCAATGATGAAGTTACCGATGCAGGGCTTCACCTAAGCACTTCAACAATATGATCGAGGTGTGTAACTGTGGAGGGGGGCACCGCACACGGCTAAAAGATCAACTTGTGTGTCTTTGGGGTGCCCCTGCCTCCGTATATAAAGGAGGGAGAGGGAGAGGCAGCTGGCCCTAGGGGGCGCGCCAAGGTGTGGAATCCTACTAGGACTCCCTATTCCTAGTAGGATTCCACCTCCCACACGGAGTTGGAAAGGGGGAAGGGAGAAGGAGAGGGAAAGGGGGGCCGCCCCCCTTCTCCTAGTCCTAATCGGCCTCCTGATAATCCCCAAGTACAGGGAATCATCGTAGCAATTCCCAATGGTGGAAGTGATAAGTATGGAGTGTCGAACCCACAAGGAGCTAAATGTAAGATCAATATTCTCTCAAGCCCTATCTGCCACTGATACGACTCTACGTACACCGAATGTTTGCTTCCAACTAGAAACGAGAAATAAAACTATGTTGTGGGTATGAAGAGGATAACTTTGCATGATATCGGAGCTAAAACATAAAAGTAGGTGTTGTTATCATAAAGTTAGAATATATTACTAAATATTATAAATAGCGAGTGTGGAATAATGGTGGATCGGTGTGCGGAATTGTCTTAGGCAATTGTTAACAAGACCAGTGGTCATCATTGCAATTTCATATGAGGGAGAGGCATAAGCTAACATACTTTCTCTTCTTGGATCATATGCACTTATGATTGGAACTCTAGCAAGCATCCGCAACTACTAAAGATCATTAAGGTAAAACCCAACCATAGCATTAAAGCATCAAGTCCCCTTTATCCCATACGCAACAACCCCCTTACCCGGGTTTATGCTTCTGTCACTCAAGCAACCCACTATAAGCGAATCATGAATGTATTGCAACACCCTCACGACACGGAGGGCACAATAGGACAGCACCAAAATAAAACATACAACTCATACCAATCTAGATCATCAATCAACCCAAAGAAAAAGGATATCTACTCAAAACATCATAGGATGGCAACACATCATTGGATCATAATATGTGGCATAAAGCACCATGTTCAAGTAGGGATTACAACGGGGTGCGGGAGAGTGGACCGCGTAAAAGAGATGAGGATGGTGATGATGATGGTGATGGTGATGTTGATGAAAATGATCACCATGGCGATGATTCCCCTCCCGATGGCACTCAGGTGCCACCAAGAGAGAGGAGGAGAGGTTCTTCCCCTTGTGCTTCCTCCTCCATGGCCTCCCCCTGGATGGGGAGAGGTTCTCCCTCTGGTACTTGGCCTTCATGATGATGATGGCCCCTCCGAGATCCTCCTCCATACCCTCCGGTGATGATAGCCCCCTCCGACAGGGTGCTAGAGAGGACCTATATTGATTTCTCATGGCTACAGAGGCTTGTGGCGGTGGGACTTCCGATCTAGGTTAATTTCTAGAGGTTTGGGTATTTATAGGAGAGGTTGGCGTCGAGAACAAGTCAGAGGGCCCCACGGGTAGTCCACGAGGCACAGGGGCGCGCCCCAAGGGGGTGGGCGCGCTCCTACCCTCGTGGGGCCCACGGGACTCCCCTCCCGTAACTCTTTGTTCCATTATTTTTTATATTTTCGAGAAAAATTCCCCATTGATTTTCAGCGCATTCCGAGAACTTTTATTTCTGCACAAAAACAACACCACGATAATTCTGCTGAAAACAGTGTGAGTCCGGGTTAGTTCTAATCAAATCACACCAAAATCATATAAAACAATAGTAAACATGGCATGAATACTTCCTAAATTATCGATACATTGGAGACGTATCAGCATCCCCAAGCTTAATTCCCGCTCGTCCTCGAGTAGGTAAATGATAAAAGAAATAATTTATGAAGTGTGAATGCTAGCAAGTGCTTAATTTTGATCAATGATAGTTTCAATCACTTTTTGTAGCATCATTATATATCATAACAGTAGCTAAACTCATAAAACTTCTCATGATCAAGTAACAAGCTATTCACATGTTAAAGTATAGATCATAAACTTTCTTGGAAACTAACAAACTGTGCTCCTAGTCATCAAACAATTGCAATTCATCTCATTTTTGGGAAGGGTCTATGTAAGAGCTTTGATTTAGCAAACTCCACATACTCAACTATCATTTAATCTTTCACAATTGCTAACACTCATGTGATATTTATGGGTTCAAAGTTTTAATCAGACACAGAGAAAGATATGGGCTTATAGTTTTGCCTCCCAACCTTTTACCTCAAGGGTAATGTCAACAATAATAATTTATGAAAACCTACATCCAAGTGATATATATATCCGGATCGCTCCAACACAAAGTGTTTGCCAAAGGAAAAAGTGTAAAAAGGGAAAGGTGATGATCACCATGACTCTTGTATGAGGCTAGAAGATAAAAGTAAAAGATAGGCCCTTCGCAGAGGGAAGCAGAGGTTGTCATGTGTTTTTATGGTTGGATGCATGAAATCTTGATGCAAAAGAACATCACTTTATATTGCCACTTGTGATATGGGCCTTTATTATGCAGTCCGTCGCTTTTATTTCTTCCACATCACAAGATCGTATAAAGCTTATTTTCTCCACACTAATAAATCATACATATTTAGAGAGCAAATTTTATTGCTTGCAACAATGACAACTTACTTGAAGGATCTTACTCAATCCATAGGTAGATATGGTGGACTGTCATGGCAAAACTGGGTTTAAGGATATTTGGTAGCACAAGTAGTATCTCTACTTGGTGCAAAGAATTTGGCTAGTATGAGAGAGAAAGGCAAGCTCAACATGTTGGATGATCCAAGACAATATAACGTTTCAGGTATAGGAAAACATATCCCATTAAGTTGCCTTCCTTGTCCAACATCAAACTTTTAGCATGTCATATTTTAATGAGTGCTCACAATTGCAAAAGATGTCAAAGATAGTACATTTATATGTGAAATCTCTCTTCCTTCAATATTCTTTCATGAATTGTTCAAGTGACCAATTCTGCATTTGCTAACTTTCAATGAGTTTACTACCTATACTTATTATGTGTGAAGTCATTACTCCCCATGTTATAAGCATATGAAACGTATATAACTTCAGATTTATGATATTCAATTCATTCAACCATTTAGTCATAGGATATACATGAAGCGCGTGAGTAAATGACAAACTACTCCAAAATGATATAAGTGAAGAATGCTGAGTACAAATAATTAACTAGCCATGGGAGGATTCTTTATTTCCATTCAAGATTTCAGATCCAATGATTTTATTCCAACAGCAAGTAAAATTTAAAATACGCTCCAAGCAAAACACATATCATGTGACGAATAAAAATATAGCTCCGCGTAAGGTATACCGATAGTTTTGAAGACGAAAGAGGGGATGCCTTCCGGGGCATCCCCAAGCTTAGGCGCTTGAGTCTTCCTTGAATATTACTGTGGGGTGCCTTGGGAATCCCCAAGCTTAGGGTCTTTCCACTCCTTATTCTCGTCATATCGATATCTCACCCAAAGCTTGAAAACTTCAATCACACAAAACTTAACGAAACTTCGTGAGATAGGTTAGTATGATAAAGAGTAAACCATTCACCTTGGTAATGTCAAAGACAAGGCTCATAATTGTTCTCACACAATGCCTACTGTACCATATCATTTCTACAATTTATATTGAGAAATATAAGCCATAGAAACTAGAAAACAAGCAAACTATACAATGAAAACAGAATCTGTCAGAAACAGAACAGTCTGTAATGATCTGAACACCAACCATACTTCTGCTACACCAACAATTCTGAAATAAATTGGTGGACGTGAGGAATTTGTCTATTAATCTTCTGAAAAAAGAATCAACTCAATCTCACTCTTCTGTAAAAAATGGAAGCTAATCTCGTGAGTGCAAAGTTTCTGTTTTTTTATAGCAAGATCACATTAACTTTCACCCAAGTCTTCCCAAAGGTCTTACTTGGAACTTTATTGAAACAAAATCTATAATACATGATTAATACAATATCTTAATCATGATAGCACACAAAAACATTAAGGGTAAATATTGGGTTGTCTTCCAACAAGCGCTTTTCTTTAATGCCTTTTAGCTAGGCATGATGATTTCAACGATGCTCACATAAAAGATAAGAATTGAAACATAAAGAGAGCATCATGAAGAATATGACTAGCACATTTAAACCTAACCCACTTCCTATTCCTCGGGATTTTGTGAGCACACAATTTATAGGAACAAGGATCAACTAGCATAGGAAGGCAAAACAAGGATAACTTCCAAACTTTAAGCACATAGAGAGGAAACTTGATATTATTGCAACTCCTACAAGCATATATTCCTCCCTCATAATAATTTTCAGTAGCATCATGAATGAATTCAACAAATAACCATCACACAAAGCATTCTTTTCATCATCTACAAGCATATAAATTTTACTACTCTCCACATAAGCAAAATTCTTCTCATTCGGAATAGTGGAATCATTACTAACTAAAGTTGACACTCTTCCAAATCCACTTTAGATTATAGTATTATTCACACTCCAAAATATATAAGTGAAGTTCATGGATAATTCTAGAATTAATATAGACTAACCAATACCCAAGCTCAAAATATATAAGTGAAGCACACGAAGCATTCTATAAAGCCATACTCAAAAGATTTAAGTGAAGCACAAATGGCAATTCTATAAGATCATACTTAAAAGATATAAGTGAAGCACACGAAGTGTTCTATAAATCAGTAAAGAACTATCTCCTACTAGCATGGTTCTTAAAGGAAAAATAAAAACCCAAAGGACACAAATTATGTGAACAAAACAAAAACCGAGGTATACCGATAATTGTTGAAGAAGAAAGATGGGATGCCAACTGGGTATCCCCAAGCTTAGATGCTTGAGTATCCTTGAAATATTTGCTTGGGGTGCCTTGGACATCCCCAAGCTTGAGCTCTTGCCTCTCTTTATTCTTCTCATATTGACAGCTCCTCGATCTTCGAACACTTCATCCACACAAAACTTTAACCAAAACTTTGTGAGATCCGTTAGTGTAACAAAGCAAATCACTACCTTTAGGTACCGTTGAAAACTTATTCCAATTTAATATTTGAACTATATCTATTGTATTCCAACTTCACCATGGTTCATACCCCCCGATACTACCTATGGATTCATCAAAATAAACGAACAACTCATAGAAAACAGAATCTGTCAAAAACAGGACAGTCTGTAGTAATCTGGAAGTTTAGTAAACTTCTGTAACTCCAAAAATTCTAAAAAAATATGAGAATTTTTAAAAAAATTGTACAGAATTAATTTTCAAAAAATTTCAGACCCATTTGACTTTCCAGTAAAAATGTAAAATCACGCGCTACAGCCAAAGTTTCTATTTTTGTACTATACATAGTAAACAAGCAATCTAATCATCCTAAAACCGAAGCTTGGCACATTAGTTTTATAATACAATGGATATATACAAGGGGATAATTATTTTCAGAGAAGCTTCCATGAAATGTTTTACATTGTTTCCATGAGCATGAACACAAGTGCTCAAGGTCGACCCTCATTTCTTCAATGCATAATCTTCCAATCACTTCTCTTATTGAAAAACTTTGTAGGCATGAGAGGCAAGTAAATTCTTTTTGTATTTTCATTCTTTGAATTTTTTTGTATGTTTCACCCACAACTAAATGGAAACAAAAAGGAAAACAAAATCTACTTAGTGAAGAAATCAAACACGCACACACGTGAATATCAACCCCACGCTATTGCTCCCCGGCAACGGCGCCAGAAAAGAGCTTGATAATCCCCAAGTGCAGGGAATCATCGTAGCAATTCCCAATGGTGGAAGTGATAAGTATGGAGTGTCGAACCGACAAGGAGCTAAAGGTAAGATCAATATTCTCTCAAGCCCTATCTTCCACTGATACGACTCTACGTATACCGAACGTTTGCTTCCAACTAGAAACGAGAAATAAAACTACGTTGTGGGTATGAAGAGGATACCTTTGCATGATATCGGAGAGCTAAAACATAAAAGTAGGGGCTGTTATCATAAAGTTAGAATATATTACTAAATATTGTAAATAGCGAGTGTGGAATAATGGTGGATCGGTGTGCGGAATTGTCTTAGGCAATTGTTAACAAGACCGGTGGTCGTCATTGCAATTTCATATGAGGGAGAGGCATAATCTAACATACTTTCTCTTCTTGGATCATATGCACTTATGATTGGAACTCTAGCAAGCATCCGCAACTACTAAAGATCATTAAGGTAAAACCCAACCATAGCATTAAAGCATCAAGTCTCCTTTATCCCATACACAACAACCCCCTTACTCGAGTTTATGCTTCTGTCACTCAAGCAACCAACTATAAGTGAATCATGAACGTATTGCAACACTCTACAGCGGGGATCCCTCACGCTTGCGCGACACGGAGGGCACAATAGGACAACACCAAAATAAAACATACAACTCATACCAATCTAGATCATCAATCAACCCAAAGACAAAGGATATCTACTCAAAACATCATAGGATGGCAACACACCATTGGATCATAATATGTGGCATAAAGCACCATGTTCAAGTAGGGATTACAATGGGGTGCGGGAGAGTGGACCGCGTAAAAGAGATGAGGATGGTGATGATGATGGTGATGTTGATGAAGACGATCACCGCTGCGATGATTCCCCTCCCGATCGCACTCCGGTGCCACCGAGAGATTGGAGGAGAGGTTCTTCCCCTTGTGATTCCTCCTCCATGGCATCCCCCTGGATGGGGAGAGGTTCTCCCTCTGGTCCTTGGCCTTCATGACGATGATGGCCCCTCCGGGATCCTCCTCCATGCCCTCCGGTGATGATGGCCCCCTCCGACAGGGTGCTAGAGAGGGCCTAGATTGATTTATCTTGGCTATAGAGGCTTGCGGCGGTGGAACTTCCGATCTAGGTTAATTTCTGGAGGTTTGGGTATTTATAGGAGAGGCTGGCGTCGAGAACAAGTCAGGGGGCCCCACGGGTAGTCCACGAGGCACAGGGGCGCGCCCCAGGGGGGTGGGCGTGCCACCCACCCTTGTGGGGCCCATGGGACTCCCCTCCCGTAACTCTTTGTTCCATTATTTTTTATATTTTCCTGAAAAATTCCTGGTTTATTTTTGGCGCATTCTGAGAACTTTTATTTCTGCACAAAAACAACACCATGGCAATTCTGCTGAAAACAGCGTCAGTCCGGGTTAGTTCTAATCAAATCATACCAAAATCATATAAAACAATAGTAAACATGGCATGAATACTTCATAACTTATCGATACGTTGGAGACGTATCACCTCCTGCCCAAGGGGGGGCGCACCAACCCCTTGTGGGCTGGTGTGCTTCCCTCTTATGGCCCATAAGGCCCATAACTTCTCCCGGGGTAATCTAAAAATATAAAAACAACAAGGTGACTAATGATAAAATGGTAAATTGTATAGGTCTCTTGTGTCCCTAACACACCCAATACAATGGTAAATTGTATAGGTGCACTCGTTCGGCGAAGAGATGGTGATACAAGTGCAATATGGATGGCAGATATAGGTTTTTGTAATCTGATAATATAAAAACAACAAGGTAACTAATGATAAAAATGAGCGAAAATAGTATTGCAATACGTTGAAACAAGGCCTAGGGTTGATACTTGCACTAGTGCAAGTTCTCTCAACAATAATAACATAATTGGATCATATAAGAATCCCTCAACATGCAACAAAGAGCCACTCCAAAGTCACTAATAGCGGAGAACAAACGAAGAAATTATTGTAGGGTATGAAACCACCTCAAAGTTATCCTTTCTGATCGATCTATTCAAGAGTCCGTAGTAAAATAACACGAAGCTATTCTTTCCGTTCAATCTATCCTAGAGTTCGTACTAGAGAAACACCTTAAGACACAAATCAACCAAAACCCTAATGTCACCTAGATACTCCAATGTCACCTCAAGTATCCATGAGTATGATTATATGATATGCATCACACAATCTCAGATTCATCTATTCAACCAACACAAAGAACTTCAAAGAGTGCCCCAAATTTTCTACCGGAGAGTCGAAACGTGTGCCAACCCCTATGCATAAGTTCAAAAGGTCACGGAACCCGCAAGTTGATGACCAAAACATACATTGAGTAGATCACGTGAATATTCCATTGTCACCACAGATAAGCACATGCAAGACATGCATCAAGTGTTCTCAAATCCTTAAAGACTCAATACGATAAGATAACTTCAAAGGTAAAACTCAATTCATCACAAGGAGATAGAGGGGGAGAAACATCATAAGATCCAACTATAATAGCAAAGCTCGCGATACATCAAGATCGTGCCGAATCAAGAACACGAGATAGAGAGAGATCAAACACATAGCTACTGGTACATACCCTCAGCCCCAAGGGTGAACTACTCCCTCCTCGTCATGGAGAGCGCCGGGATGATGAAGATGGCCACTGGTGATGGATCCCCCCTGTGGCAGGGTGCCGGAACAGGTCTAGATTGGTTTTTGGTGGCTACGGAGGCTTGCGGCGGTGGAACTCCCGATTTAGGTTTCTTTTCGGAGGTTTCTGTATTTATAGGAATTTTTGGCGTAGGTCCCACGTCAGGGGGTCTCCGAGTCATCCGCGAGATAGGGGGTGCGCCCGGGGGGCTAGGGCGCGCCCCCACCCTCGTGGATGGCTCGGGACTCTTTTGCCCCAACTCTTTTACTCCGGGGGCTTCCTTTGGTCCATAAAAAATCATCAAAAATTGGCACGTCAATTGGACTCTGTTTGGTATTCCTTTTCTGTAAAACTCAAAAACAAGGAAAATACAGAAACTAGCACTCGGCTCTAGGTTAATAGGTTAGTCCCCAAAATCATATAAATGCATATAAAACATCCAAGATTGATAATATAATAGCATGGAACAATCAAAAATTATAGATACATTGGAGACATATCAAGCATCCCTGAGCTTAATTCCTGCTCATCCTCGAGTAGGTAAATGATAAAAACAGAATTTTTGATGTGGAATGCTACCTACCATATTTATCCATGCAATTCTCTTTATAGTGGCAAGAATATTCAGATCCATAAGATTCAAGACAAAAGTTTAATATTGACATAAAAACAATAATACTTCAAGCATACTACCAAAGTAATCATGTCCTCTCAAAATAACATGGCCAAAGAAAGCTCATCCCTACAAAATCATATAGTTTGGTTATGCTCCATCTTCGTCACACAAAATATCCAAATCATGCACAACCCCGATGACAAGCCAAGCAATTTTTTCATACTTTAGTATTCTCAAACTTTTTCAACTTTCACGCAATACATGAGCGTGAGCCATGGACAGAGCACTATAGGTGGAATAGAGTGGTGGTTGTGGAGAAGACAAAAAGGAGGAAGATGGTCTCACATCAACTAGGCGTATAAATGGGCTATGGAGATGCCCATCAATAGATATCAATGTGAGTGAGTAGGGATTGCCATGCAACGGATGCACTAGAGCTATAAATGTATGAAAGCTCAACAAGAAACTAAGTGGGTGTGCATCCAACTTGCTTGCTCACGAAGACCTAGGTAATTTGAGGAAGCCCATCATTGGAATATACAAGCCAAGTTCTATAATGAAAATTTCCCACTAGTACATTAAAGTGACAAAATAAGAGACTCTCTATCATGAAGATCATGGTGCTACTTTGAAGCACAAGTGTGGTAAAAGGATAGTTGCATTGCCCCTTCTCTCTTTTTCTCTCATTTTTTTTGGCTTCTTTGGCCTCCTTTTCTCTTTTTTTTGTTTCCTCACATGGGACAATGCTCTAATAATGATGATCATCACACTTCTATTTATTTACAACTCAAAGATTACAACTCGATACTTAGAACAAAAATATGACTCTATATGTATGCCTCCGGCGGTGTACCGGGATGTGCAATGAATCAAGAGTGACATGTATGAAAAAATTATGAATGGTGGCTTTGCCACAAATACGATGTCAACTACATGATCATGCAAGGCAATATGACAATGATGAAGCATGTCATAATAAACGGAACGGTGGAAGGTTGCATAGCAATATATCTCGGAATGGCTATGGAAATGCCATAATAGGTAGGTATGGTGGCTGTTTTCAGGAAGGTAAATGGTGGGTTTATGGTACCGGCGAAAGTTGTGCGGTACTAGAGAGGCTAGCAATGGTGGAAGTGTGAGAGTGCGTATAATCCATGGACTCAACATTAGTCATAAAGAACTCACATACTTATTGCAAAAATCTACAAGTCATTAAAAACCAAGTATTACGCGCATGCTCCTAGGGGGATAGATTGGTAGGAAAAAACCATCGCTCGTCCCCGACCGCCACTCATAAGGAAGACAATCAAATAACACCTCATGTTTCAAATTTGTTACACAACGTTTACCATACGTGCATGCTACGGGACTTGCAAACTTCAACACAAGTATTCCTCAAATTCACAACTACTCAACTAGCACAACTTTGATATCACTATCTCCATATCTCAAAACAATCATCAAGTATCAAACTTCTCTTAATATTCAATGCACTTTATATGGAAGTTTTTATTATATCCATCTTGGATGCCCATCATATTAGGACTAGTTTCATAACCAAAGCAAACTACCATGCTGTTCTAAAGGACTCTCAAAATAATATAAGTGAAGCATGAGAGATCAATTATTTCTATAAAATAAAACCACCACCGTGCTCTAAAAGGATATAAGTGAAGCACTAGAGCAACGACAAACTACTCCGAAAGATATAAGTGAAGATCAATGAGTAGTTGAATAATTATGCAACTATGTGAAGACTCTCTAACATTTAAGAATTTCAGATCTTGGTATTTTATTCAAACAGCAAGCAAAACTAAATAAAATAAAATGACGCTCCAAGCAAAACACATATCATGTGGTGAATAAAAATATAGCTCCAAGTAAAGTTACCAATGAACGAAGACGAAAGAGGGGATGCCTTCCAGGGTCTCTTGGTTATCCTTGAATATTACCTTGGGGTGCCTTGGGCATCCCCAAGCTTAGGCTCTTTCCACTCCTTATTCCGTAGTCCATCGAATCTTTACCCAAAACTTGAAAACTTCACAACACAAAACTTAACAGAAAACTCATAAGCTCCGTTAGTATAAGAAAATAAATCACCACTTAGGTACTGTTGTGAACTCATTCTAAATTCATATTGGTGTAATATCTACTGTATTCCAACTTATTTATGGTTCATACCCTCCGATACTAGTCATAGATTCATCAAAATAAGCAAACAACACGTCGAAAACAGAATCTGCCAAAAACAGAACAGTTTTAGTAATCTGGATCAAAGTATACTTATGGAACTCATAAAATTCTCAAATAAATTGCTGATGTGACCAACTCCAATGCACGACCACGAACGGACGTCTGTTTTGTCCGAATTTCATCCGTTTGGGTCGGAAAAATGAACACCCATGTCCGGTTTGGGTCACCCGTCGGCCTATGCACCCAACGCCCGGCCGCAACCCAAACGTTGTCTGTGTTGAACAAAAAAACTACCAAAATAGGCATTGCAAGTTTAAAAAAACATAAAAGGCACTGAAAAAATAGCTAAAAACATCAAATTAATTAAACAGTCCACGTCTTCGTCACGGCCCGCACATAGTACTTAAGTTTAAATAAAAAATAAAAGGGTAGATCTATTGCTCGTCCGCGCCGCCGATGCCATTGCCGTCTTCAGGCGCCACCGTCCTCGCCGTCGTCATCCTTGGTTAGGTCGATGTAGGTAGGCGGCGTCCAGAGGTGGGACGACGGCCCCCAAAATGTCCTGGCATCCCCCAAAATGGCCCGGTGTCCCCCACAGGTTGAGCGTGGTGGATGCGGCGGTGGTGGTGACCACGCCGCCCACGCCGCCCGCGGTGCTGGTGACAGCGACAACGGCAGGATGCATGGGACCGTGGTCATCCACGACCACGACAACTCGTACATCCCACCATTCCACACCGGGGTGGGCGGACGGTCCTCCATGGCCTCCTCCTTCACCTCCTCCTTGACGTCCTGTTCCGGCATGTAGACGTCCCCAGCGGCCGTGAGCGCCAGCATCTCCTCCATACCCATCCACTGCGCCTCCTGGCTCCGCTTGTACTCCCTCACGGAGTCCTCCATGACGGCACGCACCAGCAGCTCTGCCTCCTCGGCCATCATGGTGGAAACTGGCGGTGGCAGCGGCGATGGGGAGGGAGAGGGCGTCAGCGTGATGCCGCGCACACGAGTCCAGTCGCGCACTCTGGGTGGGCTCGGCACACGCACACGCGGCTCGCGGGGCGGGCTGGGCAACAGACCATGACAATGGGGTGCAGGTCTGCTAGTACCATCGGCATACCTCCACCTTGACGTACGGCCGGAAGCGGGGCGGAGCTGCGGGTGGGAGCTGGAGAATGCCGTCAGTGAGGTGGAGTAGGTGGTCGCGCTTCCTAGTGAGGTGGATGACGAGCTTGCCTCATGGTCTTGCTTGGCCTTCTTGCCCGGCACCCACTTCCAAAAGCCCATCACGATGGCCAGTGGTGGCCGAGGCGGGAAGCGCGGCTAGGGTTTGGTGTCAGGCACCGAGGGAGCAATGGTGTGGGGAAGCTGTCGGAAGTGGAAGTGGATTGCCCAGTCCACGGCTTCGCCATAAAAAAGGACACGGCCGGGGGCAGTTGGGTGGCTGACCGGCAGGCCCGTCCATGCACGTGGATTAAATGGGGGATGGTGGGAGGTAGTTGGGCGGCCGACACAGGGACCCGGGGCATACGGCGAGAGGACACATGCACGTTCGTTGGGTGTCCGTTTGACCGCAAAGCCAGATCAAACTTGCGCCAAAGATGGACCGAGACGGACCAGAAACGGACATTATTTGCGAATGCGGTCGCGTGTTGGGCCATTCCGTCTGTCCGTTTAGGACCAAAACGGACACACTCGGACCTGATGGGGGCCGTGCGTTGGAGTTGGCCTTAGACTGTCTACCCTATCAACAACCTCTTCTAGCAGATAGCTTAGGCTAAAAACTTGGGACATGGAGTCCTCGAAGCGGTGGGTTGTGGTGCAAGCACTGGTGGGGCGAGAGAAACGATTCTGCCTCACGGTGCACGGTGCTCTACGACACTAGTTAAACGACGAACCAAAACATGGCTGGGAAAGGCTGCATGCTACCCTCCAGAACGGAAAAAGTGTGAGTTGACCTTGCTATATCCGTGCATTCGCGCTTTGGCTCTACAGGGCATAGCCTAGGGTGCGGCCAGCTGGGGACCATCCGGACAGACAGCTTCGTCATGTGACTGCCCCAAGGAAGTAGAAATGACGTTTTAGTAAATATAGTAAGTTGACCCATCACTTTCATAAAACTGGCAAACACAGGTGCATGCATGGTGTCAGACTTATTTTATATCCATTGGAAGCTAGCAAACGTACACACACACATAAATTTGTGGTTGGCCGCACGAAGTGTGCTGCTGTTCGCAACGACGGAGGCTAGCATGCAATGAGCGTACACGCATGGACTGGGGGACCTTGGGATGCTACCATGTCTGTCTGCCTGTGTGCAGACAAAAACGTCGTCGTGCTTGTGGCTTTTTTACTGTGTCCGCATGCATGCAGAATAGAATGTTTTACCAGGGCACGCTTTTAAAATCTGCTATGAATTACTATCATTCAATGCTTGTTGGTACATTCAAATGTAAGTTTGGAGCAAAATAAAAGACTCTTTGCTGACACAAGTTTTAATAAAGCAGTAGACAAACGTGTTCTTAAGTCTAGTAGAAGACCTAAAAGAAGTATCAGACATAACCTGTGCTATTGGTAACGACGGAATTATGTGTGATGTTGGCCTATATCATAAAATTGTGACGATAGTAACAAAAAAGTGTCTAGTTTTCAAACCTTACACCTTGTGTACCAAACAGGAATGAGCGTGTAAATTCTGTAAATATTGTTGATAGCAAACCCTTATTCGTAAATGTTTTAAAACATGCTATGTTCATCCATACGGCAACCTTTTAAAACTCGTGCTTCACTACCATGGTACACATGCCAAGTTTTCTTTCTTCTTCCTGACACAGAAACCTTGCATAGTACTCACCTTGCTACACAAATCGGCCGGTGCATTGGGCTTCTCAACTATTCGTTTTACTCTTAACGGCCATAATGTTGACGTTCCCATGCTATGTGCCCATTTGGACGGGTTCCAAGCAGCCCAACAATAAGAATATGAGTGAGGGTATCGGATAGGGGGTGCAAAACTAATAAAAAAGGAAGGCGAAAAAAATAATGAACCTTTCACAAGCTGAGCACCATGCGCATATAGGAACCTTTCATGGGCTTGGAACTGTTTCACGCGGGCCGATGACTGGCATGTCGCAGGGTTGGCAGGATATGGGCTGGGCCTAGTGCATAGGCACATGCGCTCGTGGTCCAAAACCATCTATAAGAGGAAATAAGATTCAGCCAACTGAAATGTGAGAAATTCAAAGATGGAAAAGTTTTGGACCAGATCCCAAGCTCAACATGTGGCTATGATTGCTACCTCCACAAGATTGTTGCATAGGTTTGCTTTTGCCTATAATAATAATAATAATAATAATAATAATTTGAGTAGTAACTCAGGATTTAATTCACCTCTGGGCAGAATTGGTATTGCTAGGGTGGTTTCAAGAACATCATGGTTTATACCCTCTGAATGTAAGTGGACGGTCGCCCAGGCTCAAAAAGATTAGACAAACTTAGTGACTAGTAGCTTCCATGTGCGACCACTGGCTAAGTGGACTTTGGCATAGTTTATCAGTTGTGGAACCCTTACCCGGATGTGCCAGCAGATGTAGATATAATAGTTGGGATGGGCCTCCTGTTGGGACTAGGGGACTGCTTCTGAAAGACTTCGTCTCAATCTTCGGGTTGGGTCCAGTGGGTAAAGCGTACTAAACTCTGCAGAGTATTAATAACTAATCATGATTAGCCGTGTCCCCGGTTATGGGTAACTTTGAGCGACTATGCCATTACAGTTGTTGGATGATCTTGACAGATGCGACACTTAATAATATTTGTGGGAAAACTTAATAAAGGGTAGGTTGGAGTTGATTTTGTTGGGGAACGTAGCAGAAATTCAAAATTTTCCTACGTATCACCAAGATCTATCTATGGAGAAACCAGCAACGAGGGGAAGGAGAGTGCATCTACATACCCTTGTAGATCGCTAAGCGGAAGCGTTCAAGTGAACGGGGTTGATGGAGTCGTACTCGTCGTGATTCAAATCACCGATGATCAAGTGCCGAACGCACGGCACCTCCGCGTTCAACACACGTACAACCCGGAGACGTCTCCCATGCCTTGATCCAGCAAGGGGAGAGGGAGAGGTTGATGAAGATCCAGCAACACGACGGCGTGGTGGTGGATGCAGGGCGTCACAAGTAGCAGGGCTTCGCCTATACTACGAGGGAGAGACGTAACGGGGAGAGAGGGAGGCGCCAGGGGCTGGTGTGTGAAGTTCCTCCTCTCCCCCACTATATATAGGAGGGCCAAGGGGGGTGGTGCGCCAGCCTAGGAGATCCAATCTCCTAGGTGCGGCTGCCCAAGGGAGGTTTCCCTCCCCCCCAAGGCACCTAGAGGTGCCTTCCACTAGTGGGACTCCTCCCATATGGAAACCCTAGGCGCATGGGCCTATAGGGGCTGGTGCCCTTGGCCCATATAGGCCAAGGCGCACCCCTTACAGCCCATGTGGCCCCCCGGGACAGGTGGCCCCACCCGGTGGGCCCCCGGGACCCTTCCGGTGGTCCCGGTACAATACCGATAACCCCGAAACTTGTCCCGATGGCCGAAACAGCACTTCCTATATATAATTCTTTACCTCCGGACCATTCCGGAACTCCTCGTGACGTCCGGGATCTCATCCGGGACTCCGAACAACATTCGGGTTACTGCATACTATATCTTCATAACCCTAGCGTCACCGAACCTTAAGTGTGTAGACCCTACGGGTTCGGGAGACATGCAGACATGACCGAGACTCTCCGGTCAATAACCAACAGCGGGATCTGGATACCCATGTTGGCTCCCACATGTTCCACGATGATCTCATCGGATGAACCACAATGTCAAGGACTTAATCAATCCCGTATACAATTCCCTTTGTCTAGCGGTATTGTACTTGCCCGAGATTCGATCGTCGGTATCCCGATACCTTGTTCAATCTCGTTACCGGCAAGTCTCTTTACTCGTTCCGTAACACATCATCCCGTGATCAACTCCTTGGTCACATTGCGCATATGATGATGTCCTACCGAGTGGGCCCAGAGATACCTCTCCGTTACACGGAGTGACAAATCCCAGTCTCGATTCGTGCCAACCCAACAGACACTTTCGGAGATACCCGTATGCACCTTTATAGTCACCCAGTTACGTTGGACGTTTGATACACCCAAAGCACTCCTACGGTATCCGGGAGTTGCACAATCTCATGGTCTAAGGAAATGATACTTGACATTAGAAAAGCTTTAGCATACGAACTACACGATCTTGTGCTAGGCTTAGGATTGGGTCTTGTCCATCACATCATTCTCCTAATGATGTGATCCCGTTATCAACGACATCCAATGTCCATGGTTCAGGAAACCGTAACCATCTATTGATCAACGAGCTAGTCAACTAGAGGCTTACTAGGGACATTGTGGTCTATGTATTCACACGTGTATTATCGATTTCCGGATCAATACATTATAGCATGGATAATAAACGATTATCATGAACAAGGAAATATAATAAAATAATTTATTATTGCCTCTAGGGCATATTTCCAACAGTCTCCCACTTGCACTAGAGTCAATAATCTAGTTCACATCGCCATGTGATTAACACTCACAGGTCACATCGCCATGTGACTAACACCCAAGAGTTTACTAGAGTTAGTAGTCTAGTTCACATCACTATGTGATTAACACTCAATGAGTTTTAGGTTTGATCATGTTGCTTGTGAGAGAGGTTTTAGTCAACGGGTCCGAACCTTTCAGATCCGTGTGTGCTTTACAAATCTCTATGTCATCTCCTAGATGTAGCTACCACGTTCTATTTGGAGCTATTCCAAATAACTGTTCTACTTGGAGCTATTCTAAATTGTTGCTCCATTATATCACGGTATCTCTACTCAGAGCTATCCGGATAGGTGTTAATCTTGCATCGACGTAACCTTTACGACGAACTCTTTTACCACCTCCATAATCGAGAAAATTCCTTAGTCCACTAGTTACTAAGGATAACTTTGACCGCTGTCCTGTGATCCATTCTTGGATCACTCTTGTACCCCTTGACTGACTCATGGCAAGGCACATTCAGGTGCGGTACACAGCATAGCATACTGTAGAGCCTATGTCTTAAGCATAGGGGACGACCTTCGTCCTTTCTCTCTATTCTGCCGTGGTCGAGCTTTAAGTCTTAACTTCATACCTTACAACTCAGGCAAGAACTCCTTCTTTGACTGATCCATCTTGAACACCTTCAAGATCATGTCAAGGTATGTGCTCATTTGAAAGTACCATTAAGCGTTTTGATCTATCCTTATAGATCTTGATGCTCAATGTTCAAGTAGCTTAATCCAGGCTTTCCATTGAAAAACACTTTCCAAATAACCCTATATGCTTTCTAGAAATTCTATCATTTCTGATCAACAATATGTCAACAACATATACTCATCAGAAATTCTATAGTGCTCCCACTCACTTCTTTGGAAATACAAGTTTCTCATAAACTTTGTATACACCCAAAATCTTTGATCATCTCATCAAAGCATACATTCCAACTCCGAGATGCTTACTCCAGTCCTTAGAAGGATTGCTGGAGCTTTGCATACTTATTAGCATCTTTCAGGATTGACAAAACCTTCCGGTTGTATCACATACAACCTTTCCTCAAGAAAAATCGTCGAGGAAACAATGTTTTTGACATCCTATCTGCAAGATTTCATAAATAATGCAGTAATCGCTAATATAATTCCAACAGACTCTTAGCATCGCTACGAGTGAGAAAGTCTCATCATAGTCAACTCCTTGAACTTGTCGGAAAACATCTTAACGACAAGTCGAGCTTTCTTAATGGTGACATTTACCATCATTGTCCGTCTTCCTTTTAAAATCCATCTATACTCAACAGCCTTACGACCATCAAGTAGTTCTTCCAAAGTCTACACTTTGTTTTCATACATGGATCCTCTCTCGGATTATATGGCCTCGAGCCATTTATCGGAATCCGGGCCCACCATCGCTTCTCCATAGCTCGTAGGTTCATTGTTGTCTAGCAACATGACTTCCAAGACAGGACTACGTACCACGAGTTTGGAGTGACTTGATCTGAAGTTTCATGATCACTATCATAAGCTTCCACTTCAATTGGTGTAGGTGCCACAGGAACAACTTCCTGTGCCCTGCCACACACTAGTTGAAGAGACGGTTCAATAACCTCATCAAGTCTCCACCATCCTCCCACTCAATTCTTTCGAGAGAAACTTTTCCTCGAGAAAGGACCCGATTCTAGAAACAATCCCTTATTGCTTTCGAATCTGAGACAGGAGGTATACCCAACTGTTTTGGTTGTCCTATGAAGATGCATTTATCCGCTTTGGGTTCGAGCTTATCAGCCTGAAACTTTTTCACATAAGCGTCGCAGCCCCAAACTTTTAAGAAATGACAGCTTAGGTTTCTCTAAACCATAGTTCATACGGTGTCATATCATCGGAATTACGTGGTGCCCTATTTAAAGTGAATGTGGTTGTCTCTAATGCCTAACCCATAAACTATCGTGGTAATTCGATAAGAAACGTCATGGTATGCATCATATCCAATAGGGTGCAGTTATGATGTTCGGACACACCATCACACTATGGTGTTCCAGGCTGTATCAGTTGTGAAACAATTTCCACAATGTCTTAATTCTGTGCCAAACTCGTAATTCAGATATTCATCTCTATGATCATATCATAGATCTTTTATCCTCTTGTCACGACGATCTTTTCAACTTCACCTGAAATTACTTGAACCTTTCAATAATTCAGACTCGTGATTCATCAAGTAAATATACTCAACATCTACTCAAATCATCTGTGAAGTAAGAACATAACGATATCCACTACATGCCTCAGCACTCATTGGACTACATCAAAATGTATTACTTCCAACAAGTTGCTTTCTAGTTCCATTTTACTGAAAACGAGGCTTTCAGTCATCTTGCCCATGTGGTATGATTTGCATGTCTCAAGTGATTCAAAATCAAGTGAGTCCAAACGGTCCATTTGCATGGAGTTTCTTCATGCATATACACCAATAGACATGGTTCGCATGTCTCAAACTTTTCAAAAAACGAGTGAGTCCAAAGATCCATCAACATGGAGCTTCTTCATGCGTTTTATACCGATATGACTTAAGTGGCAGTGCCACAAGTAGGTGGTACTATCATTACTATCTTTTGGCATGAACATGTGTATCACTACGATCGAGATTCAATAAACCATTCATTTTAGGTGCAAGACCATTGAAGGTATTATTCAAATAAACAGAGTAACCATTATTCTCCTTAAATGAATAACCGTATTGCGATAGACATAATCCAATCATGTCTATGCTCAACGCAAACATAACATTATTGTACACCAATCTCGATGGTAGAGGGAGCGTGCGATGCTTGATCATATCAACATTGGAAACACTTCCAACACATATCGTCAGCTCACCTTTAGCTAGTCTCCGTTTATTCCGTAGCTTTTATTTCGAGTTACTAACACTTAGCAACCGAACCGGTATCTAATACCCTGGTGCTACTAGGAGTACTAGTAAAGTACACATCAACACAATGTATATCCAATATACTTCTATCGACCTTGCCAGCCTTCTAATCTACCAAGTATCTAGGGTAATTCTGCTCCAGTGGTTGTTCCCCTTATTACAGAAGCACTTAGTCTCGGGTTTGGGTTCAACCTTGGGTTTCTTCACTAGAGCAGCAGCTGAATTGCCGTGTCATGAAGTATCCCTTCTTGCCCTTGCCCTTCTTGAAACTAGTGGTTTCACTAACCATCAACAATTGATGCTCCTTCTTGATTTCTACTTTCGCGGTGTCAAACATCGCGAATATCTCAAGGATCATCATATATGTCCCTGATATATTATAGTTCATCACGAAGCTCTAGCAGCTTGGTGGTAATGACTTCGGAGAAACATCACTATCTCATCTGGAAGATCAACTCCCACTCGATTCAAATGATTGTTGTACTCAGACAATCTGAGCACAAGCTCAACAATTGAGCTTTTCTCCCTTAGTTTGCAGGCTAAGAAAATC
Source organism: Triticum urartu (assembly GCF_003073215.2). NCBI lineage: Eukaryota > Viridiplantae > Streptophyta > Magnoliopsida > Poales > Poaceae > Triticum > Triticum urartu. The sequence continues at coordinate 487,655,602 of NC_053024.1, forward strand.
GTCGGAGGTCTTATACCTCTTGACGTGGGCACGAGCCTGAAATCCCAATTTCAGCCCTCGAAACATCTCATATGTTTCGCGACGTTTCAAAACGTCTTCGGTGCCTCAACTCTAAACCGTTTAACTGAACTATCACGTAGTTATCAAAACTGTGTATGTCAGATGTTCGCAACATCCACAGACAACGTTCGAGGTTCAGCACACTGAGCGGTGCATTAAGGACATAAGCCTTCTATGAAGCAATGAGGACAATCCTCAGTTTACGGACCTAGTCCGCATAATTGCTACTATCAACTTTCAACTAATTTTTCTCTAGGAACATATCTAAACAGTAGAACTGAAACGCGAGCTACGACATAATTTGCAAAATCCTTTTTGACTATGTTCAGGATAATTAAGTTCATCTTATGAACTCCCACTTAGATAGACATCCCTCTAGTCATCTAAGTGTTACACGATCCAAGTCAACTAAGGCCGTGTCCGATTAACACGTGAGACGGACTAGTCATCGTCGGTGAACATCTTCATGTTGATCGTATCTTCCATACGACTCGTGTTCGACCTTTCGGTCTCTGTGTTCCGAGGCCATGTCTTCACATGCTTAGGCTCGTCAAGTTAACCCTAAGTGTTTTTGCATGTGTAAAACTTCTTACACCCGTTGTATGTGAACGAAAGGATCTATCACACCCGATCATCACGTGGTGCTTCGAAACGACGAACTGTCGCAACGGTGCACAGTTAGGGGGAACACTTTCTTGAAATTTTGAGGGATCATCTTATTTACTACCGTCGTTCTAAGCAAATAAGATGTATAAACATGATAAACATCACATGCAATCAAATAATAGTGACATGATATGGCCAATATCATATAGCTCCTTTGATCTCCATCTTGGGGCTCCATGATCATCTTGTCACCGGTCATGACACCCATGATCTCCATCATTGTGTCTGAAGTTGTCTCGTCATCGACATGCAAGTCGTGATTCCTATTACAAGAACATGATCAATCTCATACATCACATATATCATTCATCACATCCTTTGGCCATATCACATCACATAGCATACCCTGCAAAAACAAGTTAGACGTCCTCTAATTGTTGTTTGCATGTTTTACGTGGCTGCTATGGGTTTCTAGCAAGAACGTTTCTTACCTACGCAAAACCACAACGTGATATGCCAATTGCTATTTACCCTTCATAAGGACCCTTTTCATCGAATCCGATCCGACTAAAGTAGGAGAGACAGACACCCGCCAGCCACCTTATGCATCTAGTGCATGTTTGTCGGTGGAACCGGTCTCACGTAAGAGTACGTGTAAGGTTGGTCCGGGCCGCTTCATCCCACGATGCCGCCGAATCAAGATAAGACTAGTAACGGCAAGCACATTGAACAAAATCAACGCCCACAACTTCTTTGTGTTCTACTCGTGCATAGAATCTACGCAATAGACCTAGCTCATGATGCCACATGTTGGGGAACGTAGCAGAAATTCAAAATTTTCCTACGTATCACCAAGATCTATCTATGGAGAAACCAGCAACGAGGGGAAGGAGAGTGCATCTACATACCCTTGTAGATCGCTAAGCGGAAGCGTTCAAGTGAACGGGGTTGATGGAGTCGTACTCGTCGTGATTCAAATCACCGATGATCAAGTGCCGAACGCACGGCACCTCCGCGTTCAACACACGTACAGCCCGGAGACGTCTCCCATGCCTTGATCCAGCAAGGGGAGAGGGAGAGGTTGATGAAGATCCAGCAACACGACGGCGTGGTGGTGGATGCAGGGCGTCACAGTAGCAGGGCTTCGCCTATACTACGAGGGAGAGACGTAACGGGGAGAGAGGGAGGCGCCAGGGGCTGGTGTGTGAAGTTCCTCCTCTCCCCCACTATATATAGGAGGGCCAAGGGGGGTGGTGCGCCAGCCTAGGAGATCCAATCTCCTAGGTGCGGCTGCCCAAGGGAGGTTTCCCTCCCCCCCAAGGCACCTAGAGGTGCCTTCCACTAGTGGGACTCCTCCCATATGGAAACCCTAGGCGCATGGGCCTATAGGGGCTGGTGCCCTTGGCCCATATAGGCCAAGGCGCACCCCTTACAGCCCATGTGGCCCCCCGGGACAGGTGGCCCCACCCGGTGGGCCCCCGGGACCCTTCCGGTGGTCCCGGTACAATACCGATAACCCCGAAACTTGTCCCGATGGCCGAAATAGCACTTCCTATATATAATTCTTTACCTCCGGACCATTCCGGAACTCCTCATGACGTCCGGGATCTCATCCGGGACTCCGAACAATATTCGGGTTACTGCATACACATATATCTTCATAACCCTAGCGTCACCGAACCTTAAGTGTGTAGACCCTACGGGTTCGGGAGACATGTAGACATGACCGATACGTTCTCCGGTCAATAACCAACAGCGGGATCTGGATACCCATGATGGCTCCCACATGTTCCACGATGATCTCATCGGATGAACCACAATGTCAAGGACTTAATCAATCCCGTATACAATTCCCTTTGTCTAGCGGTATGTTACTTGCCCGAGATTCGATCGTCGGTATCCTTATACCTTGTTCAATCTCGTTACCGGCAAGTCTCTTTACTCGTTCCGTAACACATCATCCCGTGATCAACTCCTTGGTCACATTGCGCATATGATGATGTCCTACCGAGTGGGCCCAGAGATACCTCTCCGCTTACACGGAGTGACAAATCCCAGTCTCGATTCGTGCCAACCCAACAGACACTTTCGGAGATACCTGTAATGCACCTTTATAGTCACCCAGTTACGTTGTGACGTTTGATACACCCAAAGCACTCCTACGGTATCCGGGAGTTGCACAATCTCATGGTCTAAGGAAATGATACTTGACATTAGAAAAGCTTTAGCATACGAACTGTACGATCTTTGTGCTATGCTTAGGATTGGGTCTTGTCCATCACATCATTCTCCTAATGATGTGATCCCGTTATCAACGACATCCAATGTCCATGGTTAGGAAACCGTAACCATCTATTGATCAACGAGCTAGTCAACTAGAGGCTTACTAGGGACATATTATGGTCTATGTATTCACACGTGTATGACGATTTCCGGATAATACAGTTATAGCATGAATAAAGACAATTATCATGAACAAGGAAATATAATAATAACTAATTTATTATTGCCTCTAGGGCATATTTCCAACAGATTTTGCCAACTCAACCTTGTGTATTTAATTGTAGTAATAAAATAACTAAATAAAAATTTGACTATTAGGTAGTTATGAGGACAAAATCAGCTTTCTACAAAAATAAACCCTCAAGCCTTCCTTTTGATATACTATGCATATACATGTAGGTCTGCTTTATTATTACTCCTGTGTAACTTGCCAATACATTCCAAGTATTGACCTATATGGCTGCAACGTCTCATGTTGCGGGATATTCAGACGAAGAGTAAGGTACGGTTAGGGTCGTGAGTCTGCACTCAGCATCGTCAGTGGGCTATGATGGGACTCATCGTTATTTTCTGTTACTTTCCGTTGTTTGATTGAATGAAGCTAGCCAAGTGCTATGTAGATTGTTTTATTTTATATATTCTGGATCATACGATGTAATAAATGATGCACTTTCTATTCTGGTATTCATCTATACTGTGTGTGCTAGCGAGTTCGATCCAGGGACTAGCACGGTAAGCATAGAGACTCAAATAATTAGAGGTTTGGTCGTTACAGATGGTATCAAAGCAGTGTGTTGACTGTAGGATGTGACCCTAGAAAATGGATTAGAAAAGCCATAGGAGTGAAAATTATTTTATAAACTAGGTATACTTTTTACTGTTTATTAGTTAACCCCCTCAAGTATGTTGACCAGTTAAGTAGGAACTAGTGCTGAGACCACCATTCATGTTTGTTTTACATTGCCATGTTATCGTGTTAGCGTATCTGATTATGTCCACTTTTGTGGTATGAAGATACTAGATTGTTTGCTTGATTGGTAGTTGTTTGTTAAATTGCTTAGTGTCGAAATTATTCGACTATATATATAATATTATATTGTTTGTTGTTTGTTGTTTGTTTGTTGGTGTTATTCGTTGTTGTGTTTTGTTGGCTTGATCATATTATGCATATGGGTAGAATATATTTATATATACATAGCTTTTGGCCCTATTATATCTATAACTCATCTATGCTTGCCCACTAGATGCCGCCGAGGCATGATACTAGATGCAATACTGCAGGAGGAGACAACAATGGCAATGGAGTACCACCATACATACAGAAGGTTATTGAGGGACAGGCCCAGTTGATCCAATTGCTTACTCAGAACCAGAACAATAACAACAACAACAACAACAATCCGCCGCCACCGCCACCTGTGGATATGCTTACCAGGTTCTTGAGGTTGAATCCTCAGAGGTTCTCCAGTTCCCCTGAACCTATTGTGGCTGATGATTGGCTCCGTGCAGTCAATAGGAACCTGGAGACGGTTGGATGCACAGATGCAGAGAGGGTGAGGTTTGCCTCACATTTGCTGGAGGGTCCTGCCGCAGCTTGGTGGGACAACTACTTGGTCACTTATCCCATTGCTAGTATCACTTGGGTACAGTTTCAGGATGCTTTCCGTGCTGCACATGTGTCTGCTAGTGCTATGAGTCTGAAAAAGAAGGAGTTTCGCAGTTTGCGCCAGGGGGTCACACTGTTAATGCCTATGTGGAGGAATTTAATAATCTTGCATGCTATGCTCGTAATGATGTTAACAGTGATGCAACTAGGCAGGAGAAATTCTTGGAGGGCCTAAATGATGAGTTGAGCCTTCAATTGACAGTGGCCACTTTTAGGAATTGTCAGGATTTGATTGATAAGGCTATTGTGCTGGAGGGAAAGCAACATGCCATAGAGAATCGCAAGAGGAAGTACAACAATAATAATAGGTATAATTCAGGACCACAGCAGAAGCCACGCACTTCATATCATGGTAATGGAGGTAATGGGCATAATCATCATGGAGGTAATGGACATAATCATCATGGAGGGAATAGCCACAACCATAATGGCCACCATCATCACAATGGGCATAAGAGTAACAATGGCAATGGTAGAGGTAATGGTAATGGTAATGGTAATGGAGGGAATAATAACCAGAGCCACCAGAGTATGCCTGTGCAGAGGGATATTAGCCAGGTTCAGTGCTATAAGTGTAGGCAGATGGGCCACTACTCCAATGCTTGTCCAGAGAGCAAGAACGGTAATGGGAATTCAGGAGTCAGCAAGCCAAACCCCTTCCAAAAGGGTCATGTCAACCATGTTAATGTTGAGGAGGTCTATAATGAACCTGATGCAGTGATTAGTAAGTTCTTGATTAATTCAGTACCTGCACTTGTTCTTTTTGATACTGGTGCATCACATTCACTTATTTCGAGGGTGTTTGTTGATAAACATGGATTGCCAACCAAAACACTTAGTATGCCTATTAGAGTGAGTTCCCCAGGAGCTGAGATGATAGCGGGTGTTGGTTGTCATCAGTTGACTTTGTCTATTGGGAAGCATGAGTTTCCTATGGATTTGATTATATTGAAGTCACAAGGTCTGGATATTATTTTGGGTATGGATTGGTTGCAGTTATATAAATGTCGTATTGATTGTGCCAGTCGGTCTATTACTCTCAGTGCACCAAGAGGGAAGAGGATCAAATATGTATGTAAGTATAAGCATAATCAGGTGCAGGTGAACTCTCTTAAGGGGGGTGATAACCCACAAGTATAGGGGATCGCAACAATTTTCGAGGGTAGAGTATTCAACCCAAATTTATTGATTCGACACAAGGGGAGCCAAAGAATATTCTCAAGTATTAGCAGCTGAGTTGTTAATTCAACCACACCTAGAAACTTAGTATCTGTAGCAAAGTGTTTAGTAGCAAAGTAATATGATAGTGGTGGTAGCGGCAACAAAAGTAAAGACAGCAAAAGTAAGGTTTTTGGTATTTTGTAGTGATTGTAACAGTAGCAACGGAAAAGTAAATAAGCGTAAACCATTATATGGAAAACTCGTAGGCACCGGATCAGTGATGGATAATTATGTCGGATGCGGTTCATCATGTAACAGTCATAACATAGGGTGACACAGAACTAGCTCCAATTCATCAATGTAATGTAGGCATGTATTCCGTATATAGTCATACGTGCTTATGGAAAAGAACTTGCATGACATCTTTTGTCCTACCCTCCCGTGGCAGTGGGGTCCTATTGGAAACTAAGGGATATTAAGGCCTCCTTTTAATAGAGTACCGGAACAAAGCATTAGCACATAGTGAATACATGAACTCCTCAAACTATGGTCATCACCGGTAAGTATCCCGATTATTGTCACTTCGGGGTTAACGGATCATAACACATAATAGGTGAGTATAGACTTGCAAGATAGGATCAAGAACTCTCATATATTGATGAAAACATAATAGGTTCAGATCTGAAATCATGGCACTCGGGCCCTAGTGACAAGCATTAAGCATAGCAAAGTCATAGCAACATCAATCTCACAACATAGTGGATACTAGGGATCAAACCCTAACAAAACTAACTTGATTACATGATAAATCTCATCCAACCCATCACCGTCTGGCAAGCCTACGATGGAATTACTCATGCACGGCGGTGAGCATCCTGAAATTTGTTATGGAGGATGGTTGATGATGACGATGGCGACGGATTCCCATCTCCAGAGCCCCGAACGGACTCCAGATCGGCCCTCCCGAGAGGTTTTAGGGCTTGGCAGCGGCTCCGTATCGTAAAACGTGATGAATCCTTCTCTCTGATTTTTTTCTCCCCGAAACCAAATATATAGAGTTGGAGTTGAGGTCCGAGGACCTCCAGGGGGCCCACGAGGTAGGGGGGCGCGCCCCCACCCTCGTGGATAGGTGGTGGGCCCCTTGGCCTTCATCTTTTGCTAGGGTTTTTTATTATTTTTGAAACGATGTTCCGTGAAGTTCCAGGTCATTCCAAGAACTTTTGTTTCTGCAATAAATAACACCATGGTAATTCTGCTGAAAACAACGTCAGTCCGAGTTAGTTCCATTCAAATCATGCAAGTTAGAGTCCAAAACAAGGGCAAAAGTGTTTTGAAAAGTAGATACGACGGAGACGTATCAACTCCCCCAAGCTTAAACCTTTGCTTGTCCTCAAGCAATTCAGTTGATAAACTGAAAGTGATAAAGAAAAACTTTTACAAACTCTGTTTGCTCTTGTTGTTGTAAATATGTAAAGCCAGCATTCAAGTTTTCAACAAAGATTATGACTAACCACATTCACAATAACGCTTAGGTCTCAGGTTTACTCATATCAATGGCATAATCAACTAGCGAGCAATAATAATAAATCTCGGATGACAACACTTTCTCAAAACAATCATAATATGATATAACAAGATGCTATCTCGCTAGCCCTTTCTGAGATCGCAAAACATAAATGCAGAGCACCTTTAAAGATCAAGGACTGACTAGACATTGTAATTCATGGTAAAAGAGATCAAGTCAAGTCATACTCAATGTAAACTAACAATAATGAATGCAAATGACAGCGGTGCTCTCCAACTGGTGCTTTTTAATAAGAGGATGATGACTCAACATGAAAGTAAATAGATAGGCCCTTCGCAGAGGGAAGCAGGGATTTGTAGAGGTGCCAGAGCTCGGTTTTGAAATAGAGGTGAATAATATTTTGAGTGGTATACTTTCATTGTCAACATAACAACCAAGAGATGGCAATATCTTCCATGCTACACACATTATAGGCGGCTCCCAAACAGAATGGTAAAGTTTATACTCCCCCTCCACCAACAAACATCAATCCATGGCTTGCTCGAAACAACTAGTGCCTCCAACTAACAAGAGTCCGAGGGGGAGTTTTGTTTGCAATTATTTTGATTTAGTTTGCGTAAAGCTTGGGACTGGGCATCCCGGTGACCAGCCACTTTCTCGTGAGTGAGGAGCGGAGTCCACTCCTCTTGATAATAACCTGCCTAACATGGAAGAGACAGACATCCCTAGTTGATACATAAGCTATTCGAGCATACTAAACAGGATATTATTTGCAGGTTTAGAGTTTGGCACATACAAATTTACTTGGAACGGCAGGTAGATACCGTATATAGGTAGGTATGATGGACTCATATGGAATAACTTTGGGGTTTACGGAGTTGGATGCACAAGCAGTATTCCCGCTTAGTACAGGTGAAGGCTAGTAAAAGACTGGGAAGCGAGCAGCTAGAGAGCGACAATAGTCATGAACATGCATTAAAATTAATCAACACCGAATGCAAGGATGAGTAGGATATAATCCACCATGAACATAAATATCGTGAAGGCTATGTTGATTTTGTTTCAACTACATGTGTGAACATGCGCCAAGTCAAGTCATTTAAATCATTCAGAGGAGGATACCACCCTATCATACCACATCACAACCATTTTAATAGCATGTTGGCACGCAAGGTAAACCACTATAAGCTCCTAGCTAATCAAGAATGGCACAAGAAACTATGATCTCTAGTTGTCATTGCAAACATGTTTATTCATAATAGGCTGAATCAGGAACGATGAATTAATCATATTTACAAAAACAAGAGAGGTCGAGTTCATACCAGCTTTTCTCATCTCAGTCAGTCCATCATATATCGTCATAATTGCCTTTCACTTGCACGACCGAATAGTGTGAATAATAATAATAGTGCACGTGCATTGGACTAAGCTGGAATCTGCAAGCATTCAATAAACAGGAGAAGACAAGGCAATATGGGCTCTTTTGTCAGATCAACAATAATGCATATAAGAGCCACTTCAACAATTTAATCATGGTCTTCTCCTATCGACCCCAAAGAAAAGAAAAGAAATAAAACTATTTACACGGGAAAGCTCCCAACAAGCAAAAGAAGAACAGGAAATCTTTTTGGGTTTTCTTTTTAATTACTACTACAAGCATGGAAAGTAAACTAATTAAAAGCTACAACAAATATTTTTTTGGTTTTTCTTAAGGTTTATTAAACACACAAGAAGAAAGCATGAAAAGGAAAATAAACTAGCATGGATGATACATTGAAAAAGTATGAGCACCGACATCTAGCAATGAGTGTGTGAACATGAATATAATGTCGGTGAGAAATACGTACTCCCCCAAGGTTAGGCTTTTGGCCTAAGTTGGTCTATGGCCACGGTTGGCCTGGCGGATATCCATAGTAATAGTTGGGGTCGTACTAAGATGCAGCGGCTATCGCCTCCTGAGCTGCAGCATGGCGATGAGCAGCCTCCGCCCTCCTCTCGTACTCATCTGCCTCTTCTCTGGTAATAACATATCTTCCTTTTGCCTGATAATCAAAGAAGGCAGGAGCAGGGAGAGTAATACGGACAGCACGACGTGTGTCAAAGATTAAGCGATACTGGAGAGGTGATTCATTCCTCTCAACAAACTGGTGGTGAACCATAGCATTAAAGTCTAGGTAAGCAGGAGGCAATTCAATATCATCATTACGTATAGTTACACCAAGAAAATCAGCTAAGCGGGTTGCATAAATTCCACCAAAGAAATCTCCATTAAATCTATTTAGATGCAACCTACGTGCAACAATGGCTCCCAAATTATAAGATTTATCTCCCAACACAGCACTCCTAAGAATACTGAGGTCGGGGACACACATGTGACATGCTTCATCTTTACTGTTAATGCATCTACCTATGAAGAGAGCAAAATAATGTATAGCAGGAAAATGAATGCTCCCTATGGTAGCTTGTGTTATATCTCTAGATTCCTCCACAGTTATACTAGCAAGAAAATCTCTAAATTCAGATTTGTGACGTTCCCTGATACTACCCCATTGTGGAAGTTTGCAAATAGTGGTAAAATCCTCTAAGTCCATAGTGTAAGAATTTTCATAAAGATCAAACAGGACAGTTGGAGAATTACGTGAAGATGAAAATTCAAACCTCCTCACAAAGGAACTAGTGAGATAGTGATACTGGCTGCACTTCTCTTCCTCGAAACTCACAAGATCAGCGTTACGCAAATATGCGTTAAATTCTTCCTTAATCCTATCAAGAGTTCGTACTAAAATAACATGTGGCTATTCTTTTCGATTGATCTATCAAGAGTTCGTACTAAAATAACACCAAAGCAAATTCAGATTCATAATACTCAATCCAACACAAAGAACCTCAAAGAGTGCCCCAAGATTTCTACCGGAGAAACAAAAGACGAGAATGTGCATCAACCCCTATGCATAGATTACCCCAATATCACCTCAGGAATCCATGAGTTGAGTGCCAAAACATATCTCAAGTGAATCAATATAATACCCCGTTGTCACCACAGGTATTCATATGCAAGACATACATCAAGTGCTCTCAAATCCATAGAAGTATTCGATCCGATAAAACGAAATCTCAAAGGGAAAAACTCAATACATCACAACAAGATAGAGAGGGGAAAACACCATATGATCCGACTATATTAACAAATCCCGCGATACATCAAGATCTTGACATCTCAAGAACACGAGAGAGAGAGAGAGATTGAACACATAGCTACTAGTACAAATCCTCAGCCCCGAGGGTGGACTACTCCCTCCTGATCATGGTGGCCGCTAGGATGATGAAGATGGTCACTGGTGATGATTTCCCCCTTTGGCAGGGTGCCGAAACATGGTCTAGATTGGTTTATTGTGGCTACAGAGGCTTGTAGTGGCGGAACTTCTGATCTAGGGTTATCCCGAGGGTTTTTGGAATATTTGGGAATTTATAGGGCGAAGAGGCGGTGCGGGAGGCCACCGAGGTGGGCACAACCCACCTGGGCGCGCCTGGGCCCCCGGCTCGCCCTGGTGGGTTGTGCTCCCCTCAGAGTTCCCCTCTAGTACTTCTTTGGCCCACCGGGTATCTTCTGCTATAGAAAAAATCTCCAAAAAGTTTCGCTACGTTTGGACTCCGTTTGGTATTGATTTTCTGCGATGTAAAAAACAAGCAAAAAACAGCAACTGGCACTAGGCACTATGTTAATAGGTTAGTCCCAAAAAATGATATAAAGTTGCTACAATTTTTTTAAACATGCAGGAATGATAATATAGCAGCATGCATACTTCATAAATTGTAGATATGTTGGAGACGTATCAGACGACCTCGAGTGAAGACACTTCCCACCGACCCTCAGGTATGCTACCTCTTTTCGAACCATACCCTTGTTCTATTACCCCATTTGCCACGTCGCTGCATGTGGGTATTTTCCCACTCCACCATCTCCCCAATTTTCTATCCTCTGTGTCGGTGCGAACGACACCTATGGGATCACAAGAATCCCTACTACGGTTGGCGGGGCGCGAGGTTGTAGGAAGAGCGGGTCTAACAGAAACACACGGGTCGTTTATCCAGGTTCGGGCCGCGAGGATGCATAATACCCTAGTCCTGCTTTGGTGGATGTATTGGGTGTTCTTGAGCTCCCGAACTAGCTACGGTGGTTGTGCCGTTCCAAAGAGCCGAATCCCCCTCTAGTATGTCATGGGCCTCGTTTTATAGTCGAAAGGGGCTGCCACAGTGGCACACAGGAGGTGGAAAGGCCTACAATACTGCGAGCTTATCACTCGTATTACAGGACAAGACACATTTAATGCATCGCTTAGGTGTCCCTCAGCTTTATCGGGGACGGGAGGGGAGGCCCATCCCGTCCGTCACCGCTCCTCCTCGTTTCGACACGCACCTTGGCCAGCGATGCATGCGGTGCCATGTAGGCAGGCAGGCAGCTGAGGTGGCGCGGTGGTAGGGTCTTCACGAAGATCTCCATGCCGCCACGCAGGTGCTTGCTGAGTTGGCCTGGGAGCCGCATGTTGCCACGCAGGTGCCTGCCCAGCTGGTCGGGCTGGCAGCTACATGCTAATGGAGGTGGAAACTTGGTTGGTGCGGGCCTGGCAGTGTCCCTACTAATGTCCTTGGCATGGGCCTTGCCGGGGGGCCAGCAAGGGTCTTGCCGTGGCGCATAATCGTCCCTGACAAGGGTCTTGCCGGGGGTCTTGTGGCTTTCCTCGGCAAGGATCTTGCCGAGGGCCGTTGTCTTCCAATCCTCATTTGATCTTGAATATTCTTTGTCTTCACAAAGATCTGCATGCCACCATGGAGGTGCCTCCCGAGCCCTGGACCAACGTGGTTGATGGTGCTGGAAACCGTGGGCTCAAGGGTGGCGCGGTCCGCTGGTGTTGGGCGAGCTGCCCTGACAAGGGTCTTGTCGGGGCTGCTGAGGCTACCCCGGCAAGGGTCTTGCCGGGGGAACCTGCTTCGTCCCTCTGCTCTTTGTGTTTCTGGTCTTGGTGTTGCCTCGGTTGCCTCGTGCTTCGGCTTCTCTCCGGTTCCCCTCCTTTGCCCTGCTACGTGGGGCCGTGGCGCGCGCGGCTCTAACTGCCCGTGCACAAGTATAAGGGTCAAAAGGAGCGCCCCTACTTTTGTACACCGACAGGAGCCCCCGGGCCTGGGCCACACATAAGCGCAACATGTTGTTGGGCCAGGCCCAGAATGGTACGCGGGCAGTTGGGGCGGGATTTTTTCCGTAGTAACTTTTCGTCCGCTGCGCTTCCCCATGACCCGTGTTGAACGCGCGACGTGGGGGGTTGTGTGTGACGTGGGCGGCATGCGTGGGGCGGTTTCCGCATGCATGCATCACATCATGGTAAAGAGGCGGCTCGCGCCTTCCCCATAAAAAGAGGGAGGCATGGAGGCGCGGCTCATTTACTGGATGGACTCAGGTCGCAGTCTTCAAGGCGCCCACGCCCCCCCCCATCACGCCCCCCCATGCACGTTCGCCATGCGTCCTTCATGCAAGCGGCGGGTTGTGGAGGCGGGGACCCGGGCCGTCGCTGATTGGGGCAGCGGGTCAGTCCCGATTCCCTGCGCCTCCGGCGGCTGGATTGGCTGAGTGGGGCGGTCGAGTCTCGACCCTGCCCCTTTATAAAGAGGGGGAGGGAGGGCACCATCTCACATTCCTTCAGTATCCGTCCTCCTTCATCTTTGCTTCTTTCTTCCACCTGCCATGGCGAGAGGAGGTGTTGGGTCTTCGTCGGTGGCGGCGAGGGTAGCTGCTCGTCAGCGCGTCCCTCCTTCCCACAAGTCTGTGGCGGTGGAGCCAGCCACAAGAGGAAGGGGGAGGGGGCGTGGCCGAGGTCTCCATGGCGGTCGAGGGAGAGGCGGATGCGGTGGCGCGGCGGCCGTGCCTCCGCCAGCGATGCCTCCCACGATGGCGGGTCACGTCGGGGACTGGCCCCGCGAGTTCTTCATCAGGCTGCGCCGACCACCACGTCGTCGTCTCCGTCTCCCCACCCCCTTCGTAGAGGAGATGGAGCTTGATCCGCCCCAGACCCTCAGAGGGGTTGTGGGACCGGCGGCACGCGGGTCCACGTCAACTTCCCCGCTCCTCACGTCATGTATCTCTGTCGCAGATGGAAGACATTTGCCCGCATCCATTGCCTGACGGTGGGGCTTGTCCTCTACTTCAAGTTAATGGAGGGCGCTCTCCGTCAAGGTCTTCAGAGATTATGGCACTCGCCTGAAGTGCTGCGTGGAGAGCTCCTCCAACAATGAAGATTCCTCCTCAAGCGGGAGTGACGAGGAGGACAGCGACAGCAGCGTCGAGGGAGTCGAGCGGCAGGATGCTGACTCCGACTTCGACTGACCGCGCCATCCCTCCCTCGGCCACGCGCCCTGCCGAGGGCCATCCTCGCCAAGCTCTCCGTCGGGGTGCTCCCCATCGTCTACTTGGGCGGCTGGCGTAGGAGGGACGGAGAAGGGGAAGAAGGCGGGTGGTGGTCGTCAACTCGGAGTACGCGGGCACCGACGCCTTCGTCGCGTATTGCCGGCCCGCTCCTTCGTCTTCCAGCTCCTTTCCCGGCACCAAGATGTTCACTTGGTGCCTTCTGCTCCTCGCACCTCGCCTAGGTGCCCCTTTTGCCCTCTGTTGTCTTGCTCCACCTTCTGAGGAGAGGGAGAAGAAAGGGATTACGGGCACCTAATCTGTTTTTAGTTTGTAAGCCTACGGGCACTTGTTAGATTTAAAGCTTGTAATCCCCATTGCTCATGTTTTTAATTCCGTATGAACTGTACTTGTATGGGATGTTTTTAATGAAAAAGGGTGCTTGACGGGTTCATTGTGCGTGAGCGAGGCCCATGCCAAGGAATGAGTCCTTGTTATTTCTAAGTTAAACATTGTCGCCCGGCAACATGCCTTGCTGTCCCCCCACTTCGGTCGACCATTCTCTCGCTCTTGGCGGAGGCAGGGGCGAAGTAGAGTTTGGCCCCTTGTTCATCTCCTTGCCACCATGACTACTACCAAATTCCGACCCAGGAGGTAGCTCTCAGGTACAAGAAAGGGGGAGCATGGTGGTTTTAGGAACATGAACGAGATTTCATATGTCCCAGCTCGATACGGAAACGCATAACAGGGGGGGTGAAAGACTTATCTGAATCCGCAGCCCCTGACAACCCTGGCTTGCCGTGGTTGGATCCTTGTATCTTCAGCTCCCGGCAGCCTCGCCCTGCCGGGGCCGGAGCGTTTGTTCGTCCTCCTTTTCCCAAGCGGCTCAGCAGAAGTGCCCTGCGAACCAAAGAGAACAGAAAGACGCATACTCGACCTCTAGGCTAGGGGTTAGTCGCCGTCAAGCACTACCAACCGTAACCGAGGGAGATACTTAACCTAGCATGCATGCTACAACTTAGGGCGCCAACGCTTCTTTTATTTATGCTCAGGGTCTGCGCCTGGCTTTCTACAGAGGGTTACATGCCTTGTCGGCAAATCTTGTACAAAAGGTGGCTTGCCGGGAAGCCCATCAAGCCGCACCTTATGGGTAAAACTTGCGAAGATGCTCGATATTCCAGGAGTTGCTCACTAGGACAGCATCTTCGGTCTCCAGGTGGACTACGGCGGGCCTGGTGACTCGTATTACCCGATAAGGGCCTTCCCACTTCGGCGTCAACTTGTTAGAATTCTTGGCCGACTGAACGCACCGAAGAACAAGGTCGCCTTCCTCAAAGCTTCGGGCATGAACCTTGCGGCTATGGTAGCGGTCCAAGGCTTGCTGGTAGCGTGCTGCTCTCACAGCCGCTCGAAGACGATCTTCCTCGAGGAGCGTTGCGTCATCTTGCCGCAACTGCTCTTGCTCAAGCTCATCATAAGCGAGCACTCGAGGTGACTGAGGGAGTCCTGGACTAAGGGGTCCTCGGGCATCCGTCCTGTTATTTGTTGGGCCGAACTGATGGGCTGTGAAGACACGAAGACCGAAGGCTATACCCGTGTCCGGATTGGACTCTTCTTGGCGTGGAAGGCAAGCTAGGCGACCGACTATGAAGATTCCTTCTTATGTAACCGACTTCATGTAACCCTAGATCTCCCCGGTGTCTATATAAACCGGAGAGCATAGCCCGAATAGGGACATTCATTACCAAATACTCATAGGCTAGACTTCTAGGGTTTAGCCACTATGATCTCATGGTAGATCAACTCTTGTAATACTCATATTCATCAAGATCAATCAAGCAAGAAGTAGGGTATTACCTCCATAGAGAGGGCCTAAACCTGGGTAAACATCGTGTCCCCCGTCTCCTGTTATCATCAATCCTAGACGCACAGTTCGGTACCCCCTACCTGAGATCCGCCAGTTTTGACACCAACATTGGTGCTTTCATTGAGAGTTCCACAGTGCCGTTGACAAAAGGTTTGATGGCTCCTTCGATCGGTAGTCATGAAGCGGTCTAGGGAGAAACCTTCCTTCCCAGATAGATCTTCGTATTCGGCGGCTTCGTACTGCGGGCCAACTCGATCGGCCATCTGGAGCAGATCGATAGCTACGCCCCTGGCCATCAGGTCAGATTCGGAAGTTTGAACTACATCGCGGACATCTGTGGAGACTTGATCTTCGACGGATTTGAGACCGCGACAACCGCCCTCCTTCGCCCCGTTGAATATGGCTTAAACCTGTCATCGGGCCGCATCCAGGAGATAGCTCCTACAACAACTCTGGCCCTAGATCCGGAGCAGATCAAGTCGTCCGAAGATGGGAAACTCAACCCCATCATGGGGGCTACCGATTCTGCGGTGTTGGAGCCACACGCAGATCTCGCTTCATACGATACCTGCATCAACGAAACCCCGGACTCGTCTCCGATATTGAGCTCCGAACCTTGCGAGCCCGTGGATACCGAACTCGATCGGCTATCGATCTTCAAGTTCAGTGCCGCAGATGTCTTCCAACACTCGCCCATGGGCGACCTACTAAACTCACTAAAAAAACCTATCCCTGGCAGACGGCTCGTCGTCAAACTATGTTCGGTTCGACCTTACGGCGAATGATGGAGAATTTCGCTTCCCACCCGCCACCCACTTCATAGCCACCGTCGAAGACCCAACCAACACGCCTGACCCCTACTCCGAAGACATCGATGGTATCGACGACGATGAGGGGCAAGGTCAGAGCTTGCTATTCGCTAGACGCGGGATGACCACTTCGTGGTATGACGTGTGTATGGTAGACACACCCAACGACGATATCGACGATGACAAGGAGGATCTAGTTGAGGACAAACCTCCTGGTACACAGTCTGAACACCGGCGCCCCCGGCGCCATGCTCAATCACATCGATCAAGATAAAACAATACTAGCGCCGGAGGTGATACTACTCTGGACAACGAAGACACTGTTAAGGCAGGATCCGAATAGGAGGACCAGGAAAGTGGGCAAGATAGCCCCGATGAACAGGTCATGTACGGAGACTCAGAGGATAGTAATTATTTTCCCATCTCTGAGGAGGAGGAGAGCCTCGGCAACGAAGAATTCATTGTGCCTGAGGAACCTCTCGAGCAGGAGCGCTTTAAACGCCGGCTAATTGCCACAGCAAGGAATCTAAGGATAAAGCAGTTGCAGCTTCAAGCAAGCCAAGACCTGCTCAATGATAAATGGACCGAGGTCCTAACCGCCGAGGAATACGGCCTTAGCGGCCCGAACAAAAGCCACCCCAAGTGCAGGTGGCTCCCTCCACATGATGGCAAGGCGCTAGAATCCATACCACCATCGAATAATGTGGCAGGTCGACCACAGTTCGGTCCGGATAAAGCAGCAGCACAACCAGAACACCATACCAACTAGTCCGGCCGTAAGAACAAGACGGTTCGGGAAAACAACCGCAATATCTGCCAAAGCTTAGTGGGCGGAGCAGGACAGACAAGATCGACGTATAGATCGCGGGGATATGCCCCGACAGGCGATGATGGTCAATCAGCCGGACTTAACAGAGCCAACCATGCCCGAAGCCGCCGGCGGCATCCAACAGAGGTGCTTCACAGTGTGGCCCAACATAGAGGAGATGCGCACCCGCTTTGCTTTGCTGATGAGGTAATGGAGCACGAATTTCCAAACGGGTTTAAACCCATCAACATCGAATTGTACGATGGAACAATGATACGTCTCCAACGTATCTATAATTTTTGATATATTATCTTCTGTTTTGGACATTATTGGGCTTTATTATTCACTTTTATATTATTTTTGGGACTAACCTATTAACCGGAGGCCCAACCCAGAATTGCTGTTTTTTGCCTGTTTTAAGGTTTCACAAGAAAAGAATATCAAACGGAGTCCAAACGGAATGAAACCTTCGGGAACGTGATTTTTGAAACAAACAAGATCCAGGAGACTTGGACCCTACGTCAAGCAATCAACAGGGAGGCCACGAGGTAGGGGGCGCGCCTACCCCCCCCCCCCCCCCCCGCCCCCCCCCCCCCCCCCCCCACCCCCCCAGGCGCACCCTCCACCCTCATGGGCCCCCTGTTGCTCCACCGATGTACTTCTTCCTCCTATATATACCTACGTACCCCCAAGCGATCAGATACAGAGCCAAAACCCTAATTCCACCATCGTAACTTTCTGTATCCATGAGATCCCATCTTGGGGCCTGTTCCGGAGCTCCGTCGGAGGGGGCATGGATCACGGAGGGCTTCTACATGAACACCATAGCCTCTCCGATGAAGTGTGAGTAGTTTACTTTAGACCTTCGGGTCCATCGTTATTAGCTAGATGGCTTCTTCTCTTTCTTTGGATCTCAATACAAAGTTCTCCCCCTCTCTTGTGGAGATCTATTCGATGTAATCTTCTTTTTGCGGTGTGTTTGTTGAGACCGATGAATTGTGGGTTTATGATCAAGTTTATCTATGAACAATATTTGAATCTTCTCTAAATTCTTTTCTGTATGATTGGTTATCTTTGCAAGTCTCTTCGAATTATCAGTTTGGTTTGGCCTACTAGATTGATCATTCTTGCAATGGGAGAAGTGCTTAGCTTTGGGTTCAATCTTGCGGTGTCCTTTCCTAGTGACAGTAGGGGCAGCAAGGCACGTATTGTATTGTTGCCATCGAGGATAACAAGATGGGGTTTTCATCATATTGCATGAGTTTATCCCTCTACATCATGTCATCTTGCTTAAAGCGTTACTCTGTTCTCTTGAACTTAATACTCTAGATGCATGATGGATAGCGGTCGATGTGTGGAGTAATAGTAGTAGATGCAGGCAGGAGTCGGTCTACTTGTCTTGGACGTGATGCCTATATACATGATCCTACCTAGATATTCTCATAACTATGCTCAATTCTGTCAATTGCTCAATAGTAATTTGTTCACCCATCGTAAAATACCTATGCTCTTAAGAGAAGCCACTAGTGAAACCTATGGCCCCCGGGTCTATCTTCATCATATTAATCTTCCAACACTTGTTATTTTCATTGCCTTTTATTTTACTTTGCATCTTTATCATAAAAATACCAAAAATATTATCTTATCATATCTATCAGATCTCACTCTCGTAAGTGACCATGTAGGGATTGACAACCCCTTATCGCGTTAGTTGCGAGGGACTCGTGCGTAGCCTCCTACTGGATTGATACCTTGGTTCTCAAAAACTGAGGGAAATACTTACGCTACTTTGCTGCATCACCCTTTCCTCTTCAAGGGAAAACCAACGCAGTGCTCAAGAGGTAGCAAGAAGGATTTCTGGCTCCATTGCCGGGGAGGTCTACGCAAAATTCAACATACCAAGTACCCATCACAAACCCTTATCTCCCGCATTACATTATTTGCCATTTGCCTCTCATTTTCCTCTCCCCCACTTCACCCTTGCCGTTTTATTCGCCCTCTCTCTGTCTATCCTCCCTCTCTTTTCCGTTCGCCTCTTTTCTGTTTGCTTGTCGTTATGGCAAGTCCTCTATCTTCTTTGTTGTCTCCCGAGAATGAAGTTCTAAATTTTAAGCAAAGGGAGGGAGAAAATCTAAAAGACGCTTGGTATAGAATTTGCAATGCTCAAAATACATCTACTAGGAAGTAATCTACTTCCATTCTTCTTCGCAATTTTTATGTAGGTGTTGCTCCTTGGTACAGATATAGCCTTGATACCATTACCGGAGGGAACTTCTTGGGTAGCCATACTTTTGATTCTTATAATGCTATGATAGATTTGTTTGGCTCACCACCTCTTTTGGTTAATGGAACTATGTTAACTTTGGAGCATGTAATGCAAAAACTTGAAATTATTGAAAATAAAGTTGCTACCATTGAGTTAATTGAAAATTTCGATAAAAAGATCCATAACCAAATTACCCAATATGGATCTAAAGTAGGAGTAACTTTGAAAAATATTACAGAGAAGGAACCTATAGTTAATGAAAGAATAAATCATGATTCCACTAGAATTGATAAACTTGAGGGTATCATTACCAACTTGGGAACCTCCTTTTATTCCGTAAAGAACACTCCAAGTCCTCCAACTAAAATTGCCAAGCTTATGTATGTTCCTAAAAATAAGGGTGAATCCTCTAATAAGGAAACTACGGATCTCAAATCTATAAGTGTTCATCCCAATCTTTTTGCTATCATTAAGGAACCATTTGCTACTAATGATTTTTTTCGATCTTGTGCCTAAAAGTTTGATAATCAATAAAAAGAAAGAAATTCCTAAGGATGGTAGATCCCTCATTGAAGAATTGCCTACCAAAGATGGCAACACCTAGATCTATCATTGCTTTTTATGCCTAGCTAGGGGCATTAAACGATAGCGCTTGTTGGGAGGCAACCCAATTTTATTTTTATTCCTTGCTTTTTGCTCCTGTTTAGTAATAAATAATTTATCTAGACTCTGTTTATGTTGTGTTTTTTGTGTTTAATTAGTATTTGTGCCAAGTAGAACCGTTGGGAAGACTTGGGGAAAGTCTTGTTAATCTTGCTGTAAAAAACAGAAACTTTAGCGCTCACGAGAACTGCTGCCATTTTTATTTGGAAAGCGATATTTAGTTAATTCTTTTTGCAGATGATTAATAGATAAATTCCTCACGTCAAGCAATCTATTTTAGAATTTGTGGGGTTCCAGATCATGCGCTAGCTACAGATTACTACAGACTGTTCTGTTTTTGACAGATTCTGTTTTTCTTGTGTTGTTTGCTTATTTTGATGAATCTATGGCTAGTAAAATAGTTTATAAACCATAGAGAAGTTGGAATACAGTAGGTTTAACACCAATATAAATAAAGAATAAGTTCATTACAGTACCTTGAAGTGGTCTTTTGTTTTCTTTCGCTAACGGAGCTCACGAGATTTTCTACTTTAAGTTTTGTGTTGTGAAGTTTTCAAGTTGTGGGTAAGGATTTGATGGATTATGGAACAAGGAGTGGAAAGAGCCTAAGCTTGGGGATGCCCATGGCACCCCCAAGATAATCTAAGGACACCTAAAAGCCAAAGCTTTGGGATGCCCCGGAAGGCATCCCCTCTTTCGTCTACTTCTATCGGTAACTTTACTTGGAGCTATATTTTTATTCACCACATGATATGTGTTTTGCTTGGAGCGTCTTGTATTATTTGAGTATTTATTTGTTAGTTTACCACAATCATCTTTGATGTACACACCTTTTGAGAGAGATACATGATTCAGAAATTATTAGAATACTCTATGTGCTTCACTTATATCTTTTGAGTTATATAGTTTTGCTCTAGTTCTTCACTTATATCTTTTAGAGCACGGTGGTGGATTTGTTTTATAGAAACTATTGATCTCCCATGCTTCACTTAGATTATTTTGAGAGTTTTAAATAGCATGGTAATTTTCTTAAATAATTCTAATATGCTAGGTATTCAAGATTAATAATAAAATTCTCTCATGAGTGTGTTGAATACTATGAGAAGTTTGATACTTGATAATTATTTTGAGATATGGAGATGGTGATATTAGAGTCATGCTAGTTGAGTAGTTGTGAATTTGAGAAATACTTGTGTTAAAGTTTGTGATTCCCATAGCATGCACGTATGGTGAACCGTTATGTGATGAAGTCGGAGCATGATTTATTTATTGATTGTCTTCCTTATGAGTGGCGGTTAGGGACGAGCGATGGTCTTTTCCTACCAATCTATCCCCCTAGGAGCATGCGCGTAATACTTTGCTTTGATAACTTGTAGATTTTATGACTAATGTTGAGTCCATGGATCATACGCACTCTCACCCTTCCACCATTGCTAGCCTCTCTAATACCGCACACCTTTCGCCGGTATCATACACCCTCTATATACCTTCCTCAAAACAGCCACCATACCTACCTAACCTGGCATTTCCATAGCCATTCCGAGATATATTGCCATGCAACTTACCACCGTTCCGTTTATTATGACACGCTCCATCATTGTCATATTGCTTTGCATGATCATGTAGTTGACATCGTATTTATGGCAAAGCCACCGTTCATAATTCTTTCATACATGTCACTCTTGATTCATTGCACATCCCGGTGCACCGCCGGGGGCACTCATACATAGTCATATTTTGTTCTAAGTATCGAGTTGTAATTCTTGAGTTGTAAGTAAATAAAAGTGTGATGATCATCATTATTAGAGCATTGTCCCAGTGAGGAAAGGATGATGGAGACTATGATTCCCCCACAAGTCGGGATGAGACTCCGGACGAAAATAAATAAATAAATAAATAAAAGAGGCCAAAGAAGCCCAAATAAAAAAAGGAGAGAAAAGAGGCCATAAAAAAGAGAAGGCCCAAATAAAAAATGAGAGAAAAAGAGAGAAGGGACAATGCTACTATCCTTTTACCACACTTGTGCTTCAAAGTAGCACCATGATCTTCATGATAGAGAGTCTCCTATGTTGTCACTTTCATACACTAGTGGGAATTATTCATTATAGAACTTGGCTTGCATATTCCAATGATGGGCTTCCTCAAATTGCCCTAGGTCTTCGTGAGCAAGCGAGTTGGATGCACACCCACTTAGTTTCTTTTTGAGCTTTCATATACTTATAGCTCTAGTGCATCCGTTGCATGGCAATCCCTACTCACTCACATTGATATCTATTGATGGGCATCTCCATAGCCCGTTGATACGCCTAGTTGATGTGAGATTATCTTCTCCCTTTTTGTCTTCTCCACAACCACCATTCTATTCCACCTAAAGTGTTATGTCCATGGCTCACGCTCATGTATTGCGTGAATATTGAAAAAGTTTGAGAACACCAAAATTATGAAACAATTGCTTGGCTTGTCATCGGGGTTGTGCATGATTTAAATACTTTGTGTGGTGAAGATAGAGCATAGCCAGACTATATGATTTTGTAGGGATAACTTTCTTTGGCCATGTTATTTTGAGAAGACATAATTGCTTAGTTAGTATGCTTGAAGAAATATTATTTTTATGTCAATATTGAACTTTTGTCTTCAATCTTTCGGATCTGAATATTCATACCACAATATCAAACGGAGTCCAAATGGAATGAAACCTTCGGGAACGTGATTTTTGGAACGAACAAGATCCAGGAGACTTGGACCCTACATCAAGCAATCAATAGGGAGGCCACAAGGTAGGGGGTCGCGCCTACCCCCCCAGGCGTGCCCTCCACCCTCGTGGGCCCCCTGTTGCTCCACCGACGTACTTCTTCCTGCTATATATACCTACATACCCCCAAATGATCAGATACGGAGCCAAAACCCTAATTCCACTGCCGTAACTTTCTGTATCCACGAGATCCCATCTTGGGGCCTGTTTCGGAGCTCCGCCGGAGGGGGCATCGATCACGGAGGGCTTCTACATCAACACCATAGCCTCTCCGATGATGTGTGAGTAGTTTACTTCAGACCTTCGGGTCCATAGTTATTAGCTAGATGGCTTCTTCTCTTTCTTTGGATCTCAATACAAAGTTCTCCCCCTCTCTTGTGGAGATCTATTCGATGTAATCTTGTTTTTGCGGTGTGTTTGTTGAGATTGATGAATTGTGGGTTTATGATCAAGTTTATCTATGAACAATATTTGAATCTTCTCTGAATTCTTTTATGTATGATTGGTTATCTTTGCAAGTCTCTTCGAATTATCAATTTGGTTTGGCCTACTAGATTGATCTTTCTTGCAATGGGAGAAGTGCTTAGCTTTGGGTTCAATCTTGCGGTGTCCTTTCCCAGTGACAGTAGGCACGTATTGTATTGTTGCCATCGAGGATAACAAGATGGGGTTTTCATCATATTGCATGAGTTTATCCCTCTACATCATGTCATCTTGCTTAAAGCGTTACTCTGTTCTCTTGAACTTAATACTCTAGATGCATGATGGATAGCGGTCGATGTGTGGAGTAATAGTAGTAGATGCAGGCAGGAGTCGGTCTACTTGTCTTGGACGTGATGCCTATATACATGATCATACCTAGATATTCTCATAACTATGCTCAATTCTGTCAATTGCTCAACAGTAATTCGTTCACCCATCGTAAAATACTTATGCTCTTGAGAGAAGCCACTAGTGAAACCTATGGCCCCCGGGTCTATCCTCATCATATTAATCTTCCAACACTTGTTATTTTCATTGCCTTTTATTTTACTTTGCATCTTTATCATAAAAATACCAAAAATATTATCTTACCATATCTATCAGATCTCACTCTCGTAAGTGACCGTCTAGGGATTGACAACCCCTTATCACGTTGGTTGCGAGGATTTATTTGTTTTGTGCAGGTGCGAGGGACTCGCGCATAGCCTCCTACTAGATTGATACCTTGGTTCTCAAAAATTGAGGGAAATACTTATGTTACTTTGTTGCATCATCCTTTCCTCTTCAAGGGAAAACCAACGCAGTGCTCCGCCGGTTTTGACACCGACAGTGACCCGTATATGAGTTCCGTGGGGAGAACTGCTTCTGCCCCATATACTAGGGCAAAGCGTGCCTGACCGGTGGCTCGATTTGGCGTCGTCCTGATCGACCAAAGAACCGCCGGTAACTCATCAATCCAGCTTCTTCCGCTCTTGTGCAGCCTATCAAAGGTCTTCGTTCTCAGGCCTCGCAACACTTCAGCATTTGCCATCTCCGCTTGGCCGTTGCTCCGGGGGTGTGCCACGGAAGCAAAACAAACCTTGCTGCCGAGGTCTTGGATGTACTACATGAAGGTGTGGCTTGTGAACTGCGTGTCGTTGTCGGTGATGACTCTGTTTGGTACACCAAAACGTCAGACTAAGCCCTTGAAAAACTTGACGGCTGACTGTGTTGTCACCTTCCTCACTGCATCCACCTCCAGCCACTTTGTGAACTTGTCAATCGCAATGTACAAGTACTCAAAGCCCCCAACAACACAGGGGAAAGGGCCCAGTGTGTTGAGCCCCCAGACCGAGAATGGCCAGGAGAGAGGGATTGTTTGAAGGGCTTGAGCTGGTTGATGAAGCTTCTTTGAATGGAACTGACACGCTTCACACTTGGTTACTAGTGTCGTTGCATCCTGGAGGGCAGTGGGCCAGAAGAAACCCTGCCGGAACGCCTTGCCGGCAAGGGCCCTTGACCCTATGTGGGAGCCACATATGCCTCTGTGTATCTCTGCCAATAGCTGCAGTCCTTCCCCCCAGGGGATGTACTTCAATTTCACACCATTTGGTCTTTTTCTGTACAGGACATCATCGACGAACTGGTACAAGGCAGACTGATGGGCTACTTTTTCCGCTTCTTCCTGCTCCTCAGGAAGTCCCCCTGTCTGGAGGAAACGTACGGTGTGCCATGCCCACGCTGGAGCCTGAGGCTCGACAGCAAGGACCAAAGGCATATCTTCCGCCATAGGAGCGTCCGTCTCTACGGCCAGGGCTTGACGGCCTGCCGGAGTCGGTCGCTCCTCGGCAGGCTCAGGGCCCACGACAACACCCTTGTCGGCTGCCCCTGGGGGCTCGGCAGGAAAGTACTTGCCGGGGCCTGATTTCCTCCGCTTGTTCTACTCCGTTGATGGTTCGACCGATGGTTGAGTTAACCGAAGCAAAAAGGTACCTGGTTCCAAAGGTAACTTTAACGCAGCGCGCTTTGACAGGTAATCGGCGATCTCGTTCTCTACTCGGGGAACATGCTCCACTTGTATACCGTCAAAGCGCTCCTCCAGCTTCCTCACCTCACCTATGTAGGCCTCCATAAACAGACTTTGATAATCTTTGTTGACTTGTCTAATGACAAGCTGCGAATCACCCCTGACGATGAGCTTTTTAACTCCAAGGTCTGCTACGATCCTGAGGCCGGCAAGCAATCCCTCATACTCAGTAGTGTTGTTGGTGGACATCTCCCTGGGAAAGTGCATCTGGATTACATACTTGAGGTGCTCTCCTGTGGGTGCGATGAGCAGCACACCAGCACCGGCGCCTTGCAGCGAGAAAGCTTCGTCAAAGTACATAATCTAGTCACGAGTTGTTTCCTTGCCGGGGAAAGTGGTCTCCTGGATCTCTTCATCAGGCGTCGAGGTCCATTCTGCAATGAACTCCGCTAGGACTCTACTCTGGATTGTCTAAGTACTTTCAAACCTCAACCCAAAGCTAGACAACTCCAAGGCCCACTCCACAATCCTTCCGGTTGCATCTGGGTTGTGCAGTATCCGTTGCAACGGGAGGCGGGTGACGACAGTGATCTCGTGGCCTTGGAAGTAATGACGCAGCTTCCTCGAGGCCATAAGGAGGCCGAAGAGCAATTTCTGCACACCGGAATATCTTGACCTAGCCCCCTGCAAGAGGGAGCTGACAAAGTAAACCGGGTGCTGCATCATCTTCTTCTTCTGCACCACTCCGCTTAACAGCGCGGGCTCTGTCCTGATGGCGTCAGACTCTGCCGGGAGCCTTGCCTTGCCGCACCAGGCCCTTCCGGGGGAGTATCTGACTTGCCGTCTGACGGTCCTGCCGCTGCCACTGCCTCCTCGTCAACCTCCCTCTGTGCCACTAACGCGGCACTGACCACTTGATTCGTCGCCACCAGATACAGCAGCAATGGCTCTTGTGGTCTAGGTGCAACTAGTATCGGTGTAGAGGAAAGGTATCTCTTCAGGTCTTGCAAAGCCGCCTCGGCCTCTGGGGTCCATTCCATAGGGCCCGCCTTCTTCAAGATCTTGAAAAAGGGAAGGGCACGCTCGGCAGACTTGGAGATGAATCGGCTCATGGCAGCAACACAACCAGTCAGCCGACGTACATCCTTGATCCGCTTGGGCGCCTCAATCTTCTCGATAGCCTTGATCTTGTCTGGGTTTGCCTCGATCCCACACTGCGACACAAAGAACCCGAGAAGTTTGCCGGACGGGACGCTGAAGACACACTTCTCAGGGTTCAGCTTGAGGTTGATCTTGCGTAGGTTGGCAAACATCTCTTCTAAGTCTTGTACAAGAGTTGCCCTATCCTTGGTTTTGACCACTATGTCATCCATATAGGCTTCCATATTTGTATGTAGCTGGGGTTCAAAACCAATTTGGACTGCTCTTGCAAATGTTGAACTAGCACTCTTGAACCCGAAAGGCATCCGTAAAAAGCAATACGTACCACATGGGGTGATAAATGTTGTCTTCTCTTCATCTTCTCTGGTCATTAAGATCTGATGGTAGCCCGAGTAGGCATCGAGGAATGACAACAGATCACACCCGGTCGTGGAGTCAACAATTTGGTTGATGCGCGGCAACGGGAAGGGGTCCTTAGGACAAGCCTTATTGATATTTGTGTAATCAATACACAACCTCCACTTCCCATTTGCCTTGCGCACCACCACCGGATTGGCCAACCACGTTGGATGGAGCACACCTCTCACCAAACCTACCGCTTCTAATTTCCTGATCTCCTCTGTGATGAACTCCTGCCGTTCCAAAGCTTGCTTCCTGACCTTCTGCTTGACGGGTCGTGCATGGGGACAGACAGCAAGGTGGTGCTCAATCACTTACCTCGGAACGCCGGGGATATCGGATGCTTGCCACACAAACACATCGACATTCGCCCGCAGGAAAGCTACGGGCGTGCCTTCATATTTGTTGTCTAGGGTGGAGCTTATGGTGAAAGCCCCTCCCGTGTCATCTTCCTTGACGGACACCCTCTTGGTCTCTGGTGGTGCAGCTCTGGATTTCTTGCTCTTGCCGGTGGAGCTCTCTGGCACGCCCTCGACGGTAGCACAACACTCCGAAGAGGTGCACTTGCCGGAGTGGGTGCAAGAGGTCTTGCCGGTCTTATTCTTCCCTCCCGGGGCTTCAGCGGCAGGAGCAAGTACCTTGGCGGCAGCTGCTGCAACTGCCTCCCGGTAGAGTAGGTCAGCGCAAATCAGTGCGTCCTTCTTGTCGGAGGGGATGGTGATGATGTTCATCGGCCCAGGCATCTTCGGCGTCTTGTAGGCGTAATGTGACACTGCCATGAACTTGGCTAGTTCCGGGTGGCCGAGGATCCCATTGTAGAGCAAGGGGATCTCGGCTACATCGAAGACAATCCTCTCCGTCATGTAATTCAACTCTCCTCCAAACGTCACGGGCAATGTGACCTTCCCCTTCGGCTGGCTCCTTCCCGGGTTGACCCCTTGAAATGTGCCCGTTTCCTCGAGGTCTCCATCAGGAATTTGCAGCCTTTTGATCACAACAGGCAAGATCAAGTTTAGACTGGCCCCTCCGTCAACCAACATCTTGTTCACCTTAAGGTTGCATATTGTTGGTGAAACCAACAACGGAAAACACCCGACCTCAGTTGTGCGGTCAGGGTGGTCCTCGGCGTCAAAGATGAGGGGCGTGCTGGACCACTTCAGTGGCTTCTGAGCGTCGAACGAGGGCTCCGCTGCTATAATCTCACGCGCCCACTGCTTGAGCTGGCGGTGAGAAGTATGTAGTGAAGCACCACCATCAACGCACATGGCCTCCGTAGCCTTTTTAAACTCATGCTCGCCGGACTCGTCGTGATTGTCGTCTTCTTGCTTCTTGTCGCGGTCCCGAGCGGGCCTCTCTTGCTGCTTATCCTTGTCGCGGAGAACTCCCTGGCCTCCATGCTTCTTGCCGGATCCTTCGGCACCATCCTGACCCTTCTCCTTGTCCCGCATATCATACTCGGCCTTCTGCTTCTCGGCAAGCAGCTTGACTTGCCGGCAGTTCTGGAGGTCGTGGCCCTTGGTGCGGTGGATCTTGCAGTACTGCTTGTCGGAGCCCCCTGGCTTGTCAGCAGCTGCTAAGGCCCGGCAAGCGGCACACCCGGCAATCTCCTTGCCGGGGTCGTCTGCCTTGGCCTTCTTGGCAGCGCCGGTGTCGTCAGACCCCTCAATGGCAAGCACGGCCTTGCCCTTGCGTTTCCTGTTGTGGCGCCGGCCCTTCTTCGTCGGGGCGGCGGTGTCTTCATCAGTAGAGTCGGTTTCCGCGCCGGCATCCTCGCCAGGTTACTTCCTTCCCTCTTCATCCCGGGCGCACCTATCAGCCAGTACATAAAGTTCGGCCACGTCCTTAACCTTGTTCATCGCCAGCTCCTCACGCATCTTGCGATTGTGCATGTTCTGATGGAACGTGCTAATCACAGCGGCGGGGTGAACATCGGGGATGTTGTACTGCACCCGGATGAACCTTTGTATGTACTTGCGTAGGTTTTCTCCTTCCTTCTGGGGAATGATATGCAAATCACTCGCCTGGCCATGAGCTTGGTGGCCTCCAGTGAAGGCACCAACGAACTCATGGCACAGGTCTGACCAAGAAGAAATGGAGTCCGCCGGCAAGTGCATCAACCAAGACATGACATTGGGTTTTAGGGCCAACGAGAAGTAATTGGCAAGTAGCTTGTTGTCACGGGCCCCAGCGGCTTGCATCGCAATGGTGTAGATGCTGAGGAACTCCGACGGATGGGTCTTGCCGTTGTACTTCTTGCCGACATCGTGCTTGAACATGCGGTGGGACAGCCACTAGAACTGCCGCAGCTCACGGGTAAAGGCTGGGCAACCCACCTCGTAAGGTACGCCACCGGAGCCTCCCGGAGCCGGGTGGTCCGTAGCGGGCCCTGCCCGCTTATCTGACTGGTGGCGTGTATCGCGCCGACGCTCGATGGTGGTTCGAGCGTCTTCATGAGCTCGCTCCCAAAGAACTTGGCGCTGGTCGCGGTGGGTCCGCGGGTCGGACGACGCTATGGAGATGTTATCACAAGCGTCGCCACGACGGGCTGACACCTGCGATGGTTGGCGTGGAGGAGGAGAGTGCACCGTGACCGCAGCACCCCCGGTCCTTCCGCCGTTGGCATGTGGTGGCTCGGTGGAGCGCCGGCCCGAGGGCCCCGCCAGTCACGGATCATCTTTGTTGGCGACGGTGACGAGGCTCCGGATGGTGGCTCTCCACTCGTCGAGCTTCTCCGCAGCAGGAGGGAAGTCGAGGAGTAGCTGCGCGCACGCCAAAGCTTCTGCTGGCGTGGGTGGTGGCGAGAGCTGCATGGACCATGGCGCGCTTCGACCTCTAACCATGTTAGAAGGAGCTCCACCACGGCCCAGCGGCTGCGTGCCATTTTCATCAGCACTTCAGCGAGCATGCTGGACTCCTTCGTCCCGCGGACGATGCACAGGGCTCTTCCCACGGCGGTGTCCGGGTTCTCCAGCGTGGTGGCGCTGCTCGTCGCGTGCACCCTGGGAATAGCGTGTTGTGGGCGCCGGCATGGGCGTCTTGGAGGTTGCTGCGCCGCCCGTGGGTGGCACAACGACACTCCTAGAGGGCCTCGCGCCGCCTGCGGGGGGCCCAGCTCCGTCTTTGGATTCGGCGGTGTGCGGCCCGTCGCCTGGCGCACGAACGACGCCGCTCGCCAGGCTCTGACTGCTAGAGCGATGCTAGTGCTCGCGCACTGCGGCCTGGGTCCTGTCCGCGACCGGCCCACTGCTCGCCCGCACTAGCACGGACCATTCGGCTCCCAACGAGCCGATCGCCGTGACCATCTTCTTCTTGGGAGCCATGGCGATGAAGAACTGCTAGGCTAACTACTAGACCAGATTCTCACAACAGCGCCCCCTACCTGGCATGCCAAAGATGTCGGTGCGAACGACACCTATGGGATCACAAGAATCCCTACTACGGTTGGCGGGGCGCGAGGTTGTAGGAAGAGCGGGTCTAACAGAAAGCATACGGGTCGTTTATCCAGGTTCGGGCCGCGAGGATGCGTAATACCCTATCCTGCTTTGGTGGATGTATTGGGTGTTCTTGAGCTCTCGAACTAGCTACGGTGGCTGTGCCGTTCCAAAGAGCCGAATCCCCCTCCAGTATGCTATGGGCCTCCTTTTATAGTCAAAATGGGCTGCCACAGTGGCACACAGGAGGTGGAAAGGCCTACAGTACTATGCGCTTATCGCTCGTATTACAGGACAAGACACATTTAATGCATCGCTTAGGTGTCCCTCAGCTTTATCGGGGACGGGAGGGAAGGCATGTCCCGTCCGTCGCTGCTCCTCCTCTCTTCGACATGCGCCCTAGCCAGTGATGCATGCAGTGCCATGTAGGCAGGCAGGCAGCTGAGGTGGCACGGTGGTAGGGTCTTCACGAAAATCTGCATGCCGCCACGCAGACGCTTGCTGAGTTGGCCTGGGAGCCGCATGTTGCCACGCAGGTGCCTGCCCAGCTAGTCGGGCTGGCAGCTGCATGCTAATGGCCGTGGAAACTTGGCTGGTACAGGCCTGGCAGTGGCCCCACTGATGTCCTTGGCAAGGGCCTTGCTGGGGGCCCGGCAAGGGTCTTGCCGTGGCGCGCAGTCGTCCCCGGCAAGGGTCTTTCCGGGGGTCTTGTGGCTTTCCTCGGCAAGGATCTTGCCAAGGGCCGTTGTCTTCCAATCCTCATTTGATCTTGAATATTCTTTGTCGTCACAAAGATCTGCATGCCACCATGGAGGTGCCTCCCGAGCCCTGGCCCAACGTGGTTGATGGTGCTGGAAACCGTGGACTCAAGGGTGGCGTGCTCCACTGGTGTTGGGCGAGATGCCCCGACAAGGGTCTTGCCGGGGCTGCTGAGGCTGCCCTGGCAAGGGTCTTGCCGGGGGAACCTACTTTGTCCCTCTGCTCTTTGTGTTTCTGGTCTTGGCTTGCCTCGGTTGCCTCGTGCTTCGGCTTCTCTCCGGTTCCCCTCCTTTGCCCTGCTACGTGTGGCCGTGGCGTGCGCGGCTCTAACTACTCGTGCACGAGTATAGGGGTCAAAAGGAGCGCCCCTACTTTTTTACACCGACACTCTGCTCTGCTGGTCACGTAGACGAAAACCTTAATTTGCACTATTAAAGGAAACCCTACTTCATGCAGACTAATCCATGTCTAGGTTGAATAAGGAAAGGAATGGAGAAAGTATTGTCGAAGAGACTAGGTATCGAACCCGCATCTAGGTTGAAAAGGGGAAAATTAGTAGTTAAGGAATGAGTCTCATGTCTCTTGGTTGAAAAGGGTGAAAAGGGGTAGAAAGGCATGACAACGCAATAGAGAGTAACCAGGTCGATCGGTTTGTTGTCCTCACATTGGAAAAAGGTGGCCAAGGAGAACAAAAATGGGACGCAATCCACATATGATGCCTGGATATTTGTTCCTCTAGGAAACCATACCTCCCTCACCACTCTATGCGTCCGTGGAGGTACATCATACTTGTGTGCCCATTGTCCAAATGGGCCTCCCATGCTCTTATTGACACTTTTTTGTTGTTAGTATAACGCCAGCGGTAAAGTCAAGCAATGCTACTGCTAAAGTGATGCCACATTTAACTAATGCCGCACTCAGTCTAATGCCACCTATAAATTTAAGCAATGTCATTTAATGTCACTGGATTATTTCAGGGTTAGCTGTTGATTGTGGATGTATTAAAGATTTTTCATCTAAGGCATTCTAATGTTGTTGCACAGCCAGTATACCAACGATGAAACTTGTTACTACCTTCAGATTTTTGCACTATTAATGCTTATAGATTGCATACCTCACTTTCATGAGATAAGCCAATTTTTTTCTACAGTGTCACCAAAATGCCAAGGCGTTGATGTCATTTTATTTTGGTTAAACTACACAAAAAATTATGAAGAGAAGAGGAAAGGTCAAGAGTGGCCACCTCCTCCTTCGACTGTTCTCTTGATTCATTCGATCAAAGATCGATTATCAAGATTGGGATAGCAATTTTGAGGTCCCCTCGAGTTCGAAATGATATTTACCTTGAAGGTACATGGTTTGCAAAAAAAAATACTGTCATTAGTTAACAATGCTAGTTACCTTCAGACTTTTGTATTTGCTTTAATGCTGTTGTGCAGCTAGTATACCAATGCTGAAACTTGTTACCTTTACATTTTGTATTGTTAATGCTTATAGAAATCTTCTAGTGCTAGCTTATGGAAATTTGTTCAGTAAAACCATTGTACTATACCCCGTAATAAAAAAACTACTCTACTGTTGCACTAGCCACTGGATTAATGTATATTTGTACTATTCGAATGGTGTTGCATTAGCATATGGACATACATAAAGTGTGGCAAGCTTTCCCAGATATGTGCTCAAGAAAACTACTACCTGTTTTTCTAAATACTAGACGTTTGGGTACTTTAAATTGAACTGCAAAAATGTCCTATATTAAGGAACAGAGGGTGTAGAGTTCACTCAAATTATCCTAGTAAAGCTAGTCACACCTTTGTTAAAATTAATGTTCATTATGTTATCAGAGGAGGTCTGTATGTTTGTCTCTAATGCCTATCGATTACATACCTGACATCATGCTGTAATGTTAAGTCATTTCTTTTTGTACAGTGTCACTGAATTGTCAAGGTGGTGATGGCATTTTATTTTAGTTGAACTGCACAAAATATGCTTAAAAGAAGGGGAAAGGTCAGAAATGGTTCAGTTTTTAAGAAAATACTATATACGCCTTCCTGACATCGGCCGTTGTTGCCTTATTTATTCCTTCAAACAGGTGGGTAGAAATAGTCTTGCTACCTTTTCCCATTAAGAAATTGGAATGTTTATATTTGTGAGTCTATGCTTCAACTAATGCCACTTTTATAGTAATCACTCTTTCAATATCTATGCAAACAGTGATGCTCGATTTTAGTGGAACTGCACAACATTAGGAGCATGTTTTCTTCCAAACCTTTATATCCAATTGGTGGCACTATGAGTTGTTCATTACGAAGGTACATGGTTCGCTACTATCTCGCTACTCGTTTTGTACTGTCATTAGATATTAATATTAGTGGTTTGCATGTGAATTTATTGGCAGGGTGGACCTACACTGGAGGTGCGGGACATGATTCAATGATTGGATGCTCAATTTCGGTTGTATTGATTTCACCTCTTCCATCACTGCGAACATGGATATCCTTGGTCTGATGAAGAATAGGCATTATATTTCTGCTCTATACCAGCAAATCAGTTCTGTACAAAATTGTCCAGGGCAAAACATGACAGTATCAAATTGTCCAGTGCAAAACATGACAGATGCTAAGCGGAAGAGACATGTTTAAACTGAAAATACAAGGTGTGGTATATCTTTACTAGCTACTTGATATTTGTGCAAACATGTGTCTGCCCATTGCTCTTTGGCAAACAAACAAAGTGACCGCAATTTTGGAGGAACTGCACAAGAGAATAGTATAGTCACTGCATGTAGTGCCATTTGAAAATAGACACAGAAAGATTGGATAGTCACTTCATGGACTGCACAAAAGTAGTATTGTACTATTTATTGGCCAACACTAGGTGCTTCATTGCTTTGGTCTGATTATACTATGGGCATCATTTTGCCTAAGTTTGTATTTCGAAAATAGTCTTGTCGTGTGATCGAGAGAAGACCAAATGATATTGCAGTGGATGTTCCTCCATCATGTGTGGTTCATTCTCATGGTTCCAGCTTTTGGTGAAACCACTTAGGTTTGCAAGAGGAATTGTAGACTTCACAAAAAAAATTGTCTTTCACTCTGTACTAAATGTTGGCCCAAAGAAGCATCCATGTTAGTAGGAAGAATAGATGTTTTTTCTAAATCTTTGCTATTGGAGCTACATATTTGTATATGATCCGTGAATCATTGAGATGCATCAACATGTTGATCTTATGTAGGAGAATCGTACTAGTTGGTTGTGAATTTGGGCTACTAATGTGAACATATTAGGATGCCAGACATGTGAGTCTCGTGTGAACATTTTGAACAGATCGGCTCTTACTATTGTGGACGGCATGATCCTTATTTCTGTGTCCTCAGTGTTTACAAGTTACTAGCAGTTCCTTATTTCTGTTCGCTCAGTGTTTACAAGTTACTGATTGATCACTAGCTAGCCTACTAATACGCTCTTGGCAGTTTTAGTGGCGACGCAATATCCAAAGTGGCAGTTTTTTGAATAAAAATGCCTACCTCTAAACAAACTGACATATTGTTCTGAAGAAAATGCCATGCGAATCTGAAGAAACTGCCAGCACAAACGTTCGCAAATGCCTTATCTCCCAGCGAACGTTCATCCGCTATTGTGATCCTACACATACACTATCCGACCGACTCGATCCTATGCGAATAACCAGTGGATCATGCACGTACCTCATCTGGATGAATCGAGCACACTCGTTTGACCGTCATGCCGATGTGTGACCCAGCACGGACGGGATGCACCACTGACGGGACGGTACGGCACAGTCATAATTTTTGTTTCTCTAGTTTTCCACGGCAAGCTGGCGCGCTAAGCCATGCCTGCTTATGCATTGAATTCTGATGACCGCGATGACTATCGCGTTTCCCGTGACATGCTGGTTCACCTACCTTCTGCCTTAAGTACTCGTTCCCAGCGTTCTCCGGTGGCACGATCACGCAACTCGCCCTATCCTCATAAGCCCCCACCAGCCCGACGTTGCTCGCCACTTGTCCTTGCTCTCGCCACGTCCGTCATGCCCCCGCCCGTCCGCAATAGGCGATGCCGGAGGCGGTCACCACCGGAACTAGTGTTTGGTTTTTCACGGGAAGGCAGACGGAGGGAGGAGGCATTCTATCGGTCTTTAGATGGCAATGCGGAGTATGAGGACTTGTTGGAACGTGACCGCCTGGCGGAGGAGCAGCGTATCGCCAATTTGTGCCGCCAATAGGGCATGGAGCAGCAACGCACCAACACTCTGAGTCGCGAGCAGAGCGCCCGCAACTAGGCCGATTACGTGGAGGTCGGTGCCCGGCAAATAGCCCTGGAGGCTGTCGGGCATGCACGCGTTTGCGACACCAAATTTTACTACCAGCTCATCAAGTGGGTTTCCCGCTTAGAATATGAAGCTTTGGTGGACCACGCCGGCATGGAAAGGGCCAACGCGCGCGAGCAACGCACCCAATCGCACCTCTGGCAAGTACGAGGAGAGGAGGAGGACGTCGGTGCCCGCGTTTAGCATGTACCGCAGATGGCGGACGACATCGTCTAGTTAAAGAGTAAGTTAGTACTTGTACACTACTAGAGTATTAGTGGGAGTAGATAGTTAACTTGGCTATGATGGTTGTCAATGTGGAAGTTCAGTACTCTATATCTGGATCAGACCTGTTACTTCGCTTTGAATGTTGAACTTTCCATTTGAACGTATGGAATGGGTTGTTATTTTTTTAAATGGGTTGTATTTGTCCGCCACGGGTTTAGAGGATGACTTGTGGGCCTACTAGGTTGACGCATACACAATCAGGAGATGATTGTACATGGAGAGGTTGACAGCAGGGACCCATCAGGGTCATGGTAGTACGCAAGCAAGTGCCTCCTTATTTCAAGCCAAAAAATGGTTCCTCCTAATGGATTTCTGACATCGGGGACCCATGCCATTGTCAACGTAGTCAATAAACGAGAGAATTTCACAACGAGCGGATGACACCAGGGACCCAGTAGCTCGCCCAATTATTTTTGTTTTTGAGATGGAAGCAGGGTGTCAACTGGGCTGTGCGGGGCACTCTAGCCTGTCTAGCCAGCCTTTTCTTTTATGTTTACCACAAGACCAGCCCAGTAGTTTTTTTCTTTCTGAAAATGGCTAGCCCATTATTTTGTTCTTTTGCAGAATAACCATCCGAGGCCTACTTGCTTTGTCAGCCCTACTGGCTACAAATCTTTCAAGACGAGGAGAGCTTTTCATTCGGCTTGCCCAGAAAATGGGCTATCAGTAATGAGAAATGGGTTGTACATTTTTAAAACACATCAAACCGGCAATTAGTTTCAAAATTCTTTTTTTTCCATTTCGAGATTTTAAATTCCATTGATTTTTATGTGTGTACATTTGGATTTTATATTGATATAAATTTATTTTTAAAATTAGTTTGAATGTGAATCAAAATTTCGGGATTAAAAACAGTTCGGACCGCACCGAAATATGCAAAGTTTTCGTATAATTTTTTTAACTATGGCCACAATATGGGCTGTAATGCTAACAAAAAGAATATGGGCTCCAGAAAAACCTTAAGAATTAGTAAATGGGTTGTAAATTATTAGAAATAATGGCAGATGGGTTGTATGCTGTTTTCCACAGATTTGACGCTGACTTGTGCGCCTACTATAGGTTGATGTGTACGCTTTCCTATGAAAAAGGTTGACGCAGATGCTACGTCGTGTCATTTTAGTAAACGCATGAGAGCATTGACTGTTGGATGTCCATCCAATGACCGTCGTGCTTCTTCAATCTCTGCTCTTCCTGCTCCAACCGCTCAAACAAGCACCGGCGAAACTGCCTGCTCCCTCCTCCCGTGGTCGGCTGTGCTGCCGCACAGGCCTCACCGCCCCACCCTACTCCCATCGCTGGCCTAGCCATCCCTCTTATCACCCACACCTGTTGTTATTCTCCGGCGACGGCAAACGAACCAGCAAACCCTCGTACTCCACTCCTCGTGGGAAACAACTGCAGAGTCTTCCCTGGCTCTGTATCGTTCCCTTCCTAGGCCTTACCGTCGTCCACTGCCCTGGTGCTCTCAGCACGGCGTGGTCAATATGGTCAGCGAACGACATCCATCGAAAATGGATTGTACGTGGAGAGGCTGACAGCCGGGTCCATGGCCGCACACAAGGAAATGCCTCCTAATTATGCGCAAAATAATGATTCCTCCACGTGACAGCTGGGACCCACCGGAAGGGCCTCTGTATTTCGCAAAAAAAACCGTCCCCCCCCCACTGACAGCTCAGACCCACCATCTATATCTTCTCCCGCAAGGAAGGCCTCCTTATTACGCACAAAAACATGAATACTCCCCCTGCTAGCTGGGACCCACAATAGTGGGAGGCTGACTTGTGGGCCTACTAACTTG
This sequence comes from Triticum urartu, assembly GCF_003073215.2. Taxonomy (NCBI): domain Eukaryota; kingdom Viridiplantae; phylum Streptophyta; class Magnoliopsida; order Poales; family Poaceae; genus Triticum; species Triticum urartu. The sequence continues at coordinate 487,693,116 of NC_053024.1, forward strand.
ACGCGGGCGGAGGGCTTTGTCAACTTAGTCAATATGAATGATTCTAGCTCCAGTGACTGTATGATGTCCATCCAACGACCGTAGTGCTTCTTCAACCTCTGGTCTTCTTTCTCCAACCGCCCAAACCAGCACCGGTCGTGCCGCCTGATCCTGTCTCCCGTGGCCGGCTCTGCTGCCGCGCAGGCCTGACCACCCCACCCTACTCCAACCTCTGGCCAGGCTATCCCTCTACTCACCCACATCCCCTGTTATTCTGCGGCGACAGCAGCCTCACACCACAGCCGAACCAGTCAACCCTCGTACTCCTCTCCGTGTGGGCATCCACTGTCGCATCTTCCCCAGCTTTGCATCATCCCCTTCCTAGGCCTTGCCGTCGTCCACCGCCTTTGTGCTCTCGGCGCGGTGTGGTCAATGTGGTCAAGGAACAACTTCCATCGGAAGTGTACTATACATGGAGAGGCTGACAGCTGGGTCCACGACCACAACAAGAAAGTGCCTCCTTATTACATGCAAAATAATGATTCCTCCACCTGACAGCAGGGACCCACCGGACGGGCCACCATATTTCATGAAAAAAAATGTTCCCCCTGACTGTTGGGACCCACCAGCTACATCTTCGCACGCAAGGAAGTGCGTCCATATTACGAGCAAAAAATATGATTCTCCCCCTGACAGCTGGGACCCACCAGCTATAACTTCGCACTAGGGCTGGAAAAAAAGCTCAAAGCTCACGAGCTAAACGAGTAGCTCGTGACTCGGCTCGAATCGACTCGAACTCGAAGAATAACGAGTTGAGCCAAGCATTAGTTTAAGATCATTTATAGACCTAGTTAAACGAGCCAATCTCACGAGTACTCGTGTAACTCGTTAGGCTCGGTACAAAAGATCAGCCACTCCCAATACAAAAAAAGATAAGCCACTCAGCACCCAACGTTCCAGGCGCACAACACAAGGCCCAACCGTTGAAGGCCCATCCGCCTAGGAGACTCATGCATTACAAGGAAATTACAATTGTTTAGTGATATATATGTTTAATATATACATAATCAATTTTACCATTTTGAGGGTTTCATGTTCATAACTTTAACGAGCTTAACAAGCTAAACGAGCCAGCTCACGAGTTATACGAGTCGAGCCAATCTTGGGTTTAAGCTCGTTATAGTAACGAGTCGAGTCAAGCTAGCTCGGTAACGAAACAAGCTCTAGCGAGTCGAGCCGAGCTGGCTTGACTCGGCTCGAATTCCAGCCCTACTTCGCACGCAAGGAAGTGCCTCCTTACCACTCTTATAGCTGGGACCCACCCAGTCGAACCGTACGTAGGGTTGTCTATCTGGTCGCAAACGTGCACGTACATACTGGTCTATTGGTCTGTTTGCAGGCTCCAGCGATCAAATATCACTACTGCAGGATGCTGCTAACGTGACACTACGATGAGAGACCCTTCGACGAAACTGTGTGCGATGCAATAATCGCAAGCGATGGTGTAAAAACCGTCAAAAAGGTGCAAAACATTTGTGATCACGGATGCATCAAACACGGTTCAGATTTTAGTTGCGTGTGCGATGCAGGGCATACGGTTCAGTTCAATGAACTGTTTGCGATGAGGAAGAACAAAAGAAATGGGCAGCCAGATGAAGGTGTGTGCGATATACAGCATACGGTTCTCTCGGATGAACTGTTTGTGATTAGGCAACACAAAAGAAACGGTCAGGCAGATCAAGGTGTGTGCGATATACGACATACGGTTCACTCGGATGAACTATTTTCGATTAGGCAACGCAACAGAAACGGTTCAACCAGATCAAGGTGTGTGCAATGGAGGGCATACAGTTCATTCCGATAAATTGTTTGTGTTGAGCCAAGAGAACTGAAAAGTTTCACATAAACAAGATGTGTGTAATACGCGGCAAACATCCAATTACATAGGTGGCTAATACACACATGACATTTCCACACACCAAAGTAAACTATTACATGCGTAATTAACTAGGATAAACAATCATCTGATTATCATCTACTTCTTGTGCTAGCTCGATGTTCCTTCTATGCTAAGTTTCCATTAATTGATGGCATTTTATGAACACACCACCGTTTCCCGCCATTTCCTCACCGGTTTCCCGCCACCCAGCGATATTGCGCATAAACTTAGGCGGCGCGTGATGCAGAGAGGCAACAAGCGTAGCCTGTAGCACATCCACCTTTTCCAAGCATGCCAACCCACCAAAGCGTCGCCTCTGCCATCAACCTCGTTGATGAGGAAAATGAGCAGGCACCACGGCCCGTCGAGGCTGAGGCGCTCCCCGGCAACGCGATGGACAACACCATGATGCGTGTTATTGCCAGGGTTGAGCAGACCCTTGGTGCATGGCACCTCAGCGCCGCGGATCAAGATAGGCATGTCAGCACCGACAGGCTGCAGCTCCCTGCACAACATGATCGATGGCGCGCCGCAGAGCAAGCTAGGCACGTCCACGCTGATAGGCTGCGGCTCGCTGCACGGCGAGACCGTTGGAGCGCCACAGAGCGAGAGGCGTGGCGCGCCGTGATACGTCTCCAACGTATCTATAATTTTTGATTGCTCCATGCTATATTATCTTCTGTTTTGGACATTATTGGGCTTTATTATCCACTTTTATATTATTTTTGGGACTAACCTATTAACCGGAGACCCAGCCCAGAATTGTTTTTTTTTGCCTATTTTACGGTTTCAAAGAAAAGGAATATCAAACGGAGTCCAAACGGAATGAAACCTGCGGGAACGTGATTTTTGGAGCGAACAAGATCCAGGATACTTGGACCCTATGTCAAGCAACCAACAGGGAGGCCACGAGGTAGGGGGCGCGCCTACCCCCCCCCCTCCCCCGCCAGGCGCGCCCTCCACCCTCGTGAGCCACCTGTTGCTCCACCGACGTACTTCTTCCTCCTATATATACCTACGTACCCCCAAACGATCAGATACGGAGCCAAAACCCTAATTCCACCGCCGCAACTTCCTGTATCCACGAGATCCCATCTTGGGGCCTGTTCTGGAGCTCCGCCGGAGGGGGCATCGATCACGGAGGGCTTCTACATCAACACCATAGCCTCTCCGATGAAGTGTGAGTAGTTTACCTCAGACCTTCGGGTCCATAGTTATTAGCTAGATGGCTTCTTCTCTCTTTTTGGATCTCAATACAAAGTTCTCCCACTCTCTTGTCGAGATCTATTTGATGTAATCTTGTTTTGCGGTGTGTTTGTTGAGACTGATGAATTGTGGGTTTATGATCAAGTTTATCTATGAATAATATTTGAATCTTCTCTGAATTCTTTTATGTATGATTTGTTCTCTTTGCAAGTCTCTTCGAATTATCAGTTTGGTTTGGCCTAGTAGATTGATCTTTCTTGCAATGGGAGAAGTGCTTGCCTTTGGGTTCAATCTTGCGGTGTCCTTTCCCAGTGACAGTAGGGGCAGCAAGGAACGTATTGTATTTTTGCCATCGAGGATAACAAGATGGGGTTTTCATCATATTGCATGAGTTTATCCCTCTACATCATGTCATCTTACTTAAGGCGTTACTCCATTCGTATGAACTTAATACTCTAGATGCATGATGGATAGCGGTCGATGTGTGGAGTAATAGTAGTAGATGCAGGCAGGAGTTGGTCTACTTGTCTCGGACGTGATGCCTATATACATGATCATACCTAGATATTCTCATAACTATGCTCAATTCTGTCAATTGCTCAACAGTAATTTGTTCACCCATCGTAAAATACCTATGCTCTTAAGAGAAGCCACTAGTGAAACCTATGGCCCCCGGGTCCATCTTGATCATATTAAATCTTTAAATACTTTGCTTTTATTTTACTTTGCATCTTTATCATAAAAATGCCAAAAATATTATCTTATCATATCTATCAGATCTCACTCTCGTAAGTGACCGTGTAGGGATTGACAACCCCTTATCGCGTTGGTTATGAGGATTTATTTGTTTTGTGTAGGTGCGAGGGACTGGCGCGTAGCCTCCTACTGGATTGATACCTTGGTTCTCAAAACTGAGGGAAATACTTACGCTGCTTTGCTGCACCACCCTTTCCTCTTCAAGGGAAAACCAACGCAAGTGCTCAAGAGGTAGCAAGAAGGATTTCTGGCGCCGTTGCCGGGGAGGCCTACGCAAAAGTCAACATACCAAGTACCCATCACAAACCCTTATCTCCCGCATTACATTATTTGCCATTTGCCTCTCGTTTTCCTCTCCCCCACTTCACCCTTGCCGTTTTATTCACCCTCTCTCTCTATCCTCCCTTTCTTTCTCTATTTGCCTCTTTTTGCCCGTTTCTTGTTTGCTTGTGTGTTGGATTGCTTGCTTGTCACGATGGCTCGAGATAACACTAAATTGTGTGACTTTACCAATACCAACAACAATGATTTTATTAGCACTCCGATTGCTCCTCTTACCGATGCTGAATCTTGTGAAATTAATGTTGCCTTGCTGAATCTTGTCATGAAAGATCCGTTTTCCGGCCTTCCTAGTGAAGATGCCGCTACCCATCTAAATAGCTTCGTTGATTTGTGTGATATGCAAAAGAAGAAAGATGTGGACAATTATATTGTTAAATTGAAGCTATTTCCTTTTTCTCTTAGAGATCGTGCTAAAGCTTGGTTTTCGTATTTGCCTAAAAATAGTATTGATTCATGGAATAAGTGCAAAGATGCTTTTATCTCTAAGTATTATCCTCCCGCTAAAATCATCTCTCTTAGAAACGATATTATGAATTTTAAGCAACTTGATCATGAATATGTTGCACAAGCTTGGGAGAGGATGAAATTAATGATACGTAATTGCCCAACACATGGTTTAAATTTGTGGATGATTATACAAAAATATTATGCCAGATTGAATTTTGCTTCTAGAAATCTTTTAGATTTGTCTGCGGGAGGCACTTTTATGGAAACCACTTTAGGAGAAGCTACTAAACTCCTAGATAATATTATGGTCAATTATTCTCAATGGCACACTGAAAGATCTACTAATAAGAAAGTGCATGCGATAGAAGAAATTAATGTTTTGAATGGAAAGATGGATGAAATTATGAAATTATTTGCTAATAAAAGTGTTTCTTCTGATCCTAATGATATGTCTTTGTCTACTTTGATTGAGAATAATAATGAATCTATGGGTGTGAATTTTGTTGGTAGGAACAATTTTGGTAACAACGCATATAGAGGAAACTTTAATCCTAGGCCTTATCCTAGTAATTCCTCTAATAATTATGGTAATTCCTACAACAATTCTTATGGAAATTATAATAAGATGTCCTCTGATTTTGAATCTATATTAAAGAATTTATTACTTCGCAAAAGAATTTCAATGCTTTGATTGAAGAAAAATTGCTTAAGATTGGTGAGTTGGCTAGGAACGTTGATAGAATTTCTCTTGATGTTGATTTTTTGAAACTTAGATCTACTCCACCTAATCATGATATCAATGAGTCTCTCAAATCCATGAGAATTTCCATTGATGAGTGCAAAGAAACAACCGCTAGGATGCGTGCTAAGAAAGATTCCTTTATAAGAGTGTGTTCTTCTAGTTTCCATTATAATAAAGATGAAGATCTAAAAGTTATTGATGTGTCCCCTATTAAATCTTTGTTTTGTAATATGAATCTTGATAATGATGGGAATGAATATGATCCACCTTTACCTAGAAGGTGTTCCAAAAATTCGGAGTTTTTAGATCTTGATGCTAAATTTGATAAAAGTGGGATTGAAGAGATCAAAACTCTTGATGCTAATGAACCTACCATTTTGGATTTCAAGGAATTTAATTATGATAATTGCTCTTTGATAAATTGTATTTCCTTGTTACAATCCGTGCTAAATTCTCCTCATGCTTATAGTCAAAATAAAGCTTTTACCAAACATATCGTTGATGCTTTGATGCAATCTTATGAAGAAAAACTTGAGTTGGAAGTTTCTATCCCTAGAAAACTTTATGATGAGTGGGAACCAACTATTAAAATTAAAATTAAAGATCATGAATGCTATGCTTTGTGTGATTTGGGTGCTAGTGTTTCCACGATTCCAAAGACTTTGTGTGATTTGTTAGGTTTCCGTGATTTTGATGATTGCTCTTTAAACTTGCACCTTGCAGATTCCACTATTAAGAAACCTATGGGAAGAATCAATGGTATTCTTATTGTTGCAAATAGGAACTATGTGCCCGTAGACTTTATTGTTCTTGACATAGATTGCAATCCTTCATGTCCTATTATTCTTGGTAGACCTTTCGTTAGAACGATTGGGGCAATTATTGATATGAAGGAAGGAAATATTAGATTCCAATTTCCATTAAGGAAAGGCATGGAACACTTTCCTATAAAGAAAATTAAATTACCTTATGAATCTATTATGAGAGCCACTTATGGATTACCCATCAAAGATGGCAATACCTAGATCTATCCTTGCTTTTTATGCCTAGCTAGGGGCGTTAAACGATAGCGCTTGTTGGGAGGCAACCCAATTTTATTTTTATTCCTTGATTTTTGCTCCTGTTTAGTAATAAATAATTTATCTAGCCTCTGTTTTGGTTGTGTTTTTTGTGTTTAATTAGTGTTTGTGCCAAGTAGAACCGTTGGGGAGACTTGGGGAAAGTCTTGTTAATCTTGCTGTAAAAAACAGAAACTTTAACGCTCACGAGAACTGCTGAAATTTTTATTTGAAACGTGATATTTAGTTAATTCTTTTTTGAGATGATTGAAAGATAAATGACTCACTCCCAGAAATTTATTTTAGACTTTTTTGGGTTCCAGATCTTGCGCTATATACAGATTACTACAGACTGTTCTGTTTTTGACAGATTCTGTTTTTCGTGCGTTGCTTGCTTATTTTGATGAATCTATGGCTAGTAAAATAGTTTATAAATCATAGAGAAGTTGGAATTCAGTAGGTTTAACACCAATACAAATAAATAATGAGTTCATTACATTACCTTGAAGTGGTCTTTTTTTTCTTTCGCTAACGGAGCTCGCGAGATTTTCTACTTTAAGTTTTGTGTTGTGAAGTTTTCAAGTTTTGGGTAAAGATTTGATGGATTATGGAACAAGGAGTGGAAAGAGCCTAAGCTTGGGGATGCCCATGTCACCCCCAAGATAATATAAGGACACCTAAAATCCAAAGCTTGGGGATGCCCCGGAAGGCATCCCCTCTTTCGTCTACTTCCATCGGTAACTTTACTTGGAGCTATATTTGTATTCACCACATGATATGTGTTTTGCTTGGAGCGTCTTGTATGATTCGAGTCTTTTATTTTTAGTTTACCACAATCATCCTTTCTGTACACACCTTTTCATAGAGACACACATGATTCGGAAATTATTAGAATACTCTATGTTCTTCACTTATATCTTTTGAGTTATATAGTTTTGCTCTAGTACTTCACTTATATCTTTTAGAGCACGATGGTGGATTTGTTTTATAGAAACTATTGATCTCTCATGCTTAACTTAGATTATTTTGAGAGTCTCAAATAGCATGGTATTTTTCTTAAATGATCCTAATATGCTAGGTATTCAAGATTAGTAAAAACTTTCTTATGAGTGTGTTGAATACTAAGAGAAGTTTCATGCTTGATGATTGTTTTGAGACATGGAGGTAGTGATATTAAAGTTGTGCTAGTTGAGTATTTGTTAAGTTGAGAAATACTTGTGTTGAAGTTTGCAAGTCCCGTAGCATGCACGTATGGTAAACGTTATGTAACAAATTTGAAACATGAGGTGTTCTTTTGATTGTCCTCCTTATGAGTGGCGGTCGGGGACGAGCGATGGTCTTTTCCTACCAATCTATCCCCCTAGGAGCATGCGTGTAGTGCTTGGTTTTTGATGACTTGTTGATTTTTGAAATAAGTATGTGATTTCTTTATGACTAACGTTGAGTCCATGAATTATACGCACTCTCACCTTTCCATCATTGCTAGCCTCTTCGGTACCGTGCATTGCCCTTTCTCACATTGAGAGTTGGTGCAAACTTCGCCGGTGCATCCAAACCCCGTGATATGATACGCTCTTTCACACATAAACCTCCTTATATCTTCCTCAAAACAGCCACCATACCTACCTATTATGGCATTTCCATAGACATTCCGAGATATATTGCCATGCAACTTTCCACCATTCCGTTTATCATGACACGTTCATCATTGTCATATTGCTTTGCATGATCATGTAGTTGACATAGTATTTGTGGCAAAGCCACCATTCATAATTCTTTCATACATGTCACTCTTGGTTCATTGCATATCCCGGTACACCACCGGAGGCATTCATGTAGAGTCATACTTTGTTCTAGTATCGGGTTGTAATCTTTGAGTTGTAAATAAATAGAAGTGTGATGATCATCATTAATAGAGCATTGTCCCAAATAAAAAAAGGCCAAATAAAAAAAGGGAAAGGCCAAATAAAAAAAGGCCAAATAAAAAAATGCCAAATAAAAAATATATATATATAATAAAAGGGACAATGCTACTATCCTTTTTTTCCACACTTGTGCTTCAAAGTAGCACCATAATCTTCATGATAGAGAGTCTCTTGTTTTGTCACTTTCATATACTAGTGGGAATTTTTCATTATAGAACTTGGCTTGTATATTCCAACAATGGGCCTCGTCAAGTTCCCTAGGTCTTCATGAGCAAGCAAGTTGGATGCACACCCACTTAGTTTCTTTTGTTGAGCTTTCATATATTTATAGCTTTAGAGCATCTGTTGCATGGCAATCCCTACTCCTTACATTGACATCAATCGATGGGCATCTCTATAGCTCATTGATTAGCCTCGTTGATGTGAGACTTTATCCTTTTTTGTCTTCTCCACGTAACCCCCATCATCATATTCTATTCCACCCATAGTGCTATAACCATGGCTCACGCTCATGTATTGTGTGAAGGTTTATAAGTTTGAGATTACTAAAGTATGAAACAATTGATTGGCTTGTCATCGGGGTTGTACATGATGGGAGCATTATTGTGTGACGAAAATGGAGCATGACTAAAGTATATGATTTTGTAGGGATGAACTTTCTTTGGTCATGTTATTTTGAGAGGACATAATTGCTTAGTTAATATGCTTGAAGTATTATTATTATTATGTCAATATTGAACTTTTATCTTGAATATTTCGGATCTGAATATTAATACCACAATTAAGAAGAATTGCATTGAAATTATGCCAAGTAGCATTCCACATCAAAAATTCTGTTTTTATCATTTACCTACTGAGGACGAGCAGGAATTAAGCTTGGGGATGCTTGATACGTCTCCAACATATCTATATTTTTTTATTCCTCCATGCTATATTATATTCTATTTTGGACATTATTGGGCTTTATTATCCACTTTTTTATTATTTTTGGGACTAACCTATTAACCGGAGGCCCAGCCCAGAATTGTTGTTTTTTTGCCTATTTTATGGTTTCGAAGAAAAGGAATATCAAACGGAGTCCAAACGGAATGAAACCTTCGGGAACGTGATTTTTGGAGTGAACAAGATCTAGGAGACTTGGACCCTACGTCAAGCAACCAACAGGGAGGCCACGAGGTAGGGTGGCGCGTGTACCCCCCCCCCCCAGGCGCGCCCTCCACCCTCGTGGGCCATCTGTTGCTCAACCGATGTACTTCTTCCTCCTATATATACCTACGTACCCCCAAGCGGTCAAAGACGGAGCCAAAACCCTAATTCCACCGCCGTAATTTCCTGTATCCACGAGATCCCATCTTGGGGCATGTTCCGGAGCTCCACCGGAGGGGGCATCGATCACGGAGGGCTTCTACATCAACACCATAGCCTCTCCGATGAAGTGTGAGTAGTTTACCTCAGACCTTCGGGTCCATAGTTATTAGCTAGATGGCTTCTTCTCTCTTTTTGGATCTCAATACAAAGTTCTCCCACTCTCTTGTGGAGATCTATTTGATGTACTCTTCTTTTGTGGTGTGTTTGTTGAGACTGATGAATTGTGGGTTTATGATCAAGTTTATCTATGAATAATATTTGAATCTTCTCTGAATTCTTTTATGTATGATTGGTTATCTTTGCAAGTCTCTTCGAATTATCAGTTTGGTTTGGCCTAGTAGATTGATCTTTCTTGCAATGGGAGAAGTGCTTGGCTTTGGGTTCAATCTTGCGGTGTCCTTTCCCAGTGACAGTAGGGGCAGCAAGGCACGTATTGTATTGTTGCCATCGAGGATAACAAGATGGGGTTTTCATCATATTGCATGAGTTTATCCCTCTGCATCATGTCATCTTGCTTAAGGCGTTACTCTGTTCTTATGAACTTAATACTATAGATGCATGTTGGATAGCGGTCGATGTGTGGAGTAATAGTAGTAGATGCAGGCAGGAGTCGGTCTACTTGTCTCGGACGTGATGCCTATATACATGATCATACCTAGATATTCTCATAACTATGCTCAATTCTGTCAATTGCTCAACAGTAATTTGTTCACCCATCGACCTATTCTCTTGAGAGAAGCCACTAGTGAAACCTATGGCCCCCGGGTCCATCTTCATCATATTAAATCTTCCAATACTTTGCTTTTTACTTTGCTTTTATTTTACTTTGCATCTTTATCATAAAATACCAAAAATATTATCTTATCATATCTATCAAATCTCACTCTCGTAAGTGACCGTGTAGGGATTGACAACCCCTTATCGCGTTCATTGTGAGGATTTATTTGTTTTGTGTAGGTGCGAGGGACTGGCGCGTAGCCTCCTACTGGATTGATACCTTGGTTCTCAAAACTGAGGGAAATACTTACGCTGCTTTGCTGCACCACCCTTTCCTCTTCAAGGGAAAACCAACGCAAGTGCTCAAGAGGTAGCACGCCGCACAACAAGAATGGATCCATCGGCGCTTGCCTGCTGTCGACACGGCGCCGCAGCTGGGTACACGTCCCGTCAGTACCCCCATTCCTCGCCAGGAATGGGCAGAGGCCCTCTGCACCATACTTGCACTAGAGGTCGGCCGCGCCGTACTTGCACCGAACGCCCGTTGTGCCGTTCGCATGGGTCGCGCCGTTCGCCTTGTCCGCAGCCCACTCGATGCCAAAGCGTTGGTCGGTAGGCTCGACCGCCTCCTTGGCCCAGGTGTCCACCTGGGTGCAGTAGAGAAACATGACAGCCGCATCCTCGAGCTGGTGATCTCCGACGAAATAGCCAAGTTGGAGCTCAAGATCGCGCTCCAGATGTACCGCGAGCGTGTCGACCGCTTGGACGAACGCCTGCATGAGTTCAGGCAGAGCCAAGAGCTACCGTAGGCAAGGGCTGCTGGTCATGGTATCATGGACATGTTTTATTTTGTTGAGTCGTTTCAGCGTGGATAGCTATGTATTCACAGCAATCATAGTATTGCTATGTTTCAATGTGTGTACTCTGTTTTTCGTTCTTATATGTTCTGTTTCAATGTGTGTATATACGCTTTCCATTCTGTATATGTGGATGATAACAGCTAGATTCAAATTAGTATACAAAAAACCTATAGAAAATGGAATTCATAATATATATATATATATATATTATTCATTAGTTCATCACAGAATATATATATAATATCATCACATATACGTGATGATACTTAACTACTAGGTACAATGCATAAAATTGAAAACGAACAATACTAAAACTAATAATCCCTCCTGGGGCCAGTATTCCGGCAGCCCCTTGCTAGCAGCTCCCTGGTGCGCGGCGTCTTCCCAGTGCTGAGGCAGTACTCCGCCTCCTCCGCCTCGCAGCGCTTGACGTATCAATTTGCCTCTTATGGCGGACGATCGCGAACGATCTTGCCATTTCATTGGGCGCCCACCGGAGCTCCTTGTCAGTGGCACGCTGGAGCTTATCGGCCTACCTCCACACAACGATGAGGCGCCCAGCGCCTTTGACCTTCCTCGCGAAGTACCCATCTTCGTACACCTCCTCCGCACGACGACATGCCGCCCCCAAAGCTCCACCGCCTCCTTTTTCCAGGCGGCATCACGGGCTTCACAGGCCGCCTCGTACCTGGCTTCCTCCTCCGCCATCTCCTTCTTGAACGCCACTTGCCTGGCTTTCTTAGCCGGTGGCAGCGACTTCCACAGACAAAGATTGTACTGGCCCCAAAACCAATCCAAAGTTGGGGGGTCCGGCGCAACCTTGTCCGGCGGCATGTAGGGGTCCTCGTCGCTGCTATTCGAGTGGGCGTCATCAGGAGGCGGCGACTCCTCGTCGGCGCATGGGCAGACCGGCGGTGCCATGGCAGAGATTTGAGAGAGAGAGAGAGAGAGAGAGAGAGAGAGAGGGCGGGCGAGGGGAGGATGTAGATGAGAATGCAGGCGGGACGACATGAGCAAGGTAGTATTTATTGGCGGCCGAAATCTAGATCGACAGGAACGTACACATACCGGTCACCGGAATTTACGAGTACTGTAGTTTGAATTACACACGATTCCCGTAGCAAAATCCATGTGTGAACATAATAGCTGACGGATTCCAATACAGAACCGTGTATGATTAATAAACCCCGCCACTCACCTACCAAACCTCGAGCCATGAAATAGAATGCCAATCGTGTGGGGGCGGTTGTCTTGCCAGATCTTTACATTTATTTTTTGAACACTAGATATTTACATCATCTGGTGATTTTTTTACTCCCACACAAATACACAAAAATATGATTTTTCAAACCGCTATGGTTAGTCGTTGCATGTAGATGTAGTTCAAATTTGAATTGCATTCATTAAATGTCTAGAAAATCACTTAAATGTCTTTAAAAGGTCAAATGACCCCTAGAATTTTCCGAATTTTCACATGACAGTTGTAGTAGTGCACGTTAAACGTAGAAAAAATTTGAAGGCCGTAAGAAGAAGCTATCTCCCGTTCGTCATCAAACATGCATTGTTCCCTCTTAGAACCACGAGCCTTCTAGTGAGTTGCTCCGGTTTGTGAGGGGTGTGTGTCCAAACTTTCGTTAAACAGGCCAATCTTTTTACCACATCATCTTGGTGGCATGACATTACATCAAGCAAGGTTTCATGTTTTTCTGATCATTTTTTAATTTTTTGGAATTAAAATGCCATGGCACTCTGTATGTGCCCAAGTCGTGAGACCAATATGTTTGAAAATTACTTCTAATTTACTGCACATGAAATTAACTCGCACACAAGTACACAAATATGATTTTTCAAACCGTTATGGTTAGCCGTTGCATGTAGATGTAGTTCAAATTTGAATTACAATCATTAAATGGCTAGAAAATCACTTAAATGTCTTTAAAAGGTCAAATTACCCCTAAAACTTTCCAAATTTTCACCTGACAATTGTATTAGTGCACGTTAAATGTAGAAAAAAAATTGAAGGCCGTAAGAGGAAGTTATCTCCCGTTCGTCATCAAACATGCATTGTTCCCTCTCGGAACGACAAGCCTTCTAGTGAGTTTGCTCCGGTTTGTGAGGGGGGTGTCCAAACTTTCGTCAAACAGGCCAATTGTTTTACCACATCATCTTGGTGGCATGACATTACATCAAGCAAGGTTTTAAGTTTTTCTGGTCATTTTTTAATTTTTTGGAATTAAACTGCCATGGCACTCCATGCATGTGTCCATGTCGTGAGACCAATATGTTTGAAAATTACTTCTAATTTACTGCGCATGAAATTAACTCGCACACAAGTACACAAATATGATTTTTCAAACCGTTATGGTTAGCCGTTGCATGTAGATGTAGTTCAAATTTGAATTACAATCATTAAATGGCTAGAAAATCACTTAAATGTCTTTAAAAGGTCAAATTACCCCTAAAACTTCCCAAATTTTCACCTGACAATTGTATTAGTGCACGTTAAATGTAGAAAAAAATTGAAGGCCGTAAGAGGAAGTTATCTCCCGTTCGTCATCAAACATGCATTGTTCCCTCTCGGAACCACAAGCCTTCTAGTGAGTTTGCTCCGGTTTGTGAGGGGGGTGTCCAAACTTTCGTCAAACAGGCCAATTGTTTTACCACATCATCTTGGTGGCATGACATTACATCAAGCAAGGTTTTAAGTTTTTCTGGTCATTTTTTAATTTTTTGGAATTAAACTGCCATGGCACTCCATGCATGTGTCCATGTCGTGAGACCAATATGTTTGAAAATTCCTTCTAATTTACTGCACATGGAATTAACTCGCACACAAGTACACAAATATGATTTTTCAAACCATTGTGGTTAGTCGTTGCATGTAGATGTAGTTCAAATTTGAATTACGGTCATTAAATGGCTAGAAAATCACTTAAATGTGTTTAAAAGGTCAAATGACCCCTGAAATTTTCCAAATTTTCACATGACAGTAGTATTAGTGCACGTTAAACATAGAAAAAATTTGAAGGGCGTAAGGGGAAGCTATCTCCCGTTCGTCATCAAACATGCATTGTTCCCTCTCGGAACCACTAGCCTTCTAGTGAGTTGCTCCGGTTTGTGAGGGGTGTGTGTCCAAACTTTCGTCAAACATGCCAATTTTTTTACCACATCATCTTGGTAGCATGACATTACATCAAGCAAGGTTTCATATTTTTCTGATCATTTTTTTAATTTTTTGGAATTAAAATGCCATGGCACTCCATGCATGCATATGCATGTGTCCATGTCGCGAGACCAGTATGTTTGAAAATTCCTTCTAATTTACTGCACATGGAATTAACTCACACACAAGTACACAAATATGATTTTTCAAACCGTTATGGTTTGTTGTTGCATGTAGATGTAGTTCAAATTTGAATTATGGTCATTAAATGGCTAAAAAATCACTTAAATGTCTTCAAAAGGTCAAATGAACCCTGAAATTTTCCAAATTTTCACACGATAGTTGTATTAGTGCACGTTACACATAGAAAAAATTAGAAGGCCGTAAGAGGAAGCTATCTCCCGTTCGTCATCAAACATGCATTGTTCCCTCTCAGAAGCACGAGCCTTCTAGTGAGTTGCTCCGGTTTGTGAGGGGTGTGTGTCCAAACTTTCATCAAACATGCCAAATTTTGTACCACGTCATCTTGGTGGCATGACATTACATCAACCAAGGTTTCATGTGTTTCTGATATTGTTTTAATATTTTGTAATTTAAATGCCATGGCACTCCATGCTTAATTGTGTCATAGCTGTTAGACCAATATGTTTGAAAATTCCTTCAAATTTACTGCACATGGAATTAAATCGCACACAAGTACACAAATAAGATTTTTCAAACCGTTATGGTTAGCCGTTGCATGCACATCTAGTTCTAATTTGAATTAAGGTCATTAAATGGCTACAAATCACTAAAATGTCTTCAAAAGGTCAAATGACCCCTGAAATTTTCCAAAATTTGACATGACGGTTGTATTAGTGCTCGTTACACGTAGAAAACATTTGAAGGCCGTAAGAGGAAGCTATCTCCCGTTCATCATCAAACATGCATTGTTCCCTCTCGGAACCATGAGCCTTCTAGTAACTTGCTCCGGTTTGTGAGGGGTGTGTGTCCAAACTTTCGTCAAACATGCCAAAAAATTTACCACATCATCTTGGTGGCATGACATTACATCAACCAAGCTTTAATGTGTTTCTGATATTTTTTAAAGTTTTGGAATTTAAATGCCATGGCACTCCATGCTTAATTGTGTCATAGCCGTTAGACCAATATGTTTGAAAATTCCTTCAATTTACTGCACATGGAATTAAATCGCACACAAGTACACAAAATATGAATTTTCAAACCGTTATGGTTAGCTATTGCATTTACATGTAGTTCAAATTTCAATTACGGTCATTAAATGGCTAGAAAATCACTTAAATGTCTTAAAAGGTCAAATGACCCCTGAAATTCTCCAAAATTTGACATGACAGTTGTATTAGTACTACAAATTTTCTCGTACATTTAAAACACCATATGTTTCCACTTTACTCCAAATTCGTCTTTCACAGCTAATAAAAAATATCTACAACATCACACACAGTTGTCTTGTAGGAACTGTTTGCGATGCAAATTTCTGGGTCTATTTAAGTCTTCCTCCTTAAGCTTCGCCGGCTCATCTGCTCCAGTGTCATCAACCCCCGAATCCACGAATCCCGATCCCCATTCCCCCTTCTTGCAAAGATGAGCCGTGGAAACGCTTCGTGAAGGCCCGTACGATAGCCGCGTCCCCCCCCCCCCCCCCGAGCGCTGCCGCCTGCGCCTACACCGAGAGTGCCGCCGCATCCGCATTGAGCGCAGCCGCTTCCATCGAGAGGGCATCTGCGGCAGCCAACGGGGAAGCTGCGGCAGCTGAGACGGCTGCAGCTGCTGCTGCGACGGTAGCTGCAAACACCGAGAGCGCTCGAGCTGCCGTCCATGCCGCCGATGTCGCCCTGGCCCGGGTCGAGGCCATCCACGCCAAGATCGAGGATGCACACGCCAAGACATTCTAGGCCACCTCGGAATCTAGCATGCAACCCACGTCCGAAAAGGCAGCGGTGGCCATGGAGCACCTTGATAACCCACAAGGGATCGCAACAGTTTTCGAGGGTAGAGTATTCAACCCAAATTTATTGATTCGACACAAGGGGAGCCAAAGAATATTCTCAAGTATTAGCAAATGAGTTGTCAATTCAGTCACACCTGGATAACTTAATATCTGCAGCAAAGTATTTAGTAGCAAAGTAGTATGATAGTAACGGTAGCAGTGGCAAAGGTAACAGTAGCAGTATTGTAGTGATTGTAACAGTAGCAACAGTAAAGTAACTAAGCAAATAGCAATATGTGAAAAGTCGTAGGCATTGGATCGATGATGGAGAATTATGCCGGATGCGATTATTCATGCAACAGTTATAACATAGGGTGACACAGAACTAGCTCCAATTCATCAACGTAATGTAGGCATGTATTCCGAATATAGTCATACGTGCTTATGGAAAAGAACTTGCATGACATCTTTTGTCCTACCTTCCCGTGGTAGCGGGGTCCTAACGGAAACTAAGGGATATTAAGGCCTCCTTTTAATAGAGTACCGGACCAAAGCATTAACACATAGTGAATACATGGACTCCTTAAACTACGGTCATCATCGGGAGTGGTCCCGATTATTATCACTTCGGGGTTGCCGGATCATAACACATAGTAGGTGACTATAACTTGCAATATCAGATCAAGGACACAAATGTATTGATGAAAACATAAAGGGTTCGGATCTGAGTTCATGGCACTCGGGCCCTAGTGACAAGCATTAAGCATAGCAAAGTCATAGCAACATCAATCTCAGAACATAGTGGATACTAGGGATCAAACCCTAACAAATATAACTTGATTACATGATAAATCTCATCCAACCCATCACCGTCCAGCAAGCCTATGATGGAATTACTCACGCATGGCGGTGAGCATCATGAAATTGGTGATGGAGGATGGTTGATGATGACGATGGCGACGGATTCCCCTCTCCGGAGCCCTGAACGGACTCCAGATCAGCCCTCCCGAGAGAGTTTAGGGCTTGGCGACGGCTCCGTATCGTAAAACGCGATGAATCCTTCTGTCTGATTTTTTTCTCCCCGAACCCGAATATATGGAGTTAGAGTTGAGGTCGGTGGAGCACCAGGGGGGCCACGAGGAAGGGGGGCACGCCCAGGGGGTGTGGGCCCCCTGGCCTTGATTCTTCGCCAGTATTTTTTATATATTCCAAAATAAATCTCCGTTGATTTTCAGGTCATTCCGAGAACTTTTGTTTCTGCATAAAAATAACACCATGGCAATTCTGCAGAAAACAGCGCCAGTCCGGGTTAGTTCCATTCAAATCATGCAAGTTAGAGTCCAAAACAAGGGCAACAGTGTTTGGAAAAGTAGATACGACGGAGACGTATCAACTCCCCCAAGCTTAAACATTTGCTTGTCCTCAAGCAATTAAGTTGATAAAATGAATGTGATAAAGAAAAAAATTTACAAACTCCGTTTGCTCTTGTTGTTGTAAATATGTAAAGCCAGCATTCACGTTTTTAGCAAAGATTATGAAGTAACCATATTCACAATAACATTTAGGTCTCATGTTTCCTCATATCAATGGCATAATCAACTAGCGAGCAATAATAATAAATCTCGGATGACAAGACTTTCTCAAAACAATCATGATATGATATAACAAGATGGTATCTCGCTAGCCCTTTTTGAGACCGCAAAACATAAATGAAGAGCACCTTTAAAGATCAAGGACTGACTAAACATTGTAATTCATGGTAAAAGAGATCCAGTCATAGTCATACCCAATATAAATTAACAGTAATGAATGCAAATGACAATGGTGCTCTCCAACTGGTGCTTTGTAATAAGAGGGTGATGACTCAACATAAAAGTAAATAGATAGGCCCTTCGCAGAGGGAAGCAGAGATTTGTAGAGGTGCCAGAGCTTGGTTTTGAAATAGAGATGAATAATATTTTGAGTGGTATGCTTTCATTGTCAACATAACAACCAAGAGATGGAGATATCTTCCATGCTACACACATTGTAGGCGGTTCCCAAGCAGAATGGTAAAGTTTATATTCCCCCACCACCAACAAGCATCAATCCATGGCTTGCTCGAAACAACGGGTGCCTCCAACTAACAACAGTCCTGGGGGAGTTTCGTTTGCAATTATTTTGATTTGGTTTGCACAAAGCATGGGACTGGGCATCCTGGTGACCAGCCATTTTCTCGTGAGTGAGGAGCGGAGTCCACTCCTCTTGAGAATAACCCGCCTAACATGGAAGATACAGACAACCCTAGTTGATACATGAGCTATTTGAGCATACAAAACAGAATTTCATTTGAAGGTTTAGAGTTTTGCACATACAAATTTACTTGGAACGGCAGGTATATACCGCATATAGGAAGGTATGGTGGACTCATATGGAATAACTTTGGGGTTTAAGGGATTGGATGCACAAGCAGTATTCCCGCTTAGTACAAGTGAAGGCTAGCAAAGGACTGGGAAGCGACCGACTAGAGAGCCACAACAGTCATGAACATGCATTAAAATTAATAAACATTGAGTGCAAGCATGAGTAGGATATAATCCACCATGAACATAAATATCGTGAAGGCTATGTTAATTTTGTTTCAACTACATGTGTGAACATGTGCCAAGTCAAGTCACTTAAATCATTCAAAGGAGGATACCACCCCATCATACCACATCACAACCATTTTAATAGCATGTTGGCATGCAAGGTAAACCATTATAAACTCCTAGCTAATTAAGCATGGCATAAGCAACTATAATCTCTAATTGTCATTGCAAACATGTTTATTCATAATAAGCTGAATCAGGAACGATGAACTAATCATATTTACAAAAACAAGAGAGGTCGAGTTCATACCAGCTTCTCTCATCTCAATCAGTCCATCATATATCGTCCTTATTGCCTTTCACTTGCACGACCGAACAATGTGAATAATAATAATAGTTCACGTGCATTGGACTAAGCTGGAATCTGCAGACATTCAATAAACAGGAGAGGACAAAGTAATATGGGCTCTTGGTTAAATCAACAATAATGCATATAAGAGCCACTTCAACAATTTCATTATGGTCTTCTCTTCTCGACCCCCAAAGAAAAGAAATAAAACTATTTACATAGGAAAGCTCCCAACAAGCAAAATAAGAATAGGAAACCTTTTTGGGTTTTCTTTTTAATTAATACTACTACAAGCAAGAAAGTAGACTAGCTAAAAGCTACTACTAATATTTTTTAGTTTTTCGTAAGGTTTTTCAAACACACAAAAAGAAAGCATAAAAATAAAAATAAACTAGCATGGATAATACAATGAAAAAGTATGAGCACCGACAACTAGCATGAGTGTGTGAACATAAATGTAATGTCGGTGAGAAATACGTACTCCCCCAAGCTTAGGCTTTTGTCCTAAGTTGGTCTACTGCCACGGCTGACCTGGCGGATATCCAAAGTTGTAGTTGGGGTCGTACTGAGATGAAGCCTTGGGGTGCCACTGGTTGGCAATCTCCTCCAGATACCACTGGTAAACAGACTGTCGTGGAGGATCAAATTGTGGTTCCGGTTCTGGCTCTGTAGCTGGTGTGGGGTTTCGGTGGGCGTGAATGGCCTCCAGCGGAACCAGGTACTTGCCTGCAGATAAGTAAAACAAGGAAGGAGCTGGCAAAGTAATAGTCTCAGGATGATTTTTGTCAAATATCAGTATATAATTAAGCTCCTTTTTCTTTTTCTTAACAATGAAATCATGTGCGACCATACTCTTGTAGTCTAGAAAAACAGGAGGCAGCAACTTTTCTTCTTTCTCATAATGCCTAATAGGTATGTTAAAGTATGCAGCGAGGCGTGTGGCGAAGATGCCTCCCAAGATGGGGCCCTTAGTGCGGTTAAGATTTAACCGCTTTGCAACAATAGCGCCCATACTAAATGTGTCATCACGAAACAGGGCATGGCACAAAAGAACAATATTAGGGGCACTTAGGTTGCCACAGTTTCGGCGACCAATCAAGCATCTACTAGCAAATATTGTAAAGTAACGTAGAACAGGAAAATGTATGCTAGTAATTCTTGCATCGGAAACCTTCCTAGTTTTCCCTATAGCAATTGTATCAATAAACCCCTCCACATCGTCACGATGTGGTTCCTCTATGCTGCCCAAAAGGGGGCAATTTGCAAACCTCACAAAATTCAGAGAGGGGCATCTCCTTATACTCATCATATAAATAGAAATCCACTGAAGGTGGTGACCTCCTAGCATGGAAATGAAAATTTTGCACAAAAATATTAGTGAGTAAGAGATACTGTTCGCGTTGGTCGCGGAGGAAGTCGGTGAGGCCTGCATTATCAGCCAACTCATAAAAATCATCATAAATCCTGGCTGCTCTCAAGAAATCATCACAAGGCCATTCATACGGCCGAACTTCCACGGTGCGAGGGAGATTATACTTGGGCCTCTCTTCTTCTTCATTTTGCTTATCCTTCGAGCTTCGGCTCGAAGAACCCCTCAAAATTCTCTTCATCATTTTCTGAAATTTTTAGTAACTTCAAATAAAAGTGAACCAAACTCAACAAAATTGATAGCAACTACTCCCACAAGTGCCTAGAGACTATATCATGCATTAGAACTACTTGGGACCAAATAAATTTGAC
Organism: Triticum urartu; assembly: GCF_003073215.2. NCBI lineage: Eukaryota > Viridiplantae > Streptophyta > Magnoliopsida > Poales > Poaceae > Triticum > Triticum urartu. The sequence goes on from NC_053024.1 coordinate 487,714,228, forward strand.
ATGCAAGCTCAAGAACATGGTCACCTAGGCAGCAAAAATTTGCAATAAATAAAGCACTAGAACAAAAACTAATTAGACCATTGGAGGAGTCACATACCAAAGAACAATCCCCCAAAGCAGTTTTGTGAGTGGAGCCTTGAGCAAGGAGATCGAAAATCACAGCAAAATGAGCTAGAACTCGTGCTTGAGCTGGTTGGTGATTTTTTGGGAGGAAGAAGGAGTGTGTGGTGGCTGGAATAAGTGGAGGGGAGTCACCATGGGACCACAAGGCAGGGGGGCGCGCCCAGGGGGGTGGGCGTGCCCTGGACCCTCGTGGCCAGGTGCTTGCTCCCCCTGCTATGTTCTTAGTGCCAGATATTCTCAAATATTCCAGAAAAAAACATGTTTCAATTTCAGGGCATTTGGAGAACTTTTATTTTCGGGGTATTTTTTATTGCGTCAGAAAACAGACAGAAAATACTAATTTTACTTTATTTCAACTAAATAACAGAAAGTAAAAGGAGGGTACAGAGAGTTGTGCTTTCTAACTTCATCCATCTCATGTTCATCAAAAGGAATCCACTAACAAGGTTGATCAGGTCTTGTTAACAAACTCATTCCGAATTGCATGAAACCAGAGAACTTTTGAATAGCACTAAGTTACCTCAACGGGGATATGCACGTCCCCAATAATAAGAATATCATATCTCTTTTTAACAGTAGGAAGAGGAAATTCAAAACCTCCAAAAATAATCGATGGAATTTTTCCAATAGAGTTTATACTATGAACTTGAGGTTGTTTCCTCGGAAAGTGTACCGTATGCTCATTGCCATTAACATGAAAAGTGACATTGCCTTTGTTGCAATCAATAACAGCCCCTGCAGTATTCAAAAAGGGTCTTCCAAGAATAATAGACATACTATCGTCCTCGGGAATATCAAGAATAACAAAGTCTGTTAAAATAGTAACGTTTGCAACCACAACAGGCACATCCTCACAAATGCCGACAGGTATAGCAGTTGATTTGTCGGCCATTTGCAGAGATATTTCAGTAGGTGTCAACTTATTCAAATCAAGTCTACGATATAAAGAGAGAGGCATAACACTAACACCGGCTCCAAGATCACATAAAGCAGTTCTAACATAATTTCTTTTAATGGAGCATGGTATAGTGGGTACTCCTGGATCTCCAAGTTTCTTAGGTATTCCACCCTTAAAAGTATAATTAGCAAGCATGGTGGAGATTTTAGCTTCCGGTATCTTTCTTTTATTTGTAATAATTTCTTTCATATACTTAGCATAAGGATTCATTTTGAGCATATCAGTCAAACGCATACGTAAAAAGATAGGTCTAATAATTTCAACAAAGTGCTCAAAATCCTCAGCATCCTTTTTCTTGGATGGTTTGGGAGGAAAAGGCATGGGTTTTTGAACCCATGGCTCTCTTTCCTTACTGTGCTTCCTAGCAACAAAGTCTCTCTTATCATAACGTTGATTCTTTGATTGTGGGTTATCAAGATCAACAGCAGGTTCAATTTCTACATCATTATCATTGCTTGGCTGAGCATCAACATGAACATCATCATTAACATTATCACTAGGTTCATGTTCATTACTAGATTGTGTTTCAGCATCAGAAATAGAAATATCATTGGGATTCTCAGGTGTGTCAACAACAGGTTCACTAGAAGCATGCGAAGTCCTATAATTTTTCTTTTTCTTCTTTTTAGAAGGACTAGGTACATCTACATTATGCCTCTAAGAATCTTGCTCAATTCTCTTAGGGTGGCCCTCAAGATACAAAGGTTCCTGAGTCACTTTACCCCCTCTAGTTGCAACTCTAACAGCAAAGTCATTATTCTTACTATTCAATTCATTGAGCAAATCATTCTGAGCTTTAAGTACTTGTTCCACTTGAGTGGTAACCATAGAAGCATGTTTACTAATGAGTTTAAGTTCACCTTTAACTCTAGACATATAATCACTCAAGTGTTCAATCATATAAGCATTGCATTTTAATTCTCTACCAAAGTAAGCATTGAAGTTTTCTTGCTTAACCATAAAATTGTCAAACTCATCTAAGCATTGGCTAGCAAACTTAGTAGGCGGGATTTCAGCTTTATCATATCTATAGAGAGAATTTACCTTTACTACCTGTGTCGGGTTATCAAGACCATGTGTTTCTTCAATAGGCGGTAAATTAAGACCATGTATTTCTTCAACAGGAGGTAAATTCTTAACATCTTCAGCTTTTATACCTTTTTTCCTTCATAGATTTCTTTACCTCTTGCATATCTTCAGGACTGAGAAATAGAATACCCTTTTTCTTCGGAGTTGGCTTAGGAGTTGGTTCAGGAAGTGTCCAATTATTTTCATTTGTCAACATATTATTCAATAGAATTTTAGCTTCATCAATAGTTCTTTTCCTAAAAACACAACCAGCACAACTATCCAGGTGGTCTATGGAAGCATCGTCTAGTCCACTATAAAAGATATCAAGTATTTCATTTTTCTTGAGAGGATGATCAGGCAAAGCATTAAGTAATTGGAGAAGCCTCCCCCAAGCTTGTGGGAGACTCTCTTCTTCAATTTGAATTTCCCTTAAAGCAGCTTGTTTCTTATGAGCAGGGAAATATTTAGCAGAGAAGTAACAAATCATATCCTGGGGACTACGCACAAAACCAGGATCAAGAGAATTAAACCATGTCTTAGCATCCCCCTTTAATGAGAATGGAAATAATTTAAGGATATAATAGTAGCAAGTTTTCTCATCATTAGTGAACAGGGTGGCTATATCATTTAATTTAGTAAGATGTGCCACAACGGTTTCAGATTCATAGCCATAGAAAGGATCAGATTCAACCAAAGTAATTATCTCAGGGTCAACAGAGAATTCATAATCCTTACCAGTAACAAAGATAGGTGAAGTAGCATAAGCAGGGTCATATTTCATTCTAGCATTCGGAGTTTTTTTCTTTAAGCTTAGCTAATAGTTTCTTAAGATCACTTCTATCATTGCAAGCAAGAAAGTCTCTAGCAGTTTCTTCATCCATAACATAACCCTCAGGCACAACAGGCAATTCATATCTAGGGGGAGAATCTTCATCATCACTTTCATCAATATTATCAGTTTCAATAATTTCATTCTCTCTAGCCCTAGCAAGTTGTTCATCAAGAAATTCACCAAGTGGCACAGTAATATCAAGCATAGAAGTAGTTTCATCATAAGTATCATGCATAGCAGAAGTGGCATCATCAATAACATGTGACATATCAAAATTAATAGCAGAAGCAGGTTTAGGTGTCGCAAGCTTACTCAAAATAGAAGGTGAATCAACTGCAGAGCTAGATGGCAGTTCCTTACCAACCCTCGTAGTTGAGGGATAAATTTTAGTTTTCTCGTATTTTAAGTTCCTCATAGTGACCAGTAGATATAAATCCCAAGTGACTCAAAGAATAGAGCTATGCTCCCCGGCAACGGCACCAGAAAATAGTCTTGATAACCCACAAGTTTAGGGGATCACAACAGTTTTCGAGGGTAGAGTATTCAACCCAAATTTATTGATTCGACACAAGGGGAGCCAAATAATATTCTCAAGTATTAACAGCTGAGTTGTCAATTCAGTCACACCTGGATAACTTAATATCTGCAGCAAAGTATAGCAAAGTAGTATGATACTAATGGTAGCAGTGGCAAAGGTAACAGTAGCAGTATTGTAGTGATTGTAACAATAGCAACAGTAAAGTAACTAAGCAAAGAGCAATATGTGAAAAGCTCGTAGGCATTGGATCCGTGATGGAGAATTATGCTGGATGCGATTATTCATGCAACAGTTATAACATAGGGTGACACGGAACTAGCTCCAATTAATCAATGTAATGTAGGCATGTATTCTGAATATAGTCCTACGTGCTTATGGAAAAGAACTTGCATGACATATTTTGTCCTACCCTCCCGTGGCAGTGGGGTCCTAACGAAAACTAAGGGATATTAAGGCCTCCTTTTAATAGAGTGCCGGACCAAAGCATTAACACATAGTGAATACATGGACTCCTCAAACTACGGTCATCACCGGGAGTGGTCCCGATTATTGTCACTTCGGGGTTTCCAGATCATAACACATAGTAGATGACTATAACTTGCAATATCGGATCAAGAACACAAATATATTGATGAAAACATAAAGGGTTCAAATCTGAGTTCATGGCACTCGGGCCCTAGTGATAAGCATTAAGCATAGCAAAGTCATAGAAACATCAATCTCAGAACATAGTGGATACTGGGGATCAAACCCTAACAAATCTAACTCGATTACATGATAAATCTCATCCAACCCATCACTGTCCAGCAAGCCTACGATGGAATTACTCACGCACGATAGTGAGCATCATGAAATTAGTGATTGAGGATGGTTGATGATGAGGATGGCGACGGATTCCCCTCTCCGGAGCCTCGAATGGACTCCAGATCAGCCCTCCCGAGAGAGTTTAGGGCTTGGCGGCGGCTTCGTATCGTAAAACGCGATGAATCCTTCTCTCTGATTTTTTTCTCCCCGAACATAAATATATGGGGTTGGAGTTGAGGTCGGTGGAGCACCAAGGGGCCCACGAGGCAGGGGGGCAGGCGCGCCTCCCACCCTCATGGACAGGATGTGGGCCCCCTGGCCTTGATTCTTTCGCTGGTATTTTTTATATATTCCAAAATAAATCTCCATTGATTTTCAGGTCATTCCGAGAACTTTTGTTTCTGCACAAAAATAACACCATGGCAATTCTGCTGAAAACAGCGTCAGTCTGGGTTAGTTCTATTCAAATCATGCAAGTTAGAGTCCAAAACAAGGGCAAAAGTGTTTGGAGAAGTAGATACGACGGAGACGTATCACACCTACTTCCTCATGAGGTTGCTGAGCGGGAGCTGGAGATGCAGGAGGCGGCGGAGATCGAGGAGAGCTGGGAGGAGGATTTGCGCGTGGCCGAGGTCGAGGTAGAGAAGAGTCTGTCCATCAAGGAATTGGCGGTGGAGTGCTAACGCGAGCTCTGGCGCAGCCACTACTACGAGTACTACAACCTTGAGGGCGGCGCCGGGGACGAGGACGCGGTCAACTTCAGCAGGGGGGACGCGGAGTCCACCAACGGCGGCATGTCGCCAGGACAAGTCATCGACGTCTCATCTCACACTGGCGATGCATAGGCCGGCGCGGTGGCGGATTTGTTAAAATTATGCGTACTTAGGCTTTGTTCTAAATGTTGGTATTTTGTTAGAGCAATGTTTAGGTCAATTGGCTCTGTTTAATTACTAAAGTTGCTCGATTCAGTAAGTGTGGTCTGTCTGCTGTATGCTCCTTTGTGTGCCCAAATTAGCAAGCGGTGTTAAATTATGCAATGACGTACACGGGGAAATTTCCACCAAAATTTGAATTATCAAACTCATCCCATGCGCGTAAAGCAGAAGAATCACTTGCGATGCACACAATCATTCAAAGTGAATGGTCCGGCGGCACCGCGCACAAAGTTTCCCTCCACATTTCCAAAATTTTGGCCTACCGCCAAAATATCTACCCTCGCCCCCCTCCCCCCCTCCCCCCCCCATTTTCTCCCCGACCACAAGTCATATTTCCCCTGTTTCATCCTTCCTTCCTTCCTAAGCTATAGCCGCTTCCTCGCTTGCTTCCTCGCTCTCGCCGTCTCACATCCTACCGTCGGGGTCGCCATGGTCTTCTTCAAAGACCTCTCCAGCGGTTCCTCCTCCGACAACGATGACTCCTTCACCACCCGGGTATGCCTCTTTTCTCTCTCTCTCTCTCTCTCTCTCTCTCGGGCTATGATTTGGAATGAAGGATTTTTACCCGGCGGCCGATTTGAATCATTTCTTCCTCTTGTAGCTCCCTAGGACCATCAGTGGCAACGAATGGAGTGGGGTGGCTAAAGATCTATCTACTCGTTGTCACCAACAATCTCCATGCGTGAAGCTAGTTGTGTTTGAATCTGTGGACAGCGGGAGGAAGTTTCTGGCATGTGCAGACAAGGTTAGACCATCTTTCGTTGTTATAGATCATTTGTTAGATGTGATTCAGACACTGTCACGGTCCCAACCCATTCATACCACACCTTCAACCAAACGCATCCTAAGACGGTGTCACAGTTTGTACCTAGTATCTAAAATTGTTGCCATTTCATCAGCGGTGCCATTAGAAAATTATTTGGCACCGATTCAGCAGTTTGTGCAGCCAACTTTGGTCCACGCGTCCGAACAGCCAAGCAGTAAAATACTAAATCTTTATGGCACGAAGGAACTGGGCATCGGAGCAACTAGGTGCTCCGGAGTCTGGATCCCTGACTTTTTTCTGCTGCGTCGGCTCGCCAGTGCAGGGCACCGGTGCGAGATGTAGCAACAGTTATCTTTACACCTGTTTTGGCATACATAGTGGACGGCCTTAGTGCTATTAGTTATATGTTACTAAATTTGTGCATGTACACACCTGTTAGTATCATTTTGATGTCATCCAAACATTGTCGCTATGCTGTTGCAGTTATATTTACCTTCCTCATAAAATGTTCAATTTGTTATTTATTGTACATGAGTAAGAACTTGTAGCGTTGTTGTAGTTAATTATAGCTTCTGATGTTTCAGAATTTGGTTGTGGTCTCAGTAGCAATTAATTCATTTGCACATTGATCTTTCTGAGAAGATATGTCATAATTAACATGTTACTTCAGTTTTTCAAAATAAGCATTGGTGATTTTCTATGTTGCTATAAACCCATTTCCCCTACAATTGTTACTAATCTAGTTTTAAATATTATAGGATGAACGGAAGTGTTCTTACTTGGAGTGGATTGATCAAGAGTGGCCATAGTCTTTTATGATGTGCCTAGCAAAGCTCTGGAGCATGTATGAGGAAGAGAACAGAGGTAGGCTTAGAGAAAGTGTTGTCAACGCTGAAGAATATTTGAAGATGCAGGATAAAAAGAGGAAGGTGGAGAATGAGCTCAGATTTTTTTAAATCGGACTTTGCTAAGATGGTGTTGGCGAAGGAGGAGGCACTTTCCCAGTTGGCCAGTGCAAAACAGGTTCTTACTGAACTGAAAGCAGAGGTGGATAAGACGAGCCTCGATGATCTCGATTAGGGAAATGAATATATTGTTCTAATATTGTTCTTATGAAGTTGAACTAGCTATATGTTGTATTGTGTTGTTTTCAAGTAGCTATCGTACTGTGATGTTAAAATATATTTATGTGCCTGATATGAAATTGGCAAACAGTTGTTCGATATGAAATGTGAATTTGCATAATACTATAATTATTAATTGTAAACTAATAAACCTACTAAATGTGTCATGGAACTTTGCAAACGGTTCTAGCAGTAAAAGCACTTGTGATGGATAGTCCAATGGCACACAATTTTCTTCATCAAATCATGTGTGATGTAGTTGATAAAAGCAAACGTTTAACCAAGGCAGAGCATGTGTGATAGTTACACCTATCACACACGAGCCTATAAATAAACCTGTGTGTGATGTACATACGAACGGAAACGTTTTCCCTGGATTGACCATGTGGGATGTACATAAGAACGGAAACGTATTCCTTGGATTGACTGTGTGTGATATACATACGAACGGAAATGTGTTCCCTGGATTGACTGTGTGGGATGTATATACGAACGGAAATGTTTTTCTGGGATTCACCATGTGGGATGTACATACGAACAGAAATGATTGGGTTTCGATGCCTCGCCTAATCGCACACGAGCTCATTTTGCCCCAGTCTGTGTCCTAGGAGGGCCTGTCCCTGACAGTTTCTGGGTCGTGTGGGAAGGACCCCCCTATCGTCCACACTCACTTGGCGACGGTTCCAAATGTCGTCATGGAAAGGGGTTAAAAATTGTTTGTATAGCATCGACGCGTACCAGTGCGTGGCCGAGTAAAGAAGGGCACGTGTCGTAGTAGAGGCGCGAACGTAGCATGTCACGCAGCCCCGTATATATCGTGTACACGTACGTATAGCCACGGTGCAAGAAAGTAAATACGGTCACGCACGTACATACGGGCGCGGCCTCGAACGCCTACTCGCGCATAGTACGGCCAGGGCTCGTTTACATGGAAAGGCAGTGGAGAGCAGCGACGGCGTCCTGTTCAGCGGCAGCCAACCGGCTGGGTCGGAACGGAGAAACTGTGTCGCGTTCATCAGGGAGGCAACGGAATGCGTCATGTTCATCGAGAGCCAACCGGCTTGGACGGAACAGTCGAAACGTGGCCTGGCGTACCACACAACAAAGGAAACGGCCTTCTATTCGACCGCCTACAGTCAAAACAGGATCTTGTTCATCGGGAGGGGTCTGGTTCTCTTCAACCTCCTACGGTCGAAACAGGGTCCTGTTCATCGGGAGGGGTGTGGCGTACCGCAAAATTTGTTCCACAGGCTACTGTTCATCCACCGTCTACTGCCTCGCTCCAGCCTCCATGGGCTACTGTTCATCCACCGTCGACCTCCTCCAGCCTCCACCTGCGACTGTTCATCCATGGCGTCTCCCTCCTGCCTCCACCAGCTACTGTTCATCCACGGGCTCCTGTTCATTCAGCCTCCACCGGCTACTGTTCAACCAGCCCTCCATGGGCTCCTATTCATCCAGCCTCCACTGGCTACTGTTCAACCAGCCCTCCACAGGGTCCTGTTCATCCACCCCCAACCGCCTCGATCGGGGTCCTGTTTATCCAGCGGCAACGGCCTCTCCTACCACGGGGTGCTATTCATCCAACCCACACCAGGAACTGTTCATCCAACCCCCAACAACGTTCACTGTTCATCAAGAGGCAGCAAGTTCGATCGGCTTCAGTTAGAAGCAGTAGCGAAGGAATCGCTCAGGTTCAGTTAATAGCCAAGGGATCGATCGCTCAGGTTTAGTAACGTAGCTAGTGCAATCGCTCGGATTCAGTTAGAGCCCAACGCCTCGCACACATGCGTGTACGTGTACGAGAGAAACACGCAAACCTCCGTGCATCGCTCAGCCCCTACCACACACCGTAACCGGTAACTCCCCGATATTTTCCTCGCCCTCACTTCTACCACGGTTTTTTCCGTCATGGAAGGCCGAAAGAATGTCATGCAGCTACGTCTCCGACCCGCCCAGGGCAAAAATCCCATTTTCTGTCATGATTTTTTGTCATAGAAATAGGAGCCCACCACATCTATGATGATACCGGATTTTGTCACATTATCGTCGTAAAAGTGTCATAAGCATGACAGAAAAAAAATCCGTTCGGCCCAAAATGTCACGGATGTATCTTTTTATTGTAGTGCGGGGCCTCGCGCAGCCATGCTGAGTCGTCGACGATGAAGGAGATCATCCCAAAGCGGATTTCACTGCCGACTGACATGATAATGATGATGAAGGAATCCACCTACACCGTGAAATTTCGCTAGACGCCTAGCCCCAAGGTGGGCGCCAACTATCGGGGTTATGATCCTGACAATGGGTACTATGGGTACGAATAAGGGGCAGAGACTAGCTACGACGTAGGTGTAACACACAGTGTTTAACGAGTTCAGGCCCCTCACTCGGTGGAGGTAAAAGCCCTACGTCTCGTGCCTTGAGGCTTGCTTTGATTTGATGGATAGGATTACAAGGTTTAACGTGCCCGACTATGGAGAGGGGTGCGGCTTATATAGAGTGCGCTGCAACTCCATGTCTCCCACGCCGTCGGGGCAATTAATGCCATTGAATGAGGCAGTTACTAGTGCAATGAGCCTATACTACAGTAGTTACAGGTAACGGTAGTTATAACTCTGTTTAATGGACGACTTAGGATCCCTCGACCATTGCAGCTCCCACGACGTCTTCTTACCATGTAAGTATGAGTGGTCGGTCGTCTGCCGAGTGACGTGTGGTTGTACAAGTGTTGTAGAGTCATCTGAGTGATCCTCCTGATGTATGCATCTGAATGCCGGCTTGGTCCAGGGACCTACCTATGATGGTGATGGGCCCCATGTGGGTCCCAAATGATGGGCCCTTGACCCTACCTGTAATAGGCGACCACATCAGCACCGACACAACTTATGTAATGTATCCGGGAGGCTAGTTTTTAATGTTGCCTTCATCAAAGAACATTGGTCTAATTAAGAGGCACAAGTAGTGTTTTTTATTAAGTTTTTTATGTGTAAAAAAATGGAAGAAATAGAAGTGGACCAAACAGACGTAAGAATACAGGTGTTTGTATTGTAGCCGTAAGCATGCAGATTGGTGGCTTGTAGTTCATACACCTCAAGAATGTTTTGAAAACCCACTCGAACGACGGTATCGTTTCATCATGCACAAGGGAGACAAAAAATATGGTGCTCTGTAGATAATGGTTCACTCCCACGAAGACTCCCAGTGGCATGTGGGATTTGTTAGTTTTATATGTCGTGTCAAATGTAATGCAGTCTCCAAAATCTTCATACGATCCTTTGCAACTTGTGTTGGCCCAAAAGACGTTTCTTACACGATTATGTGCACCGATGTCGTAATCATAAAAGAACTCTGGGTTGATCTTCTACATCTTCTCAAAGAAATCCAGAAGTTTCTTGACGTCATCTTGAGACTCTTCTCTAGCAAACTTCTATTTCCTGCATTTCAAACACAATGCAAACTCATCTTATCAAACAGGAAATAATTACCCACGGAATGCTCAAGCGATATGTTATGTGACATGCTTACATGTTGACCCAGTCACGGCTAGTATGTCCCATGAACTGCAGACCACCAGACATACACGACAGCGTTGACATCATCTGTGCGTGTGTGTGGTTGTCCAGCTGCATGTCCTTCACCAACTGGTCAATCAAAGGATCATCTCTTTTGTGTGAGCGCATGTGCAAAAGCATCCCGGGCTTTCTAGCATCTTGTGATTGTGGTTGAGCTCAATCATTTCTATCAAAAAACTCCCATTCTTCCTCTTTTTGACTCTAATTCTTGCCTTGCAGCCAATCCTTTTTGATGTCTTCTCACGTTTCCGGTCATAACCTGCCACAGTCTGTTTGTGCGTCCCTTCTCTTGAGCAGACAATGTAGGTATCCATCTTGTGTTTTGCCCTCTTGCGTATGCCAAACCCTGCATATCTTGCATATGTGTTGTAAAAGTCCCATGCATTATCGTACGAGGTGAACTTCATTCCAGCAGTAGGTATGAGGTTTGGCGGCATGTTTTTATCCTGCATCAAGTGAAGTGCTCTATGAGACAAAGTGTAATGTTCTGTTTAAATACGAGGACTGCATACGAGTTAAGAAAGCACTGTAATGTTACTAAGTTTTCGGAAGAGTCGACTGTATTACATGTTAGGCCAAACTTCACAGGAAATGTCAATGTGCACTGCAATGTTTTCTGAATGGACTGCAAATATTATTATTTTTCAGGACATAAAATTACATGTGTGTAATGTCATTCATCCGATGGCGTTTGTAGCTCGCCGGGTTGTATTGGACATGGTGGGCTTATAGCAGATCTGTGTAGTTGAGTATCTCGCGGTGGCAATAGTGAGGAGGACTTGTACCTGCCGTTGACTTCCGACCGAGGCACCCTTGGTGGTCGCGGTATTGAAGTTGATGCAGCAGGTGCACTCGGAGCTATGTTTTTGGTGCAGCATGTGCACACTGAGCTCTGTTTTGTCGTGCAGCAGGTGCATGTTGAGCTCTATTTTGTGGTGCAGCAGGTGGACGCAGTGGTAATCTAGTGTTGTGGTGATATCTCACTGGATTGGTTTGAAAATATTGGAGCGGCGGCACATCATCATAATCATCATCTTCTGCAACATCATGGTCAACAGCATTATCGTTGTCTGTTCGGACATGCTGTCCAAATGTAGTGAACTCATGCTTGTACTCTGGGTTGAGAACTATTAGAGCATCTCCAACAGACGCCCTACGTAGCCGCGCGCTAAGTTTCTTTTACAGCGCCAAAATAGCGTTTTAGCGCGCCAGACAACCGAGTATCTTCAGCAGAGGCCCAAAAATATACTGCCCAGCTAGCAACAATAGCAACTCCAACAGGCGCCCAAAATTTACCACGCGGGCCCGTACCTAGCTCGCCCCGCCGTGGCCGCGGCCGCGCTCCGCCTCGTCATGGCCGTGCCGCCCGTGGCCGTGGGCGCGCTCCGCCTCGTCATGGCCGTGCCGCCGTGGCCGTGGGCACGCTCCTCCCAGCCCCGCCACCGTCGTGGCCGTGGTCGCGCCCGCCCCGCCACCGCCGTGGCCGTGGTCGCGCCCGCCCCGCCACCGCAGTGGCCGCGCCCGCGCCCTCCCACTCGTGGTCGTGGCCGCGGCCCGCTGTGCCCGCGCGCTCCCGCTCGTGGTCGTGGCCGCGGCCCGGCGTGCCCGCGCGCTCCCGCTCATGGTCGTGGCCGCGGCCCGCCGCGCCCGCGCGGTGCCGCTCATGGCCGTGGCCGTGGCCCGCGCCCTGCCGCCGTCGTGGCCGGGCCCGCGCCCGCGCTCCTTCCCGCCCCGCCACCGCCGTGGACGTGGCCCGCGCCGTGCCGCTGGTGGCCCGCGCCCCGCCCCGCCGCCGTCATGGTCGGGCTCGCGCCTGCGCTCCTCCCAGCCCGCCGCCCCCGTGGCCTTGGCCGCGCCTGCGCTCCTCCCCGCCCCGCCACCGCCGTGGCCGCGGTCTGCCCCGCCGCCGTCGTGGCCGAGCTCGTGCCTGCGCTCCTCCCGGCCCGCCGCCCCCGTGGCCTTGGCCGCGCCTGCGCTCCTCCCCGCCCCGCCGCCGCCATGGCCGTGGCCGCGGTCCGCCCCGCCCGTGGCCGGTTGGCGAGCTGGCGCGCGCATACGAGGAGGCCAACGGCGGTTCTGGACGCACGGGACACTTTTCACGTGCGTGAAAAGTTCAGCGCGCTGGAGCTCAAGCGCTAAATATGCGGCTCGCGATCCAGTTTCGTCCGGCGCGCTGAACGGTTTTTACAGCGTGCTCTATTATGCAGCCTCCGCTGGAGTGCTATTTTCAACTCCGCGCGCGCTAAACTTGTGATTTTTTGGGCGCGGCGCTAATATTGGGCGTCTGTTGGAGATGCTCTTTATTGGCTAATCTTCATCGTCATCATCTTCATCATCATGTCGGTGAGTTCCCTCCCACATGAAGGTGATGTCGTCGCCATCTTCGACTACCTCTTCCTGGAAAAAAATCTTCTTCCGAAGAGTATTGCACCCTGTTTGTTGTCGTAAAGAATCCTCAAGGAATCTCAAGGGTAACCCAGCTAGTGTCTCTTCCGGAAGAAGCTCGACTCTTCTAAAAGTTGATGGTCCCTGGGTTGTCAATTATGCACGGCATTTTGTACCTATTGAACGTCATTTCCTGCACAAAACGGCAGAGCTGCATTATCAGGTAAAATGAACTGAATCATACGAATTGCATTGTGTTTAAAAGGGTACTGCGAACTAATGCGCGCAGACTACATCATCCCGCGGGGTGAAGTGAAGTAACCGCACTGCATCATTATCCATAGTGAACCTATACAACTGTACTGCCAACCGAGCAACTGCACTGCAATTTTAATCACAGTGAACTGAAGTAACCGCATTGCATTGTTTTTGGAGGCGTACTGGACTGCGTGTACTTCGTGTACTGCTTTGTCTGGAATTAGTAAACTGAGAGAGATGAGGAAGTGTACTGCTTACCTCGTGTTGTAGTGCTTTCTTGCGTTTGCAGAAGTAAGTTCCCTTCTCGTCCGTTTGCACCACTTCTGCGTTCAGCCGTGCAGTCCACTTGCCCTTCAGAAGTTCATGAGCGTTCTGGATGTTGCTCAAGGTGAGTGGAGACGGAGGATTGGCGCTGAAGGTCGTCGCATCCTTCATCCAAGAAGCTGTCGTGGATGAAGGAACCTTGCCGACAGTCCTCCTTCCTCGAATTAGTGTTATGTCGAGGCAGCACCAATCCACATCTGATGAAGGAGAGGTAATTGAAGACGCACCGCTCAACACCATGGAAGAATGCCCGGAGGAGATCGGCGGTGGCACTACCAAGCTGCTGCCGCGGAAGAAGGCCGATATGCGAGCGGGGGAGGCGATGCTTGGTTGCTGCCGCGAAAGAAGGCTGAGAGGCGATGGGCGGCGGCGCTGCTTGGCCGCTGCCGCGGAAGGAGGCCACGGGGGGAGGGGCAGCGTCGTTGCCGGCCGCCACCGCGGGAGAAGGATGGGATGGGAGTGGCAGCGGCGCTCCCAGGCCGCCACTGCGGGAGAAAGCGGGGAGGGGAGGGGCGGCATCGCTCCCAGGCCACTGTCGTAGAAGAAGGCCGGGTGGGGAGGGGCGGCGGCGCTCCCAGGCCGCTGTCGCGGTAGAAGGCGGGGAGGGGAAGGGCGGTGTTGCTCCCAGGCCGCTGCCACGGTAGAAGGCGAAGAGGGGAGGGGCGGCGGCGCTCCCACGCCGCTGCCACGGTAGAAAGCGGGGAGGGGAGGGGCGGCGACGATCGGGTGGGGGATGTGCAGAATAAGACCAGGTGTTAGTAGGACTCCATTTTCCTGGCTCTACTACGTGGTGTTATTCCATCAAACTCAAATTACATGAGTTGCTAACCGGAACACTAAAGACAGAGCTGCGCCACAGCAACAGATTCGGAGAATGAATCCTTTTTCTATGCGGATAGCACATGCCAATGGATAACACTATAATAACACTAAGAGAATCATGTTGCTCCTTGAAAAAGAAACACAGGACACAAAAGCAGCAATTTTACAGTCTAGAGAACTGAGTACAAAAAATATCGGTGGTTCAAAAGTTACAGAATGAATGATACTTGTTAATATAAACCACCAAAAGATTCAAAAATACAACAAATTCATGTGTTTAGTGTGCTGCATGATATGTTACATCTGGGTTGTATGAGGAATGCAGCATACAACATATGTTGTTTGGTAGGTTGTGTGATGTGGAATCTAATTCTAGTGTGCATGTACTTGTATGTAAAATAAACAGAAGATTATTTCAAATATATTTGCTGATTCAAGTAATAAAAGAATATGTTCACAAGTATCCAAAATTTAGTCAAAATATAATCACATGTCTTCAAAATGACAGATGATTTTGGTAAAAGAAACAAAATTTCAACAACATGTTGACTGTTTGTGTAAGTATATAAATAGTTTATATACAAATAAGTAGCTTATGGCACAAAATAGCTAAAAAATGTACCAGGGTCACATATAAGCAATTTATGGCACAAAATAGCTAAAAAAATGTACCAGGATCACAGAGTGCACATAAATCAAGTATCCAGTGCAAGTACATCTTGAAAGTTCACATATATAGAGCCACAAATCTATATGGTCATATTACAGTCCAGTACATCCTAGAGTTCGCATATTAGATAGCCAGAAATCCATATTGTCCATATTACAGTCCAACAAAGAAACATAACATAAGGTCCATGTTACATTCCATACATCACATATATAGGGGCATGGTTTTTCTGACCAAATACAATAAAATATGGTCAGCTTGGTGTGAATTAGCACATATTTGTTCACACTCCATCCTTGGGCACGAACACTCCACCACTGAACTTGGAGAGGTGGTGAATGACCCAACGAATGCGACGAGTCTCCGATATCTGCACAAATGAGTGGCTCCTAGCCCTGTTGACGTTCTCATTGAGATAATCCAAGACAATCAATAGATCATCCTCGGTAAAACCAGGGAGCTCCATGATAGAATTGTAAAGTTCAGGATGTGCCTCTCCAATGGACTTGATGGCAATAGCAACTTCACGGACTGCATCGGACATGTTGCTCATGACCAAAACTTATTCACTCATCAAGCTAGCCCTCTTCCTTTTGCCAGTGGAGCTAGAAGCATCCTTATATGGTTCATTCCCATGAGCAGCAGCAACAGCATCTTCCCCATGAGCAACAGCGGTAGCACTCGAGCCAGGTTCATTCCCATCAACAAATTCAGAACCACAACCTTCGAGGTTTACAAATGATGGGGAGGCTTCTACCATTGAAGGAACCCCAAGAACCTGATGAGATGTCATTATTGCATACCTTCCTGTAGCAATACCACTCCGAGAGATAGCAAGCATCTGAACATAATTCTCTAAAGGCACATTGAGGTACTCAACATCTTTGGGATGGTCCTACATGAAGTGTGGTTATGAAAAGGTTAGTCAAATAGCTACTGAAGGATTAAAAGCTAGTAAAATCTAGTTCTTTGAGCATAAGTAATTCTCTGGGATGGTCAAACATGAAGTGTGGTTATGTACAAACCTTGATATGACCCAGGTAGTGCTCTTCCTACAGCGATATGACATAGTTGGTATCATCCCAAAGTGACCCGCTAATGTCTCGGAGCTTACTTATCTCCACTCACCTAGCACGCCACTTGCGGAGATGGTTGTACACTTGGGTCCTGGTTATGGAAAGACCAAAGTGGTCACTACAATTCTTAGCCACCTGATTTAGGTGCACCTCCTTAAAGCCCTTGTCCGCCTTCACTCCACCAGCAATGAGCTCTACAAATCGACGTAGCATGAACCCAGAGACATTGAAGATGTCCAGCGCAATGGGTGATTCCCACCACCATGCCCACCATCAGCCGCCATCTCAGCCATCAATCCTATACAGAACAACCAAAAGGAGCACCAACAGAATTAAAATTTATATCAAGTCTAAAGTGGAGCACCAACAGAAATATAAAGAACCATAAACAGAATTGAAGTGGAGCTCAAACAGCAACATAAGAGAGTACATAATACATAAATGTTTCAATTTGGGTACACGACAATTATTCATAATGTATTACAACATAGAATTGAGCTCTACACTTGAGCATTACACAGTAGAATTATTCATAATACAGAACTAATGGCAAACATGCCCAACCCGACACTTGAGCTCTACACACGTGTGAAAGTGCGTTATATCGACTAAAGGGGGGTGAATAGGTGATTTTTACAAATTCATCGGTGAGGAAACTCAACTTGAGAAATTTCCTAAGTCACGAACTACAGGCAGCGGAATAAGTACTCAGGTGCATGCATAACAGAGCAGAAGCATAGTCATCATGATGAAATAAAACATACACAGAGCACAAGTAGCGTGTAAACAGGATAAGCAGACTGAAGACAAAGTGGCTAAAGAAATAGGATTGAGAAAATTAAGAAAGTCTTCAGTCAAAGTCTTCAAATGGTAACGGTCAAGTTCATCAACACATGAATGAGGAAATGAAAGGATAGAGGAAATAGAACCAGTAGCTTGGTGAAGACGATGATTTGGTAGACAGTTTCAACTGCTGTGACAGTCTTACGTCTGGTTGGAGCAGCTAGGTATTTAAACCTGAGGACATACAGTCCCGGACACACAGTCCTCACTGTATTCTCCTTGAGCTAAGATCACACAGACCTTGCCCAATCACTCGTGGTAAGTCTTCAGGTGACTTCCAAACCTTCACAGACTCGATCACTCAACGATCCACAATTTCCTCTTGGATACTCTAGACCATGACGCCTAACCGTCAAGAGGATGCACAGTCCTTAAAGGTAACAAGCGTCGGTTCCACACAGGAACAATCTCTTCAGTGATGCTCAATCACTTTGGGTCTGTAGGTGTTTGGGTTTGATAATTTTTGCTCAAAAGTCCTCGGAGGATGGGATGCTCTCAATGACAAGTGTCAGTTTCTCTCGGAGCAGCCAACCCACTAGTGGTTGTAGGGGGTGGCTATTTATAGCCTAGGGAGCAGCCCGACATGATAAGACATAAATGCCCTTCAATGATATGACCGTTAGGTGGGTAGATATTTTGGGACAGGTGGCACGTAGCACAGCAACGATCGAAAATTTGAGTATCAAATTCCTTAGGGCTATCATGTTCCTCACTTGTAGGTAATCCGCACTGGCGAATTCCTAACTCCTCAGCCAGAACAAATTCTTCAAAGAACAGAAGATCTTCGTCTCTGTCACTGACGAAATTGACTAAACTGTACGAGATTTCCATTGGCTTCACTCGAAAGGATTGGGTAGGTGTACGATTTTGAGATGAGCATCACTTGGAAACTTTTCCTTAGTTTTACCTCGACCGCTTTAACAGTCCGGTGTTTCCTATGACTCGAGAAAGAGAAAATGAAACTACGAAAACAAGTCTTCACGCTTCATAATCCTCGCATGAATATCAAGTCTTCAAGGTCACACCAATTTCCTCACTTTCAAAGTCTTCAACTGAAGACATTCATTTTTAGGGACCGTCTTTCATCGTGAATATCAAACTCCTCGTAGACTTATAGACCTGTGTACACTAACAAACACATTAGTCTCTTAACCTATAAGTCTTCAATACACCAAAATCACTAAGGGTCACTAGATGCACTAACAACGTGAATTGTCCCTATTGGCAAACATATGCCCAGCCCAACCATCTCTAGTTTGTGACCAAGTTCTATTATCATGTTCTATTCAATCACACCATCCGACACTGGATTCCCAGTCCAAGAGTGCACATGTGGTACGAACTCATCCTCTCCCCACTGAAGTATCCAATTATGAAGAATGCAGCAAGCTGGGACGATTTTGACTTGTGGTGGGTAAGGGTGGTGAGGCAATAGCAGCCGGTACATTGGCAAGAACATGGGTGCCATCAATTGCACCAACACAGTCCTAAGAAAAGAGGTGAGGTATATTTTGTAAAATATGGGTTATTCGGCATGTCCACATAATTCTAAATGTTGATATATTACCTTAAAGTAGGGATAGAAGCGCCTACTATGTAGAATTTTTGGATGAACTTCATTGGATGGGGGTTGGGTCATCTCATCACACAACTCCCCAATTGCATATAAAACTGCCTTGAAGTATTGACTGATTACTTCAATTGACCTCCTAAATATGGATTTCATTGCCCTAAACCTATGGTTGTGCCCAACTACAAGAAGGAACATCGCAAGCTGCTCCTCAATGCAATATGAATGTTGTCTTCCAACAATTTTCGATCACGAAACAAGTTATACAAGGTATAAAATGGGGCCCTGTTCATCCTTAATAGGTCATGACAATTTATGTCATTGGTTTCATATAAAACGTAGATTGGACAACCTAGCTACGTCTCTCTCAAGCATAACGTAACGGATTGGAGCATGATAGTTTCTAATCCTAGCCCTTGTAGTTATCGTGGCCATATAGGCACACAAAATAGCAACCAAACCAGCAGCTTGCACTATCAGAGTATCTTGGGTCTTGCCATTGTCATCCATCTATATAAATTCAGCACAGATTTATAAATTAATAAAGGCATGGGCACTGATAATATTGACATCATTTGTATCATCAAAACAAAATATATATATATGCACAAATTATTCATACTATTTGTACCATTTGCATAAATATTTTGTCTACCTACTGATTTCTTAATTTCCATAAGCTAGCAAAGTGTTCTGGACATATCACACATATCCATGCTAATGACCAACCTTACGTAATATAAAAACTACCCAGCCATAATCCATAGGAGAAAAAGGAGGTTGGTGACATATCTGAACCTACATAAAAAAGGAGGGGAGGCTATGGGAAAAGAACACATTGGTGCTAGCCACACCCAGCTGGAAGAGAAGACCCTCTTTCCTGTCCCCGACCAGAGGCCGCCGCTTCATGCATCCGCATCGAAGAACAGGCGCCACAAGTGGAGCGCGAGCGGCAGAGAGATGGGGATGGGGGGGGGGGGGGGGGGGGGGGGGGGGGGGGGGGGGGGGGGGGGGGGGGGGGGGGAGGGGGGGGGGGGGGGGGGATGGGAGACAGGGAGAGGGAGGGGAGGAGGCGCCGCAGCGGCGAGGATGGCTGCCGGCGATGTCGACAGAGGTGACGGGGCTGCGAGATCCACCGTTGTCGCGGGAGGGTTGCGAGGAGAGCGGCGTGAATGAGTCGGGTCTAAGCTGCAAGGAGAGAAACCCTATCCCCTTGCTCGCGTGGGTGCAGGCACGCGTGCGGCGGCGGGTGCTGGCTCGCGGAAACGCCCGAAACCTGCGTTTCGAGCGAGCCTCGCTGGGGGGCTCTTTTTGCATGCGTTGGGCCTGGCTCAATTAGACGTGCAGGCTACCAAGCATCGAGAATAATGCACGGTGGGTGCGAGCCAGATGCGGAGCAAGGAACCAAACACACCCCTGGTGTGCCACATCCTAATCCATGAGAGCCGCCTCTCCTCCCATGCGGGCTGATGCTAGATCAGCCCCTGAAGAGGCCCCCGCTGGGAAATGGAGTTGAACGGCATCTGACGAGAACAGGAAACATGACTATAGGAACAGCTAGGCGAGAACAGGAAACATGACTATAGGAAGAGGCAGAAGCAAGAAAAGAGGGGCCAAATGACGGCGTCACTTACATTTTATCTGCCTGCCACCGTATCAGTCGGCGGCAGCGCCTCCCGCCGCCTCGCCGACCACCATCGATCAGCACCGTATTGCACCGCACTGTCATATTCATGCTGGTACTTAAGAACAATGACTCTGAGAGCACATATTTTGATCATTCCAGCAATAGTATGAGAAGGAAATTATCCTTCAGAAGAACCCACTACTAAGAATAGAAGTATATTGGTGTCACACGCATGCAAAAAAAAAAAACTCAGTGTGACTGATTATGTTAGAATAAGTGAATAACCACAGTTCATTTTCATATTCCCAGCATGTAGTAATGAAATCTTGTAGCTATTACTATGACAGATGGTTTCAGTTCAGCTGCCAAAAGGTCCAGAAGTTTTTCCAAAATAACCACTGATATAATACATTGTGATAAACAAAGCAAAATACATGTATTATTGAAGCTCCTAAGAACTCCAGCGTCATCTCAATCAACCATGGAAAATCTTGGATATGTTTACAGGTGAACATACAACATTTTTATTAACAGATACGTCACAACTAAGGAATTGTAGCCAACCTTTCTAGTTTCTAATCAGTGGGGCTTACTGGACAGAAAGAGAATAGTATGATTCCCAGTTTTATCAGAAAAGAAGTAGAAGATCAATATGTGTATTACAACAGGATAAAACATGCATTTAGTATGACAGTGACTGAGGAAAATAGTTGGCTGCTTACATTACATTAAGTTCCAGTGAACCTCCACAGGGAAGCTTATAACAAACATAGATATCACTTTGGCATTCCACACCCTTTTCATTTCCAATTCCATTTAATAAATCTCCTTGTGAATGTTTTAACCGTGAAATTGACTCTGTTTGACAGTCCATCGGATTAAAGCCTCACAATGTCTTTTTGGATATTTTGTTGATAACACCTTCTGCAGTTCATTAGAAGTTTCCTCTGTGTAAATTAACCAGGAAAACACCAAGTTAATATATTATTGATATAAAACGAACTACAGAATGTTACCCTCTAAAAGGTGCAGAGCTTTACCAAATTAGCAAGCATTGTCTTGAAAATTTTACTACAGACCTACGTAGACAAAAGAGTGTCAACAGATCACATTGTATCGCAACCCCAGTAGCCTAAATCCTGGACAAATAAGCCTAAATTTACATTTACCAGTGAAGTGGATAAAAATTGCAGCAATCAAACACAGATATTTAATATGAGGTCTTCGTAAATATGTTTCTGAATACCACAGAAACCTTCTGTTGCCTTGGGGCATGGAGACGTTTTAAGTTATTTCTGAATATTTAATCAAACGATATATATAGTAGCATAATAAGGAGAGCATATGGCATTATTACTCGTGAAAACAGGAAAGAGAATTTGCCATTAAAACTATGGCAACCTACAATTTTTCATAAATCAAAACTGGTTCTGAAATTCCAACTATTATGACATATACATCAACAGGTGTAAAATTAGCATTTTAATGTACACTAGCAAACAGCTAGCTCTATTAAGTCACCAATAGGCAAAGATTACTACCATGACAATGTAGCTACACGATGTTGAGCTACTTCAACTACATTGGCGAGGCCGGCCTGTAAAGCTTCAGGAATCTGTAAAAAAACTAATAGTGAAAACTTCAAGAGTTATGATATTTATCTTAGCTGATAGGAATAAACACAATAACAATATGCAAGAGCACAATGCATTCGGTGCAGCATTTTATGTCTATAATATACATGATGATAAATCGAGCACCATATGTTATAAGAACTGAAGCCTCTAGCACAAGTTGAACTTGTAGATTGCAGGAACTATGAGAAGCAGATGGAACTGCAAATAGTATATAAGTATTTTTTAAACATAAGTAAAAAAGAATGAAGCTTTGAATTATTTACAAACAGTGTTTCTCCTTTGCCTGAATCAGTTAGGACATGACTGGTAACCATCATATATCGTTACCAACCAAACATGCATATAGCAAAGCATTGAGCAATGCTAAGAATAATGAAATTACTACTCCTTTCCCGCAAAAAACACCCCAGTGCTGCTAAGTGATGAACACATGATAACCAATCACAGAGATCAAATTCTCTGCACTAAGGTGCACATCAAACAAAAAGGATTTATATTAAAGCAAGATCAAGCACCCTTTGCCAAACTCCATTGCATATCTCCATGGGTTGCTGCTCCAAACCCTATCAGCACCGAAATCATCCATGGTTTGCTGCTTCCGCAGAAGAAATAGCTTCCGGAGGGGTGAAAGGAAGGAGAAAGAGCAAAGGGATAGAGAAATAGTGGAAGAGAAGGAAAGAGATGGAGCTGGCTGGTTACATGCATCATCGTCAATCGTGGTTTCATTCAATAGAGATCCCTGCCCGAGGTTGGTGGCGGTAGATCAAAATAGAGAAGACGATTGAGATTCAACCGTGCTAGATCCCATCGAAAGACTTGAACATCAAGAGAGGGAGGGAGGAAGGGGGGGGGGGGGCGAGAGCAACGATCTGAGTATACCTACGAATCAGCGAGCTGCTGCTTCCTGCCGTCAAGCTGCTCATGCTTCCTACCGGCATCCTCTCCCATTTCTGCGCCCCGCGCGGCAAGGGATTTTGACGCGTTCCATGCCAGGCCACCACCCCCTGCTTCCTCCTCGCACTCTAGGGCGTGAGTTGGGAGCTCCTCTCCCACAGTAATACACACCCTGACTAATCTGTACATAACAAAATAATATGCACATAATCTATGTGTAAATCATCGAGTTTACAGCATTATCGTGAACCCACCTAGTGTTCAGCACTCGCCAAACTGTCATCACAATTCTTGCAGGTATAATGGTGAGCAAAGACAGAAAGGAATACAAAGCAGACAAAGAATCCTGCTACAATTAGCTGCAGCATTGATCACAATCAAACATCTCCCCGTTATTACAGAATATGCTACATCTAGAGTTACTAAACTGAATCATTTGGTTATCTTCTGAATGTGGTAATCAAATTCATCCTTTTGAAGGAAAGTTCAAAAGAATTGTCTAATGCATTATTTTTTGTTAATTCATTAAGCGCTGCCAAAATCATACCATTTGTATCTATCCATATCTTAATAAGGATCTGAATGTAATCATATTCATTTCTGTAGAAATATGTGGTGATAACATGGTTCCAGAAATATTATTACAATAACTAATGCGTATTGGATTCATCTCCAGCAATGCTGGCAAACTATTCCAAATAATTTAGAATGGCCTAAAGTTCAAAATAAAAAGGATGGCCCTAACTCTCCAAATAATTAGGATGGCCCTAAAATTCCAACAAATATATCTAATATATAGGGTACAAGAAGGGAACATATTTGCAAGTGAAATATATACCCATTCACATCTCCAAGGCACATGAAACATAGTGTTGTAGACCCGCTGTCGCTTCTTGTCATTACCCACTGCAATTGTACTCCTAAGTGAATTGCCGCTATACATTTCTCCAACGAAGTATCTGAAAGGTGAATTGTCACGGCGCTCGACTTTTGCAGTATATCATAGTTGAAAAGAGGTCTAAACGCATACATTGGACTAATTCAGTGTGCGATAGGAAATCTGACTAAAAGTTGTTCCCATCTATGGCCACTACAAAGCAACAATGGTTAGGAGCTGGGCAGTTAAAAAGAAATGCAAATCCAGAGACTGGTAATGATATCTTTTAAAGGTTTTCATAAAAAAAACATGAACAGAGTACCTCGCTGGTTTAAATTATTTGGTTCAACTTTCTGAGTTACTATTTTCATTTTCACGAGCTTGTAGAGAATCAGTGCATCCTTATTTTCTTACTTAGAAAATGCAGGTTATGATATGATTATCTGCAGCTTTTCTGATAAATTTTTATATACCCCAACTAAAACCATGATGCCAGTGTTCTTTCTAAACTACAATACACTTTATTTCTCATGATCCTCCAAATTTAGCAGGACGCACAAAACCCATAAGGGAACCACTTCAGTGTAACACAAGATTAATTCCTAATTTCTACTTCCGACTGTTTCGTTTATGTCACAATGTTCATAGACTGCGTAGCTGGTATGAAATTCACAAATGCCGCACTCTACAGAATTTCAGTTCAATGCGAATGTTCTTACCAACAGCAATGAAACATCACACCATGAAAGAGGTGTGCAAAAAACTAAAATATGTACTGAAATCCAAATGAACAGAAATCTATACCTCCGAGAATGTTGCTGTTCTCCTTGATGTACTTGTCCCAGCCCAGCGACTCATCCTTCTGCAGTTTCTTCATCGTTCAACTCAGGCCGCCGGGCCGAACCCGCACCGTGGCGTCAGCCGCAGCGCTTTCACGCGAGCTGTTTCCGCAGCTGCTGACCGTGTCCTCCACAATCGACACCACCCTCCCATTCCTGGCCATGCTCCTCTGCCTCAATTCCATGCCGACGTACGCCACGCAGCTCGCCACGGACCTCTCCGTGTCCGACATCTGGCAGGCCTTCTCCGCCACAGGCCTCAGATCCGTTGCCCTGAGCACGGCGGGCGCATGGACGTCCACACGCGGCTCCTCCTCCACAATCGAGGGGCTCCAGAACCTCTGCTTGCGCTTGCAGTGTTGCGGCGGCGCTAGGTCTCGGGAGGAAGTGAAGGGATGTGTTGTCATCGGCGGCGGTGGTGAGGCCGCTGGAGAGGAGCTCGAACAAGAGTTGCAGCCGCCGGATCGGAATGACATGGCCGGCGGAGGCGGAGGCGGGAGAGCTCCCTCGCAAACCCTAGGCGTGGGCGGGGCCTCGTGGTCATCGCAAGTAGAGGCTTGAGAGGTGGAGCTCAGGCAGAAGATGGAGAGGGTGGCGACGGCAGCGGCGGTAAGCTTAGATGGGAGGAAAAGGGAAAAGAACGCTGCGTACGAAGGGAGTTGCGTGCTCGTTTTTTTCTTTCTCGTCCTGTACAGTAAAATCAGCACAATATTTGGACAGGTGGATAGCGCGAGTGAACGCCCTTGTCTAGCGCCTTATTGTGTTTGATCATGTGATGATACAATAACAATCAGTTGTCAGTATTTCAGACAGTCCCTCTATCTATAGCCATCACTAATATTGTGACAACAATAAGTCTATAACAGTTACTTGGATGTTTTTTTAGCGAGAATTAAAAAAAAAACAGGAAAATTGCATTTTGCTGACAAAATGTGCAGCACAAAGCACATAATTTAGCCATGCAGAGAATGTACAATAATTGAGCTTAGTGAGAAAAGATCTCTATCAAAGCAATCACGATGATAAATAAATAAAATATTAAAATTAATCTGCCACTACCACCTCTCCTTTCCCTAGTAGTGAAGATGCAGAGTATAGCCAGCCATCACCTCCATGGTCCAGATTATTTATGCCTAGCGAAAGGACAACATGTAGCGAAGCTAAACCGATTTGATCAAACAAAAAGGAAGAAAAAACATGCACAAGTATCTAGATAGAGAATTGATAACTCCTAATTTGCCTCTATGTTTTGGTCTAAATGTGAAACTAAGAAATCGTTAAATTTGCCTTGGTGAAAATACTACTAATTTGGTACAGTATGGAATTAAGTTAACAAGATCTCAAGCACAAATGCATATTCCGTGAAGAGTACAAAATAACAAAAGGATGTGACCAGTGATACTATTCACAGATAACTTTGCATTGTTTATTTATGAAAACAAATCTGAAGTTGCCTGAACCAGAAGTTGATTGGAGGTGCATCACAAAGGATAACTGCATCGCATTAGTTGCCAAAATAATGGCCCTCACTAATAAGAAAGTGCCACTCTTTTTCAGCATTTGTCAAGAAAACTATATGCAAATAAGACCCGGACAACTGATCCAGATGTGTGAATTTTTGAATGGCAATATTTCATACATCTGATAACGGAAGGTCAATAAACCCAGTGTACTGATTTTGGATTGTGGACAGTTTCACTTCCATAACACAAAAATATTTTGCTGGCGAGTTAGATTAAGGCTGTGTGGTGGATCATCAGCAAAAGCCATGTTTTTAAGGCGACGCTTAGGCGTCACTTAGGCGGTGAGGCGGACTGACAGCACCCTAGCATTTAGTCTGCCTTACGACTTCTGCACTTGGGCGGTAAGGCCGGTGTTGATCACCTTATGACGCCTTACCGCCTTAAAAACCTTGAGCAGAAATAAAAAGAGCCAAAAATGCATCCACTGCAATAGAATCGAGGTAGTATTGCAGTTCAGACTTACCCCCTGGCGCCACTTTCTCTTCACTTTCCAATTATTCTGATTCTTAAACTGGTAAAGAATCGTTCCTTTGTTCCTGTAGGCAGAGGTGGTGAACCAATTAACTCAGCAAGTAGCACAAAAGGCTCTGATTAAGGAACAGCAAAATCAGGCAGAATAATTAGCTCACCAAGAAGCACGATGGCAACAGGTGAAGATATGATAAATGAGGCTATAGGGCCTCGATAAATGACAGTTCGCAATACGTCCATCCGCTGCCTGTAACCATGTGTCACTATTGAGGTGGCGTTCTGCCAAATACAGTTCCGTGGGATGAACAGTTACAATGGAGTCACCCACAATGTTAGGCAGAACCTTAGAGCTGACACTCAGAATCCTTTCATCAATAAACAGAACATTGTCTCCAATACTAGTTACCGGGACAGCCCTGTTAAGGATAAGGTCAGACAGTCTGTAAACCAAAGGGTGCGTAAAAAATCCGTCGCTATACCCAATCACCAGGACCTCTGAGTCACATTCTGCCAGGTATTGAGGGGCAGGCATTTTGCCAGCCCAGCATGTAGCAATCAACTTCTTTGATGGCATCGAAGACGAACCTGAACCCATCTCTTCATGCTGGGGTGGATTGATCTGGAAGATCTGAGTGTCTCCAGAACCACTAGTGTAAAATGTGGAAGTATCCATCATGTATAGCTTGCCTTGGGATGATATTAGCCTCCCAATTGGTGGGAGCACCCAGCTTGCAACATTCCATTGATGGTCCCTGGTGGTAGCAAAGGCTAAAATCGATAGCTTATAAACTACAATCATGACAGTGATGACTCCAGCTGCACTAACACTGACAGACGTGGCACCGATGTTTCTAAGATACGTCCAGACCATTTCAACATTTTTCTTGGCTCCAGGAAGACGCATGAGGGTCGCAAGTGGCGGCAGCTCTGCAATGTCTCCAGTGAATGGGTGGAGGAGGCGGATGGCGGTGTCTTCGTCCCGTTGCAAGAGGAGGAGACCATCGACCGAGTCGAGGATGCGTGATCTCTGAAAAGCGGGAGCAGGCAACGGACGATGGCGCCAGTGGAGAGGTTGATAAAGCGGATGTACCCATGTAGCCTGCCGTGGCCAGGATACAGGCCGTGGCCCTCGGGCAGCATCATCCACCGGCGCGGGTGAAAGCGCGGGTCGACAACACCACGGCCGCGTGGGCAGACGGAGCTAGACCGCCAGTGGGGGCAAACGGCGCGGAAGCGGACATAGTCCCTCAAGTCGCTCGCCAACACCCTCCACCCGATCAGGCGAACTAAATCTGCCTGAAGAGACGCCCACGAAGATGGATATGAGATGGCGGCGGCAGCTATGAGTCGAGGGCGCTTGCTGCTGCACGCAGTCAGGCCCGAGGGGAGCTTGATGCTGCACGCAGTCACGGCCGAACGGCGCTTTGGGTACATCGACGACGACATGCCACCCGGCCAAATATCAATCTTGCTGGGGAAAAGAAAGATTGAAGTGAAATAGGTATAACCACAGTTGAAAGAAGGAAAATAAAAAGCTTCGGCAATCAACAGACAAAACAGCGTACCAGCGATCTCCAGAAGCGATAAGGCGGTGTGAATCGCCGCAGATCCAGCAGAGCCGGTGGAGGAAGGGGGAATGGAAGTGGAGAGGGGGCCATGAACAAGTTCGCAGTTATATATATATTTTAGAACAATTCGCTCTTAGGCCTTGTTTGGATACGATGGATTAGCCAAACTAGTTTTCCGTGAACCCATATAACCGCCCAGCAAACTAAAATCATGTTTGGGCCCTCCAACAAAACCGTGGATAACTTAAATTCTGTTTTCACAAAGCCAGGAAACTACGTTTTATCAAAAACGACTAATACTCGTTTTTGAGAAAACAAGATTACATAAAACTTTCCGTAACAGACATTTTCCTCTCCGCTCCTTCCTCAACAAACTTATTGGCGCCAATTCTTCCCTCCCGCGGCCAGTTCTAGGCGTCATTTTTTCCATCGCATCTATATAAACTGGATGGCGGCACAACAAACATCAGCAAAAAGAGATCTGGAAACCTAGTTCAATGGCTAGCCGCTAACCCCTGCTGTGATCGCCAATTCCCTGGCCGCCGGTGTTAGGCTGGGATCACCAATTACTGGCAGATGGCCGCTGCTGGGAAGAGAAGGGATCTCTCTTCCCCAACTTGTTTCCATCACCAGAGATCAATCTGCAGATTCGTCATCCTACAGGTAAGGTCCATAATCAGAAACTGATCAGCATACTCAAATCTGTAGGAAGAAGGTTCATGCTTTCAGGACATGAATGCAACTACGAAATTGAAATTTAAATCTGTAGTAGCTGTGTGTTTACTTGAGTGATGAATAGACAATTATTTCCTATAGATTAGTCACATATGTAAATTGTCAGGTCTTAGTTTTTACTACAATATAGGCAATCCTTGTAGATGGAATACCCTTCATGATAATTTCCTTACATCATAATTGGTGCCAAAGGTAACAAAGATTGCAGTATTTGTGTAACTTAAATGATTTAACTAGTAATCATTTTGTTGCTTTATTTCCCTTTAGGAAAATATGGATGACCAAATCAAAAGCATTAAGAAGGAAAAGACCGATAAGCAGGTCACAAAGCGCCACACATGGAAATCTTCAGAGGACAAAGTATTGCTGAACATACTAAAAGATCAAACTTTAAATGGAGGGAAGGAAGGAACAGGATACACAAAAAAAGCATGGCGTGAAATCCTAGAAAAGTTCAATGAGTCCAAGGTAGACAAACTTGAGTTGCAACAAATAAAAAATCGCCATAAGTACTACAGGAGTTGTTATGCTACCATGGACAGACTTCTAAAGCACACAGGATTTGGTTGGGATGACGATGACAAAATGATCAAAGCTCCAGAAGAAAAATGGGCAGAACTCATTTTGGTAAGTTTAAGAATAGTAACTTTTATATAATTGCCATATCATACACTTGACCAATAGACTAACAATGAACTTACAAACCGCAGAAGGATAAGAATATTCAAGAATACCGAGATAAAGTGTGGCCTAGTTGGATAGACCTGCAAGACATATGTGCGAGCTCTACTGCATCCGGACTCGGTGCTGTATCTAGCAAAGGGAAAGGTGAAACAACTAAAACACAAATTGATCTGAATGAGGTGGTAGAACTAGAATCCGATGAAATAAATGATCCCACTATTGTTTGTCCTAAAAAGCCTAATAGCACCAAGGTAGAGAAAAAGAAGAAGTGCAATGCAAGTGGATCACAAGAACCTCCAAAGGGACAGAAGCGATCAGCCGATGATGCTATAAACGCAATTGATCGCCCAGCGGACGCATCACTCATCATCGCTGAATCAAAGAAAAATGCAGCACAACAGATAGAAGCTTACTCAGTGAAAGCATGTATGAAGATATTAAATAGCATGCCTGGACTTGAGGCAAATAAAAAATTGAAAGCTGCAGAAGCATTTGAACAAGCCAATAAAAGGGCGATTTTCGTGGAGATGGATGAAGAGACTCGATCTCTTTGGGTTGACAATGCGTAGTTTTGTTTTCTTGTAATGTACCGTTGAGCTTTGAGATTAAGTCATATTTGCAATTTTTCATTAATCCTTCTGTAATTTTGTGTTCAAACAATCAATGGCAGTTGCAATTTTATATATTTATTTGGGTGTTGTTGCTTGCTAATTATAAGATCCAATTATAAATTTCTACTCTTGATATTTGGAGTTATATATATTTATGTTCTTCAAATCAATAAAGAACCGAATATATAAAATTGATGGCATACATTTCCTTTACGTTGATTGGTTTGACACAACAATGATGCAATGGTGTTCTCTCGCTCATTACATGATTTTTGTCCTGCCATTTAACAGAAAGTCTATCGATCAGTTAAAGGAGAGTGATGGAAGATATGGCAAATGAAGAATATTCTGATTCTGAGCAGATGGTTATTCATAACATTTCGGCAGTGTCACTGTTTCGATATGTGCTATTTGGAAGACTATTCAAAACACCACGTAGTACTTCCAAATTAATTGGTGCTCAGAAAACTAAAGAGTGGTTAGAAGGGCATCCAGTTAGATTTTATGAACAACTTCGCGTTGATAAGCACACCTTCTACTTACTGCGAGATGCATTGTGCGAGAGGAATTTACTTAAGGATACAAAACGGATGGATGTGAATGAACAACTAGTGATATTTCTACATACAATTGGGCATAATATTAGGAATCGTGTTCTCCAGGATAGATTTCAACATTCAGGAGAAACAATTAGTCGACACTTCAAGAGAGTTTTAAAAGCCATAAATGGTTTGCGTGATGTTTGCATAACTGATCCGGCCAATGAAGTTCCAACCAAAATATTGGCCGATGAAAGGTACTACCCATACTTCAAGGTATATATCCTATCTCAAGAACATGTTCCTTTTCCAAATGACTTGCATAATGGTTTAAAACTTACATTCTAATTCACAATTTTACCAATAGAACTGCATCGGAGCAATTGATGGGACACATATTAATGCAAAGATCAAGCTTGATAAGCAAACTCCATACAGAAATAGGCATGGTTATCCATCTCAAAATGTTATGGCGGTAGTGTCATTTGACATGTCATTTTTATATGTGGCTGCTGGATGGGAAGGTTCTGCATCGGATCAGGCCGTTTTACGGTGGGCTGTTACTGATGGTGGCTTTGTTGTTCCAGAAGGTGAAATTTTAAATACATGAATTTTACATGCATGCAAGTAAAGTTTATCTTCATTGTCTCAAACATATGATTATATGATAGAAAATTTGAGTGTGATATCAAACTTTACATGCAGGTAAATTTTATCTTGTTGACTCGGGATACGCAAATACTCCAAGATTTATTGCCCCCTACCGTGGAGATCGCTATCACATTGGTTCTTTCCGTGGAACTAATCGTCGGTATAGTAGTGAGAAAGATATGTTCAACCATCTACATGCACAACTGCGGAATGTTGTAGAACGCACTTTTGGTGTTCTAAAAGCCCGATTTCCAATATTAACCAGGAATGGAGGAATCCCTTATCCTTACAAAAAACAGGTCCAAATTGTTATGGCTTGTTGCATCATCCATAACTTCATTAGGAAGGTTGATAGGGATGATGAGTTGTTTCAGCTTTTCGAACAAGAGGGTATAGAAGGAAATGTTGACACAGGTGACCAACAAGTTAGAGGGCACGCAAATTTACAAGAAGATGATCGAGTTGCTGGTGAGCGATTACGTGCAGGCATCGCTCAACAGTTGTGGACTAATCATCAACGACGTACCACGCAAGAAGAAGAAGAAGATGATGATGATTAAACACTGCAATATTTTATTGCGATCTTTATATGCATATACACTGCATAGTTATCATTATATCTTTTCATTCCTTAGTAGGCCCAGGAACTTTCTATTCTATTTATATTCAAGCACACTCTGTCTCTACAGCTACAGATGATAGCACTGCTAAAATAATAATTCTATGCCAATCACCTAATGAAGCAATCAGTAAAAGCTCTGTATGCCTTCTCTAGTTTGTGAGATTGATGAACTAAATGGACAAGACTAAGCTACTAACCTTGTAAAGGTAGTAACAATCTGAAAAATGAACTTGTAAATCTGAAATAGATAACTACTCTGTGTACATAATTTCTGGTGAGATCAAAACGTACAAATGCGCGTGAACGTCCATGTGTTGGGCTAAGCTAAAGAATGAATCAATTGACTAGCCTATATGCGCCGAAATGTGCAAAGATAATAGATCATTCATACGCAATCAGGTATCTTTTTGGCTCTGTGAAGTGAAGTAGTACTCACATTTCTGTAGTTGAAGAATTGGAGCACCTTGTTGACAGCGTCGATGTACTTGACTGATGGCGGGCCATGGAGTACGCTGATGCTGATAGAGACATCAATGAGGACGAAGGCGCCAAGGACGGCGCAGAGCATCCACCACGAGCTTGCGCTTGACGACGACTCAGGCAAGACCGATGTCCCTGTGCTTCTTCTTGGGCTCCGGCAGGCTGACTACCAAATCCGTACAAAGCCTATGGAGGAGCCGACGAAGTGGAGGTAGAGGCGGCGACCTAGCCATCGAGGGAAATCGACCGCCGGCGTCGCGCGTGCGCCGTGTCGTCCATGGGAGAGCAGAGGCGAGCTGTGGCTTGGACGAGTTGGGGACGAGCAGTGATTAACTTGACACAAAGAGGCCGAGCTGCCGAGAAGTGGTGGTGGTGGCAGGAGGCAATGGCGACGACGAATCGGCGATTTGGAGGCTGCCGTCCGGCCAATTCGGGGAAAGTGGCCAGCTTTGGGAAGGCCACGAGTTCAGGGGTAGGAGAATAGAAAATACTTTTTTTCTAGAAGCCAGGGAATAGCCATAGGCGAGCGGTCTCCAAACAAGGATCTGCGTACGCTGGTTTTACACCTTCCATAACCCAAACAAAGTTTTTGTTAAACAGATTATACACCAAAAAGTAAATAATACCGGTTTACCAAAAAATCTGCTTAAAACTTGTTTTTCTAAAACTCGGCGCTAATATTCTCTATCCAAACAACCACTTAGGGCAACGCAATGCGCCTGCATACAAAAAGGTCCGCGAAAAGTCCACGAAGATGTATTCCTTCCTGCGCAGTTTCCGAGCGGAGCTCCTACTTTGCCGCCCGCGGGCGGCAAATGGTTTTTTTTAACGATCGCATGTAACTTTGTTGATACTCATCTCTATTCCTAACGAAACAGGTTGGTAGTCTCGCTTTCAGATTTTTTTATCTCACCTTTCATGATTTTTTGTACCTCCTCTCATTTTCGTTGGGTTTTTTCATTAAAAAAATGTGTCCCCTCCTTTCATTTTATTGGTTTATTTTCGCGTCACCCTCTCACACAATAAAAAAAATCTGAGCATATCAGAACTTTTCATACTGCCGCAAATTATTTAGTAATATAGAATCAATCACGAATAATTTCTAAAGATGAAATCTAAATTAATTGACCTTATCTTAAATCACTCAATCACATTAATCTCTACTCGTAATGGAGCAGTTGATAGTCTCGCTTTCAGGGTTTTTTTTGTCCCACCTTCCATGATTTTTCTTGTACCTCCTCCCACTTTAGCTGGGTTTTTTTCGTAGATATTTTTTCGTCCCCTTCCCCCACTTCATCGGTTTATTTTCGCGTCACCCTCTTACACAACGAAAGAAATCTGAATAGATCAGAACTTTTCATACTGACGCAAGTTATCTCTACTCCTAATGAAGCAGTTGGTAGTCTCGCTTCTAAGTTTTTTTTCGTCCCACATCCCATGTTTTTTTGGTACCTCCTCCCATCTTCGCTGGTTTTTTTCGTCCCCTCACCCCACTTCATCGGTTTATTTTCGCGTCACCCTTTCACACAAAGAAAGAAATCTGAACAGATCAGAACTTTTCATACTGGCGCAAGTTATTTAGTAATATAGAATCAATCACGAACAATCTCTAAAGATCAAATCTAAATTAATTAACCTTATCTTAAATCACTCAATCACATTAATCTCTACTCTAATGGAGCAGTTGGTAGTCTCGCTTTCAGGGTTTTTTCTTCCCACCTCCCATGGTTTTTTTATACCTCCTCCCACCTTAGCTGGGTTTTTTTCGTAGATTTTTTTTCATCCCCTCCCCCACTTCATCGGTTTACTTTTGCGTCGCTCTCTCACACAACGAAAGAAATCTAAACAGATCAGAACTTTCCATACTGACGCAAGTTATTTAGTAATATAGAATCAATCACGAACAATCTCTAAAGATCAAATCTAAATTAATTAATCTTACCTTAAATCACTCAATCACATTAATTAGAAAACAAATAATTGATTTTCAGAAAAATCGCTCAATCACATTAAGCTTATCTTAACTCACGGATGATAATCAATCTCCAAACAAAGAAAACAATACATCGAGGGAGCAGTAAATAAACTCCCTTTCTTATGGCATGTATATGATCTGCCCTTCCCTCTCCGTTGTTGAGCGTTCTTGATTCTCGAGGCCGATGCTTGGGCTGCGTCACTGGGTTGCGACGGTGCCGGAGGACGAGAACGGCGAGGCCGGGTGCCGCGGCACCGTGTTGGCCGCGGCCGGTGAAGGGGGCGAAGAAGGGCGGCTTCCCTGGCCCTGGCCCTGGCCGTGGCCCTAGGAGTTGGTGCGGTGGAAGCGACACTTGAAGAACCCGGCGTGGGTGGCCGATGCGCAGACGCACTTGGAAGCGAGCCAATGGCCCACGCCGGACGGCGCCGACGCCGACCCGGGCCACCTCCTCCGCGTATTCTTGGAGCTGTGGCTGGCCGATTTACATGAAATTAATTCCCTCAGTTGTGGTGGCAAATATAATACACATAATCCATATTGTTATGCACTAGCGTGTGTGTGTGTGAAATAGATGGATTATGGTCCCGTACCCAATAAGATGGATATGTATGTGCGTGTTAGAGAGAAAGTGAGTGGGAGAGGGGGAGAGAGAGTGAGGAAGAGGGAGGGAGAGAGTGTGTGTGAGGATTTGATGGTAAAAAGGTCGCCAATGTCACTTGATATGTATGAGTGTGACGTCCGGATATTTAAGCTACAGTAACCCCCTCGTAATGATGCCACGTCACCTGAGTTACTGTTGAAAAATCTCGCGTTAGTTCAAAATGATTCGAATTCAAATTTGAATTAAAGGTCAACAATAAAAGTTTTTTTCAAAATTTAAAACAAAAATGTTCGAGGTGTGCAAATAAATGCCTAAGAATTTATGATATGGGATCCATGCTTTTATAAGAGACCTAAATACTTAAAATGAATTAAAAATGTAAAGAAACTAAATAAAGAAAAGAAAATACAAAAACAGAAAACAAGCTAATAAAAAAATTAATAATAGAAAAGAACCCCCCCCCACTGGGCCATCTGGCCCAGCTGTTAGCCAGGCCGGCCCAACTGGCCCAACCGGTCCCCCCCAATCCCCTTATTCCCCCACCCGGTGAGACCCCAAACCTCCACCGACACCTACTCTCTCTTCCCCCGAAATATCTCCCTCCCCTTCTTCGCCGATCTGGATCGGGCCACGCCCCGACGCCATCGGCCGCCTCGCCGTTGCCGCTTCCCGCCACCTCGTCGTCATCGCCTCACCTCGCCCCGACAACGTCGGACCTCTACGCCGCCCGGAGCCGCGCCCGCTCGACGTCGTCGTGCGCCACCACCGCCGCCCGGAGCTCGTGCCGCTCGTCCACTCGACGGAGCCGCCTCGCCGTCCTCTCCATCGTCGGCTCGTGCCCGTCCTCCTCCTCAACCACACTGCCACGAGCCCCACATCGTCCCCGTGAGCTTCCCCCTCCTCGTCTCTTCCACACGCGCACGCGCTCACGCCATGGTTCCTCCCCGCGGTTCCGCTGTTGCCGTCGTGGCCTTGTCGCGCCCAGCGTGCCCCCGCGCACGCGCGCCTGCGCGCCCGCACTACCTGAACGCGCGCTGCTCGCACCCGCGTTGCCCAACCACTGCCCGCCGCGCATCTGGCCGCCCTGCACCGCGGTCGCCGCGCTCGACCGCGCCGCACCTCGTACGCCCCGCGCCGACCGCACCCCGCGCACGCCCGTCCGCATGTGCCTATGGCCACGCTACGCCTCTATCCTCGCCTGACCTCACCACTACCATCGTCGCTCGCCCGTCCTGGCTGTGTCACCGGCCCCGCACCCCCCTGTCCGCCGCGCGCGCCCGCGCCTCCTGCTGCCGCACTCGCTAGTCGGGCCTCCTGCACACAAGCTCGCCGCTGCGCCAGCTCCCCCCCCATAGCGCTCATCGCCCACTGCTCCCACCGTCGACCGCTGCCCGCCTTCGGCCACCGCGCTCGGCCGCGGCCCGCCTTCGGCCACCGCGCTCGGCCGCGGCCCCCGCAGCCCAGAGCCGTACGCTTGCGCCCGCTGCTGCCCCAGAGCCCCCCTGTTTTCCTCGTTCCGCTCTGCTGCGGCCTCCGCCCCATCGCGCACGCACGCGCCGCGCCGAGCGCGCCGTCTCCAACCGCTCCGCCCCTCCGCGGCGCTCGCAGCGCCCGTGTCGGGTGCATCCCCGTGGGCCAGCACCCATTCGGGTGTGCCCGACCCGCTATGCCCCCTCTAGGCCAATGACAAATGGGGCCCACGCCCCTGAGAACAAAAATGAAAAATATATATAATTTATATAAAAATAAATGAATAAATAAATAGATAAACAATAATAATAATAATTAGTTAATTAATTAATTAACTTAATTAATCTTGATTAATTAAACTGAACAATTAATTAAACTAATTAACCTTAATTAGATTAACCAAATAACTAATTAAGCTAACTACGGTTAGTTAATTAAATAGTCAATGACAGTGGGGCCCACCCCTAATTAATCCTGATTAGGTTAATTAAACTGGATAACTAAATGTGTCACTGACAGGTGGGACCCACCTGTCAGGTTGACCAGGTCAACTGCTGATGTCATGGTGACGTCATGCTTGAAGGAAATATGCCCTAGAGGCAATAATAAAGTTATTATTTATTTCCTTATATCATGATAAATGTTTATTATCCATGCTAGAATTGTATTAACCGGAAACATAATGCATGTGTGAATACATAGACAAACAGAGTGTCACTAGTATGCCTCTACTTGACTAGCTCGTTAATCGAAGACGATTATGTTTCCTAACCATGAACAAAAGAGTTGTTATTTGATTAATGGGATCACATCATTAGAAGAATGATGTGATTGACATGATCCATTCCATTAGCTTAGCACCTGATCGTTTAGTATGTTGCTATTGCTTTCTTCATGACTTATACATGTTCCTATGACTATGAGATTATGCAACTCCCGTTTGCCGGAGGAACACTTTGTGTGCTACCAAACGTCACAACGTAACTGGGTGATTATAAAGGAGCTCTACAGGTGTCTCCAAAGGTACATGTTGGGTTGGCGTATTTCGAGATTAGGATTTGTCACTCCGATTGTCGGAGAGGTATCTCTGGGCCCTCTCGGTGATGCACATCACATAAGCCTTGCAAGCATTACAACTAATGAGTTAGTTGCAAGATGATGTATTACGAAACGAGTAAAGAGACTTGCCGGTAACGAGATTGAACTAGGTATTGAGATACCGACGATCGAATCTCGGGCAAGTAACATACCGATGACAAAGGGAACAATGTATGTTGTTATGCGGTCTGACCGATAAAGATCTTCGTAGAATATGTAGGAGCCAATATGAGCATCCAGGTTCCGCTATTGGTTATTGACCGGAGACGTTTCTCGGTCATGTCTACATTGTTCTCGAACCCGTAGGGTCTGCACGCTTAAGGTTTCGATGACAGTTATATTATGAGTTTATGCATTTTGATGTACCGAAGTTTATTCGGAGTCCCGGATGTGATCACGGACATGACGAGGAGTCTCGAAATGGTCGAGACATAAAGATTGATATATTGGAAGCCTATATTTGGATATCGGAAGTGTTCCGGGTGAAATCGGGATTTTACCGGAGTACCGGGAGGTTACCGAAACCCCCCGGGAGGTATATGGGCCTTAGTGGGCTTTAGACCTTTAGTGGAAGAGAGGAGAGGTGGCCAGGGCTGGGCCGCGCGCCCCTCCCCCCCTAGTCCGAATAGGACAAGGAGAGGGGGGCGGCGCCCCCCCCTTCCTTCTCTCTCTCCTCTTTCCCCCTCCCAAATCCTATTCCAACTAGGAAAGGGGGGAATCCTACTCCCGGTGGGAGTAGGACTCCTCCTGGCGCGCCCTCCTCCTGGCCGGCCGCACCTCCCCTTGCTCCTTTATATACGGGGGCAGGGGGCACCCCTAGACACACAAGTTGATCCACGTGATCATATTCTTAGCCGTGTGCGGTGCCCCCTTCCACCATAATCCTCGATAATATTGTAGCGGTGCTTAGGCGAAGCCCTACGACGGTAGAACATCAAGATCGTCACCACGCCGTCGTGCTGACGGAACTCTTCCCCGACACTTTGCTGGATCGGAGTCCGGGGATCGTCATCGAGCTGAACGTGTGCTAGAACTCGATGGTGCCGTAGTTTCGGTGCTTGATCTGTCGGGCCGTGAAGACGTACGACTACATCAACCGCGTTGTGCTAACGCTTCCGCTGTCGGTCTACAAGGGTACGTAGATCACACTCTCCTCTCATTGCTATGCATCACCATGATCTTGCGTGTGCGTAGGAATTTTTTTGAAATTACTACGTTCCCCAACAATGCTGACGTCAGCAAACACTATTCTGGATAATGTTGAATTAAAATAATTGAATAAATCCTAAAAATGATTTAATTCTTTTAAAATTAATATAAAATAAACCGTAGCTCGGATGAAAAAACTTTGTACATGAAAGTTGCTCAGAACGGCGAGACAAATCGGGATACGCAACCCGTTCTTCCGCCATGCATCCCTAGCATAGCGAACACACAACTTTCCCCCTCCGGTTCATCTATCTGAAAACGCGAAACACCGGGGATATTTTCCCGGATGTTTCCCCCCTTCACCGGTATCACCTCGTACCGCGTCAGGTCACCCCTAGCACAACGTAATGTCGCATCTTGCTTTTTGTTACATTGATTGCTCTATTATTTATTGTGTTCCCCCTCCGTTACTTCTTTCCGGTAGACCCCGAGACTGCCGGAGACCCCCAGTACGACTACGGTGTTGATGACCCCTCCTTCTTGCCAGAGCAACCAGGCAAGCCCCCCCTTTGATCACCAGATATCGCCTATTCTTCTCTCTACTGCTTGCATTAGAGTAGTGTAGCATGTTACTGCTTTTCGTTAATCCTATCTTGATGCATAGCCTGTCCTTGCTACTACTGTTATTACCTTTACCTACAATCCTAAATGCTTAGTATAGGATGCTAGTGTTCCATTAGTGGCCCTACACTCTTGTCCGTCTGCCATGCTATACTACTAGACCGTGATCACTCGGGAGGTGATCACGGGCATATGATATATACTTATACTGTTACATTACTTATGATATTGTTCGGAGATGGGGGCTGAAGGGGCAGGTGGCTCCATCCCGGTAGAGGTGGGCCTGGGTTCTCGACGGCCCTCGACTGTTGCTTTGAGGCAGAGCGACAGGGCAGGTTGAGGCCACCTAGGAGAGAGGTGGGCCTGGCCCTGGTCGGCGTTCGCGGATACTTAACACGCTTAACGAGATCTTGGTATTTGATCTGAGTCTGGCTACTGGCCTATACGCACTAACCATCTACGCGGGGACAGTTATGGGCACTGGATGTCGTGGTATCAGCCGAAGCCTTCGTGACGTCAGCGACTGAGCGGGGCGCGCCGGGTTCGACCGCGTAATGCAACTTCCTTTGTAATGGAGGTTGCTAGGTCTGCTCACTGGATGCGTACGCAACGTGCAGGTGTGCAATGGGCGATGGGCCCAGACCCCTGTGCCATAGGATTTAGACCGGCGTGCTGACCTCTCTATTGTGCCTAGGTAGGGCTGCGACGTGTTGATCTTCCGAGGCCGGGCATGACCCAGGAAAGTGTGTCCGGCTAAATGGGATCGAGCGTGTTGGGTTATGTGGTGCACCCCTCCAGGGAAGTTAATCTATTGAATAGCCGTGATCTTCGGTAACAGGATGACTTGGATTTGTACCTTGACCTTATGACAACTAGAACTGGATACTTAATAAAACACACCCTTCCAAGTGCCAGATACAACCGGTGATCGCTCTCTCACAGGGCGACGAGGGGAGGATCATCGGTTAGGATTATGCTATGCGTTGTTACTTGGTGAACTTACCATCTACTCTCTTCTCCTGCTGCAAGATGGAGGTTACCAGAAGCGTAGTCTTCGAAAGGACTAGCTATCCCCCTCTTATTCCGGCTTTCTGCAGTTCAGTCCACATATGATACCCTTATTCCATTTGATACCAATGCATACATATGTAGTGTAGCTCCTTGCTTGCGAGTACTTTGGATGAGTACTCACGGTTGCTTTGCTCCCTCTTTTCCCCCTTTCTATACTCGATTGCTGCGACCAGACGTTGGAGCCCAGGAGCCAGACGCCACCGTTGGCGACGACTCCTACTACACTGGAGGTTCCTACTACTACGTGCAGCCCGCTGGCGGCGACCAGGAGTAGTTTAGGAGGATCCCAGGCAGGAGGCCTGCGCCTCTTTCGATCTGTATCCCAGTTTGTGCTAGCCTTCTTAAGGCAAACTTGTTTAACTTATGTCTGTACTCAGATATTGTTGCTTCCGCTGACTCGTCTATGATCGATGAGGGAGTCCTGTACTAGGGGGTCTCCGGACAGCCGGACTATCTCCATTGGCCGGACTGTTAGACTATGAAGATACAAGATTGAAGACTTCGTCTCGTGTCCGGATGGGACTCTACTTGGCGTGGAAGGCAAGCTAGGCAATACGTATATGGATATCTCCTCCTTTGTAACCGACCTTGTGTAACCCTAACCCTCTCCGGTGTCTATATAAACCGAAGAGTTTTAGTCCGTAGGACAACAATCACAACATACAATCATACCGCAGGCTAGATTCTAGGGTTTAGCCTCTCTGATCTCGTGGTAGATCTACTCTTGTAACACCCATATCATCAATATCAATCGAGCAGGACGTAGGGTTTTACCTCCATCAAGAGGGCCCGAACCTGGGTAAAACTTCGTGTCCCTTGCCTCCTGTTACCATCCGGCCTAGACGCACAGTTTGGGACCCCCTGCCCGAGATCCGCTGGTTTTGACACCGACAATCGAGCTCTTGTATTCGAGCCATCGAGGCCCCTGGCTTGTAATATGATGCTTGTATGACTTATTTTATTTGTAGAGTTGTGTTGTGATATCTCCCCGTGAGTCCCTGATCTTGATCATACACGTTTGCGTGTATGATTAGTGTACGGTCAAATCGGGGGCGTCACAATGAGAATATTAATATTGAACTCTTAAAGTTAATGTGGCCCCATTGCAACACACGGGCGTTCTTCTAGTAACAATTATAGGTACACTGATTTGAATCTAAGATTTAGGAAAATACTCCCTCGGTCTCAAAATAAGTGATTAACTTTTACTAGCTTTGGTCACTTTTTTTGTGTAACAACTCCAAAATTGGCTTATCAATTTTCGTGCTGTTATTTCTTTCTGGCAATCATTTTTCAAATTTTCTCCCAAGTTTGCTGGATGTCTCTAGGAATCTTGTTATTTTCAACCTTTCAAAACCTTGTTAATGTCTTTGTTAGTGGGCAAGACCTTATCTTCATCATCTTAAATCCATCAAAACCCTAATTCCAATTTTTGGAATTTAAATATTTCCTTTGTGCTTGCAAAGGAGCCATCATTTCTCTTGATCTGTTGATCTTCCAAATCCTCTCAGAGATCCTCCTACCCTTTCAAACCTTGGATATGCAAAAATATTGCTAAGCCTTATGCAATATTTTCCATTTGGGATTTATTCCTCCTTTGCCCTTTCCGAAGAATAAAATCCAAAGGCATATCTAGTCATCTCCTAAATTCATAAAAATTTGTGGAGATGATATTTATGTCTAATCTTAGCTCTGGCAAAAATATTGGCCACATTTAAATAAGGGAAATTGCCTTTTCCTATTTTAGGCCAATTGCATTTCTGCCATTTTCCAAAGGAGCTACCATTTTTATAGCAAGGAAAATTCTCAAATAATTTTTGGAGCTTGTACTTGATGTATCTTCACAATTTCCATCCAAACCTATGCTTCAAGGGTCAGAATATGAGCACATGATCCAATGCAAGTTTTTGCCCTGTCTGAAATTTTTGCAAAGGAAGTGCTTGAA
The DNA here is from genome assembly GCF_003073215.2 of Triticum urartu. Lineage (NCBI taxonomy): Eukaryota > Viridiplantae > Streptophyta > Magnoliopsida > Poales > Poaceae > Triticum > Triticum urartu. The sequence goes on from NC_053024.1 coordinate 487,756,587, forward strand.
CCCTTGATCAATTTGAGCTGAAAATTTGCAGGGTGATTAACATTGGTAAATCACGTTTGGATACCAAAAATCAGCTCAATTCCATATATCCAATCTTCATGGGCAATTTTCTCAAGTTTCTGACTAGATTGCAACTTGGTGAAGGAAGTACCTTCATAGAGTGTCCAAATGGGATGAAACTTTACCATCTTCTCATATATCCCAAATCATTAGTCTCTACCAAAATTCAGCTCATTTCATTGACCCATATGAGCCCAGGGTCAATTCTTTGCTTCTGTCCAAATTTTCAATTTGTGAAGCAAGTATATTTTATATTGCTCCATTATGGCTGAAAATTTTCCCAAGTCTTCTCCTATACATATCAACTCTCTCCACAAAGTTTTGGCTCAATAAGTTACCCCATTTGCCCTGTGAAATTTATCCAACATTCTGTCTAGAGAGATGCTTTGTGAAGCAAGTGCTATTTTGGTTCATCCAAATGGCATCAAAACTTTTTGGGCATCTTCATATCATCAAATAATTGGGCCATTCACAATTTCAGCTCTATCCAATCAACTATATGAGTGCATCATCCTAATCTCTAATTATGTCCATTATGGTGCATTCTACAACAAGTATCATTTTTATTCATCCTTATGAGCTAATAATTTGCAGAGGTGATCATCTTAGTGTATGATCACACCATGCCAAAGCTCAGCTTCTGCCTCTTCATGTGTTTGTATCCCCGCGGCACAAACACCTTGCTGCCAAAAGGTTTTGGCTCCTCCTCCAAATGTCTTCTTTGCCCCTGGACCGAGTGGTTACCGCCTTTGAACTGAGGGTAGCAGGGTCCATTGCCCAGACATGATTTGGCCGCTCGGAGCGCACCGTTTGCACCAGTGTGCGCGGTGACCACGGGGGCAGACATGCCAAATTTCGCGCTCTGCCAACCGCGGCGTTGTGCTCGTCTGCTCCTCTCTGCCTCTCGCGTTCGCATCATGTCCTCTAGCTCCCCCGTGATCCCCTGCTTCGCCCTGCATCACTGCACCGTCCGGACTCGTCGTGGTTGCGTCGCGTCGAGATCGCCTGTGACATGCCCGTCTCTGCCGCCGCCGTGTCCGGTTGCCTACGTCGTCCCGAGCCTTCCCGAGCTCACGCGAGGTCTCTCGCATCTCCATGAAGCTCCTGGACAAGTTCCCCCTCCCTCCACGTGGCTCTACTCACGCCAGCGCACCGGAACACGCGTCTCCTTGGCCGTGCATCTAGACTCTCCTTGCCGGGCTATATATAGCCATAGCCCGAGCCCCGAGCAGCACCAGCCCTCCCAACCTCCTCCCCTCTCCCTCTGGAGCCCTCTCACACCCGTGCTTGGCCGAATCCCCTGCCGGAGCCCAGCAATTTAGCGGAGTCCGCCCACGGCCTCCGCGCCCAACCACCCTCTCTAGCCGTCCCCGACCCTGTCCGAGCCCTCCACTGGACGCGCCACTCTCCGGTGACTCGTCCCAACCCATCGCCCGTCCGTTTTCCCCCACCGGAGCCACCAATCACCGAGCCCCGCCGCCCTCTACCTCCACTCGCTGTCGCACCACCCACCTCTCCCCGTCGCTGTTCTGCCCTCAGTTGGGTGTGGTGCACACCGGCGACCCCGCCCGCACCGTCCCCCGGCCGAAGAACTCGCCGGAGCGACAAGGCCACGCCGGAGCCATCGCCCTCATCTATGTGTCGGGAAGCAGGGGAGAAGAAGGAAGACGGGGAGAGGAGGAAAGAGGAGTTGTGGACACCACCTGTCGGCAAGAGGAGGGTGTGGCCCCGCCGGCCACGTCAGATAAGTGGACACGCCCCTCCCTCGAACCCGTCTCCCCGCGTTGAAGGCGTCTTTCCGTGAAATACGTTTTCCTTTTTCAGCCCGGCCAGCCGAAGCGACTAAATTGTGAACGTTCACTCGTTAGCAGCAAAAATTGACAGATTCTGTTTGTTTTTCTGCCTATCGAACGAACGGCCACAACTTTGCAACCGTAACTCCGATTGAGGTGATTCTAGCGCTCACTTTCTCTGTTCGTCGAGATCTTTCCATTGGTACCATTTTCATAATATTTTCACATAGTGAAAATGACCACTTTGCCCTTGACCATAAATAGCCCCCTCCGAGAGAGAACTGTTTCTGACAAATCTTTCCACGATCATTCCACACTTCTTCCCGGAGTGTTCCTCGACCCCCGGGCAAGCCAACCTCTTATCATGAGCCCCGAACTTGCATGTTAACTTTGCTTGCACCCTGTGTGTGTGTAGTTGCAGTAGTTTCTTGTCTGTCTCGTCTGCAGTTATTTCAGTTATGCTATATGTTCTATTGCTTGCCATGTCATGCTTGTGCTTTCAGGATATCTTTTGCCATGCTAGCTAGAATATCGTTATAGATACAATCATGCCTCTGTTTTAATTTATCTTCATGCTAGTAATATCGATGCTATGATGGTTCTATTACATTGTTGATATGCTTTGTTTCGTGTTGCCATGTTCCATTGCTATAGTTGTGCACTTGAGAAGCTTGGTATTTTGTTAAAGCATTTGTATGCTGCATGCTCATTGTTACATTCATGTTAATATGCTCATAATGTTGATGATGATGGAGAAGATAATAAGATGACTTAATAATAACAAACCTCCTCCTTCATCGATGGGATCGAGTCATAGTGCCACCAAATCGAACTTCTTCAGTGCAGCCACATTTACCTTTATGTGGAGGCCTTAATGCGATCTATTGTCATGCCTCTCACTGGTGCCTCCAATGAGGGAAGGTTATGGGCACGCGCTACCCTGATCAGGTAGGCGGACATAAGCCTTGTGTGCCCAAGTTTGTTTTTGAGCTCATGTCCTCGTTTGGGACCGTTTATGTTTGCCATGACGGTGGTTGTTGATGCCTTTGGTAGGCACAGGGCCACCCATGACTAAACCCAAAAAGGAGTGTTGGTCGGAGTGGCCGGAGAGTGTCAAGGCAGTAGGTCGGTTTTGTCGGAACGCCGTTGGTCCACCCGAATGGGAGTGCGAGGCCATGGGTTCTGTGGTGTGGGTAAAGTGCGCTACCTCCGCAGAGTGTGTGTTAAATCTATCGATAGCCGCGTCCTCGGTCATGGGCATAGTTCGTAGTAGGTCACACTATCGGGTCTTGGTCATAATGGAGGATAAACCTAAAATAACTAATGTGATAAATAATGTGCTATAAAGAATGTGATGACTTGGACTATGATATAGTCGTGAGAAGTCACGGTGATGTTCTGATACGATCACGAGATGAGATCTCGGTGAGTCATGATTTTGCCTAGAGAGGCAGTGGATAAGTAAGTGATTGATGAACAGTATGTCTTCATGGGAGGTAACTGGTAGTTCCTTTTCAACATAGTTCATGCACGAATCCATGTCTTGAAGATACATTTATGCCATGCCATGTTATGATTGAGATACTATGCTATGTTTTGCTATTGCCATGTTAGAAGCATGTTTTGATATGCCATGTTATTGCCATGTTAGTAGATGCTATGATGTTGTTCATGCTTAGTTGATCTATATCATGCCATGTTTAGTAATTGATGTGAGATAGGTTGTTGCATGCGCGTGGTTCTTGCTTTGTCTTCTGTTCGTTTGGATACTATGTATTTGGTTGGCTTGCAAGTACATTAAATGTACTAACCTGGCGTGTCATGCCAGTTTGTAGATCGTTCCTAGATTGTTTGCTTGATTGGTCACGCTAGGCCATAACCTTGCCAGTCCTGTGAGTTGTGGATCCTAGCCAGAGTCGTCGAGCTGCCAAACCAAGACTTCCGCCACCATTTAGATAGCCTTAGAGCTATGCCACACATTGTATTCATCAATGATGTACTATTCTATGGCATGTAATTGATGAATATTCTTGTACCTGGAATGCTGTATCATGTACCTATCGTGCGTCAGTGTTATCCTGGGCTGACATGCGAAGGCCCCCTGCTCCATGCGGATCGGGGTGCCACAGGAGATGGTATCAGAGCAGCCAGGCTGGCATAGGTTATCCTAGCATTAGATCACCGCTACCATTAACCTGTAATGACCCTAAGGGATTTTACTCATCCCTGGCATCCGGCATGACCACGATTGAGCAACAGGTGGTGCAGCCGAGATTGACACGTCCCTACCCCGCTGTCCCCGCCTAGTTTTTCGTGGATCGGATAGCAACCCTATCCTTCCTGGTCAGCCGCATAGTGTGCCCTTCACCATTAAGGGAAAGGGGCCACAACATGCGGGTGTGTCTCGCATAGCTGCCTATAAAGCCCCCTTTCTGCTAGTCGCATCCCTCCCCACTCAGTCAGCCATGTCCCTGCAGAGAAGCCTAGCTAGTAACTCTGAAACCATGACTCGCTCTCTCAAAGCACCCAAATTTTACACCCAAACCTTCGCAGTCAATCATGCTGTCTTTCCACCCCTGCTTACTATAAGGGCATATTTATCCCTTAGTAGTTTTGGTGATTGATGACAATGCTTTTGTGGACTAATCGTGTGCGGTAAGCATTTTAGATATACCATGTCTAAGCATAAGACGGTTTGGTGCCCCTCAAAGACTATTGAAGACAGTGTTTCTCTACGTTTCTTTTCGGTGGATTTGAGTCGTAGGAAAGTCGTACTATTAAGAGGGGGTCCGCATTGGAAATGTTTGGGTGGAATCAACACGTACACGTTTGTTCCTTTTTTTGCACCACCTTTCCTTTGGCTCTTTGGGGCATCCTCCGTTTCTCCGTGTCTCTGCAAAATGAAGGACTCCTAGTGGTGCTGAACTAGGGCATGCGGTAGTACTGCTCTTCGGAGCGGTAGTACCGCAGGCCCTTGCGGCAGTACCAGCCTCAGGCGCGGTAGTACCACAGGCGCTCATGGTAGTACCGTTCCTTGGGAGCGGTAGTACCGTGGCCTCATGCCAGGCTCAGATGCTCGAGCGGTTGTAGGGGCGGATGTAATTTTTTACATCCGCGCCCTACACGGTAGTACCACTCCATGGGCACGGTAGTACCGTGAGCTCTGGCCAGGCACAACAGCATGAGCGGAAGTAGGGGCGGATGTAATTTTTTTACATCTGCGCCCTGCACGACAGTACCGCTCCAGGCATGTAGTAGTACCGTGTTGGATTTTTTCATAGATTGAAACTCAGCGGAAGTAGCCACAGATGTATTTTTATATGTCCATGCCTTCCCAGTCTAGACCAACCCTGCCTTGCGGTAGTACCGCAAGGGGGAGCGGTAGTATCTCACCCATGAACTATTCTCGACGCGGTACTACCGCTTCCTGAGCGGTACTACCGCCTGGGGCACGGAAGTAAAAAATTACTTCCGCCCCAGGCATGGTACTATCGTGCCATCCCAGCACAGTACTACCACGGCTGGCGCGGCTGTAATTTTTTAGTTCCGCTAGATTGTCCGGTACTACCGTAGATTGGCAAACTTTGCTGTTTTGTCCTTCCAATTCTCGTGCTTGCTTGTTTCATTTGGTTTTGGCCCTCATCTTTGCATTGATCCTTCTTGCTTATCTTGCGTGTTCTTGTGTTGTGTGTCATAGGTGGTGGCCCCGGTTCCAACGCCCGTCGGTCCAATCCTGTTCGCGACACAGGCTCGAAGCGCCTGCGCAATCAACATGAAGCTCCAGAGGGCTCCAATGCCCCCCAACATAGAACCAAGACCACCGCCACCAAGAACAAGGAGCCATCAATGGGCATGGATGAGATACCACTGGCTGAGTTTGTCACCCGAAGGAAGATCAACCCCTATGTGAATCCCCGTGCAAACTTCAGAGGGAATGATTTGTTCTGGACCAAGCAGCAGAATCTTATCTATCTGGATGTGATCAAGGCCAAGCAGAACATCTATGTGGACGTACACTGGATTGACATGAATCATATGAGGTAGGATAAGCACCATGACTATTTTGGTGAGGCTTTGGACCTTGTGGAGCAGTTTGGCATTGAGGATGTGATCTCTTTCCACCTGGACTTTGACCCTGGGATTGTATCATAGTTCTTTGCTTCGTTCCACTTCCATCCTGATGAGGAACAACACATGACTTGGATGACCAATGGACAATGGATGACTGCTAAGTGGAAGGACTTCATGGATTTGCTTCAGGTTACTGATGAGGGGCTCAACACGCCCATTGGTGTTCGCCCTCATGCCAATTCTGAGTAATCAAGCAAGAACAAGCTTCAGCCCTACTATGTTGGGAAGACGCTTCCCAGTGGCAAGAAGGCACGGGTGCTGAACTCATTCTTTGACATCATGCATCGAATCTTCCGCAACTCCCTCTTTCCGTGCATTGGTGACAAGGATAAGGTGCATGCCTATATCGTGGATATGATGCTCATTTGTGAGGAGGCGCGTCATGCTCAGACACAACCACTTGATGTCTCACATATCATGTGGTGCGAGCTTCGGTTTACGGCGTTCAACCGTAAGGTACCCATCTATGGACCTTACCTGTTTCTCTTGATCACGAAGACTTGGGAGAAGCTCTATCCCAATGATGAGTTTGTTGCCCCTGACTGGATTCGTCATGAGCCCATCAAGCTCCGCATCAAGACCCAGTGGGCTAACACCACTACCCGTGTTGAGGCCGTGGCTGCTCAGATGGATGTGGATGAGGATGAGATCGAGGAGGAGGACGCTGATGAGGACAGCTCTGTCGGCTACTCGCCTTCATCTTTTGAGCCTTCTTGGGCTAAGAAGCTGAAGAACAAGATGAAGGCTCTGTTCTGTATGCAGGCCAAGGGCCAGTACCAGACCCATGTTCCTTCCAAGGAGAGTCGCTGCCGTGACAAGAGGATCTTGAGGACGTTTGGCGAGGAGATTTCCAGCGGGTCCGAGAAGCACATCACGCCAGAGGCAGAATGGATGGCAAAGCAGGGCTACAAGTGGACTGATTCCGAGGAGGACAAGGAGGAGACAATTCCCGCTGCCGAGTCTGACAAGGAGCACGACGAGTGATTGAGTCAGCCTGAGCTATCACCTGTGTCGTAGGTGCCCTCTCTGCCTTTTTGGTGTCTCGATGCCAAAGGGGGAGAGAGTGTAGGATTTGTGTCTTGTGTCGTGTTGTTTCGCTTTGTCGCTTTGCTTTCATTCTGTTGGACCTCGTTTGCTTTGGTTTAGTTTGTTCTCGTAAGACCAAGTTCCCTTTCATATGGTGTAGGGCATATGCACTCTAGCGTATCTTATTGTCTTTCATGGTTAGTAACCCGTGAGCATATGCTATCTTGTGTCAGTTACTTTATGCTCATAGTTTTATCTTGCCTGTTTGCTTAGTGTTAGGTTCATTTCTGCATGATATGCCTTGTCTACAAAATATAGGGGGAGTGTTAATCCTAGTATGTGTGCCGTGCAGTCCAAAGCACTTCTCTAGAGTGCACACATCTAGGGGGAGCCCGTCTATATTTTATAGATGGTGGGTTTGTCGTTGTTTCATTTATATCCCTTTGTGCAAATCTCGTATTGTCATCAATCCACCAAAAAGGGGGAGATTGTAAGGGCATATTTATCCCTTAGTAGTTTTGGTGATTGATGACAATGCTTTTGCGGACTAATCATGTGCAGTAAGCATTTCAGATATACCATGTCTAAGCACAAGACGGTTTGGTGCCCCTCGAAGACTATTGAAGACGGTGTTTCTCTATGTTTCTTTTCGGTGGATTTGAGTCGTAGGAAAGCCATACTATTAAGAGGGGCTCCGCGTTGGAAAGGTTTGGGTGGAATCAACATGTACACGTCTGTTCCTTTTTTGCACCACCTTTCCTTTGGCTCTTTGGGGCATCCTTCGTTTCTTCGTGTCTCTGCAAAATGAAGGACTCCCAGTGGTGCTGAACTGGGGCATGCAGTAGTACTGCTCTTCGGAGCGGTAGTACCGGCCTCAGGCGCGATAGTACCGCAGGCGCTCATGTTAGTACCGCTCCTTGGGAGCGGTAGTACCGTGGCCTCAGGCCAGGCTCAGATGCTCGAGCGGTTGTCAGGGCGGATGTAATTTTTTACATCTGCGCCCTACGTGGTAGTACTGCTCCATGGGCGTGGTAGTACCGTGAGCTCTGGCCAAGCACAATAGCATGAGCGGAAGTAGGGGCGGATGTAATTTTTTTACATCTGCGCCCTGCGCGGTAGTACCGCTCCGGGCATGCGGTGGTACCGTGTCGGATTTTTGCATAGATTGAAACTCAACGGAAGTAGCCACAAATGTATTTTTATATGTCCATACCTTCCCAGTCTAGACCAACCATGCCTTGCGGTAGTACTGCAAGGGGGAGCGGTAGTACCGCGCCAACGGCACTACCGCCCTCAGCTCCTTTGCTACAGGACTGGGCTAGCTCCTATCGCGGCAGCGGTAGTACCCCAGTGCCTTGCGGTAGTACCATGGGCTCACGCGGTAGTACCGCTTGTCGGGTGCGGTAGTACCGCTCGTCGCGGGCTGAGTAAGTGTATAACGGTTGGATTTGTTCTATCACTATATAAGGGGAGTCTTCTTCTCCGAGTTGACCACCTCTTTCACCTCCAAGCTCCATTGTTGCTCTAAGCTCCATTTTCGCACGATCTCTCTCCCTAGCCAATCAAACTTGTTGATTTTCTAGGGATTGGTTGAGAAGGCCGCTATCTACACTTCCACCAACAGAAATTTGATTCCCCCTGCTAATCCCTTGCGGATCTTGTTACTCTTGGGTGTTTGAGCACCCTAGACGGTTGAGGTCACCGCGGAGCCATATTCCATTGTGGTGAAGCTCCATGGTGTTGTTGGGAGCCTCCAATTAAGTTGTGGAGATTGCCCCAACCTTGTTTGTAAAGGTCCGGTCGCCGCCTCCAAGAGCACAAATAGTGGAATCACGACATCTCGCATTGTGTGAGGGCGTGAGAATACGGTGGCACTAGTGGCTTCTTAGGGAGCATTGTGCCTCCACACCGCTCCAACGGAGACATACTTCCCCTCAAAAGGAAGGAACTTTGGTAACACATCCTCGTCTTCACTGGCTCCACTCTTGGTTATCTCGTACCTTTACTTGTGCAAGCTTATTTTGTGTGGTATCCCTTGCTTGCTTTTGTGCTTGTTGTCGTTGCATCATATAGGTTGCTCACCTAGTTGCATATCTAGACAACCTACTTTGATGCAAAGTTTAAATTGGTAAAGAAAAGTTAAAAATTGTTAGTTGCTGAGGGAGTCCTGGATTAGGGAGTATCCAGACAGCCGGACTATAACCTTTGGCCGGACTGTTGGACTATGAAGATACAAGATTGAAGACTTTGTCCCGTGTCCGGATGGGACTCTCCTTGGCGTGGAAGGCAAGCTTGGCAATACGGATATGTAGATCTCCTTCCTTGTAACCGACTTTGTGTAACCCTAGCCCCCTCCGATGTCTATATAAACCGGAGGGTTTAGTCCGTAGGACACAATAACATACAATCATACCATAGGCTAGCTTCTAGGGTTTAGCCTCTCCGATCTCGTGGTAGATCAACTCTTGTAATACTCATATCATCAAGAATAAATCAAGCAGGACGTAGGGTTTTACCTCCATCAAGAGGGCCCGAACCTGGGTAAAACATCATGTTCCCTGCCTCCTGTTACCATCCGCCTTAGACGCACAGTTCAGGACCCCCTACCCAAGATCCACCAGTTTTGACACCGACATTGGTGCTTTCATTGAGAGTTCCACTGTGCCGTCGCCAGAAGGAAGGATGTCTCGTCTCATCTTTAAAGACGGTACTACTATTGGGGGAGCTTTGGCTGTCGGCCAAACTCTCCGGCTAGGCGGTTTCATCATGACCACCTGTTCGGCCGCCGCGCTGATGATGACTTCTCGGGTCATCGAAAACAGCCTCCACGTCAAATCGGCACTCGCCGAATAGATGGATCCAATGGAGCTTGCTTCCTTAAACGAGCTCTTGGATCACATCACCGCCTTGGGAGTCACTATGGACTATGATCGGATTGGGCTTAAACCCGATCAAAGGGAGATTACCTTTCCACTGGTCACCCATCATGTTGCAGTGGTGGAGGAACAATGCGGCGACCTTTCCTCTATCTTGAGGACCAACTATGTCTGGATTCCCGAGCTCTCCGAGCCGGATGCCCGTTCGCGGGAGGACAACATCCAATCCCTGAACTTAGAGTCAGGCAGCGGGCCAGGATTATCGGGTAACACCCCGGAACCGGAACTTCCAAAATTGGAAACTCCTCGGCCCCTGGATCCCAGATCGGGTAAGGGTTCGGATTCAATTCCACCCACCCACCCAAACATAAGCAATCTTTCCCACATCAGGCAAGAGCCCCAAGAAACAGTACATCACTATTGGGCCAGATTCCTCCTTGCGATGAATAAGGTTAAGGACTGTCGCGAGGAAGACGCAATCCTATTTTTCTACAATAATTGCATGGACAAGGGAATCCTTAACGTCGTAAATCACTGTGAGATAACACGCTTCGCTAACTTGGCGTCCATAGTACGAAAGTACTGTGCAATGGAAAGTGCCTAGAAACCGAAACAAACTTTTGGGATAATCCGGCCCTGAATACAAACCCAGTCCGAAATAAAAGGGTGCATTATCACAATACACCCGGGTCAACTACCAAAAAGCAAAAACCCTCTACAGGGCATGGAACCGTACTGGAGGGATGGCTCAATGGACCCTGCAAAATTCATAGTATAGAAGGCGCCACACCAACACATAGCCTTAGAGCATGTTGGATACTCCGGCAGGTAGCCAAAAGTGGTGAGGATCTTCTCACCCCAGAGGCCACAGAGCACCATCCCAGGGATAACAATACGGTATTATCAGTCTTCGATACCTTCGCATCAAATAATAGGCGAAAGAGAACGCTCCGCAGCCTTGCCGAAATCTACCATGTGGTAACAATAAATCCATGGAGTGACACGGCTATTACCTTCAATGCCAATGATGAACCTAAGTTCCGAATAGCCCGAGCACCAGCTGCATTGGTCCTCAGTCCAATCGTGGACGGCTTTCGATTCACCAAGGTGCTCATGGACGGCAGCAGCGGATTAAACCTCATCTATGAGGAAACCCTTCAAAAAATTGAAATAGACTAGAACCGCATCGAGCGAAGAAGCACAACCTTTAGAGAAATAATCCCCAGTCGAGAAGCGCGCTGTACAGGCAAAATCACACTAGATGTGGTGTTCGGCACGCCAGAGAATTACAAGTCCGAAGAGATTATGTTCCAAGTGGCCCCGTTCAATAGCGGATACCATACCCTTCTAGAGTGGTTCGAATCTGACTTGATCAAATTTTGTGATGTAGCATGAATAGAGTTTGAGACGAGAAAAGCATAGATAGCTAGAGAGGGTTCTTAGGCATTCTTGTCCATCCACTTGGCAAAAGAAAAGAAAAACAATCAATCAAAATAACAAGTGGATGTCCTCGAATGAGTAAAATATGCAATCAACATGCTCACACAATAAAATGGCAATTGAAATATGTGGCAAAGCATGCACAACCAATTCTAGCATCTATCAAACAATTTGCAATGACTAGGTCATCTATATATGAGTATATTTACTTAGGAGTCAAATGAGAACATTTGATCATAGGTCATACTCATCGTTTAAGCACAAGTGGGGTTACCACTTTTACATAAAGCATTGTTGTGTTCACACCATTAGAGTTGCTTTAGCTCAATTCTTAGAGTAAAGCTCCCCCTAGATGTGAGATCCCCCCTAAGAGGGATGAACTAACCTTAGGTTTTGTCGATGATGACTTCATCTAGATGTTGAAGATGTGGATGCTCAATGTTGATGTAGATCATTTGAAGCTATCCATTGGAGTGAGTTGCACTTTCAATACCTACACGGGTTAGTTCCACAAGGAACAAACAAGGATATCCATAGACATAAAGTGATGCACACACAAGATAATGTCTATGAAAGCTTTTAGGTTACCTTGTCCCTTGTCTTACCAACAAGAGAGTTTGTGACTCCTTGAACTAGTGCAAGATGTGGAATTTGATTGCACTTGTTCTTGCCAAGATGATAAGGCTATGTTTGATAGCAAAGTATCATATAAACCAAAGTATCAAAAACTACAGTAATTTAACATGTAGATATAAAATACCACAGTTTTAACATAACATAGTTTTTTAGAGTATTGAGAATGTAGAGCACATGTTTGGCTACACCACACAATGCTGTAAAATTTGCTGCCAGTCGCATATAGCTAGCCGTTGCTACACGTGCAGCTGGCCGGTTATATACTGTTCGTTAATCTAGCCAGGTAGCTAGGCCTTGCCATTCGCAGGCATGCACAAAATGATGGAACGACTTTCTTGTATTTTTTTGACATAGATCCAATACCTACCCAGCCAAGCTATCTCATACGCATAAGGGAACAGGTTGGACGGGGGATCAGCATGGCCATCCAGAGGCAAGAGCCGACGGCGTGAGAGAGAGGTGTTTGTTGGGGCAGCGACGGCGACGGCGGCAGCGAAGGTTATGACTTGATAGCAAGACGAGTCTGTTGAGAATAGCTAGCGACGGTCTCTTCAAATGCATCAATTCCCTCTTGAAGCTTGTCCTTGCCTTTTTGCTTGTGGTCTTGTGGTGGAAGATCATCTTGAGCTTGTGTCCCTTTGAAAGAAGTAGGATCATACTTCTCTTGTTGAGGAACAAACTTCGTCTTGGGGTATTGATCTTCTTCCCACTCAACTCCATTGGCATTGAACTTTCATTCAAAACCAACGCCTTGATTCTTCTGGTGCCTTCCTTGCTTGCGTACAATTTCCTCGAATTGCTTACTTCCGACAAGGCTCTTGTAAACACCTTTCTCTATAATTCCCTTCAATAAGATATTTTCTTGCTCAAGTGTAACTTGGCTAAGAGAATCATTAATGGAATCAAGAGAACTACTAGAAGCAACAATATTGGATTTAGCATGATTATTGTTACTACCAGAGGAAGAATCTTTCTTGTTCTTGTTACTAGACTTGACTTGAGGCATGTAAGTGGATAAGAGTAAACGCTTGGCAATGTAAGAAGAACTGTTCTTGCGAAGATCATCATTGATTGCTTTTAAGAACTCATGCTCTTGCTTAAGGTTGAGCTTTTCAAAGCGTAATTTCTCATGAGTCCTTAAAAGTTCTCGATGATCTCCTAAGATAGTTTCATGAGCTAACTTAAGAGTGTTTCGTTCTTTAGTTAGAGACTCAATCTTCTCCTTATCATTGTCATTCGTTTTATCTTGATTAGCATGATTAATTGACGTTTCATCATAGTATTCATCACTAGAGTTGTCAACAAGTAAATCATCATCACCTAACAAGTCATCTTCATCACTATTGAAATCAACATACTCAGGGTGTGATACCTTTGGGCCATTAGCCATGAATCATGTTCCAACTCCTTCATTTGGTGAGTCAAATATGTTGTAGGAGTTGGTTGTCACAAGTGCTAGACCGGCAACACCTTCATCTTGAGTATATTCGGAGTCGGAGTGATAGCTTCTCTCGGAGTGGTTGTCGGAGTCGGAGCCGGATACCCATTCACCAACATGAGCTTGATGTCTTCGTTTTGTGTAGCTCCTTGATGACTTGTCCTTTCTTTCCGAATCCTTGCTTCTCCGTGAGGGTCTTCGTTCATAACGATCATCTCTACTCCTTTCTCTAGATGGTGATTCTTCTCTTCTACTTCTTCTCTTGGGAGAATCTTCTCTTCTCTTGTAGGGGGCCGTACACTCATTGGAATAGTGTCCAGGCCTTCCACAATTGTAGCAATTTCACTCTCGACTAGAAGATCTTTTGTCATTGTAGGACCTTGACTTGGAGCTTCTCTCTTTGCTTCTACTCTTGTAGAACTTGTTGAAGTTCTTCACCATTAAGCTCAATTCTTCATTGAAGGTTTGTTTCTCACTCGATGATGTGGGGGCTTCACATGAGGCTTTGTAAGCACCACTTGATTTGTTGTGAAGTTCCTCTTTATCCTTGAGTGACATCTCATGAGCAACAATTCTTCCGATGACTTCCGTTGGCTTGAGATCTTTGTAATTGGGCATAATTTGGATCAATGTGCACACGGTATCATATTTTCCATCCAAGGCTCTTAGGATCTTCTTGATGATGAATCTATCGGTCATCTCTTCACTCCCTAAGCCGGCAATCTCATTTGTGATAAGAGCAAGCCTAGAGTACATTTTACAAACACCTTCACCATCCTTCATTTTGAACTTGTCAAGTTGACTTTGAAGCACATCCAATTTGGATTCCTTGACGGAGTCGGTACCTTCGTGCATATCAATCAAAGTATCCCAAATTTCCTTTGCATTCTCAAGGCGGCTGATTTTGTTGAATTCTTCGGGGCACAATCCGTTGAAGAGGATATCACAAGCTTGAGCGTTGTATTGCAGCATTTTCAACTCTTCCGCGGTGGCTTCACGGTTCGGTTCTTTCCCGTCAAAGAATTCACCTTGCAAGCCAATACAAACAATAGCCCAAACGGCGGGGTTATGTCCAAGAATATGCATTTTCATCTTATGCTTCCAACTAGCAAAATTAGTGCCATCAAAGTAAGGACCTCTATGGTGATAATTTCCCTCGCTAGACGCCATACTCTCCTAGGTTGTGAAACCAAGGCTATGACCGCCAAAAGCTATGGAAATCAAAGCAAATGGAG